>NC_082594.1:54029929-54340890 GCF_030936135.1 Gavia stellata | reverse complement strand
AGAGAAGTATTCTGGAATTTAATCAAGACTTGTATCCTAAGCTATCCTCAGGTGATTTTAATACTAAAAAAAGAAACACCTAGGAGGACATTTTAGATGCAAATATAAGTCCACCGTAGTATAATGAGTTACATTAAAATTAAGACAGGTGCAGATGGACTTTAGTATGAGTGACCAATCAGTTATTGTAATGTGATTCTTTCTTCGCTATTATTTCATATAAAAGACCCTGTGTGTTTCTGAGAGGTGTGCTGGCTGATGTTAAATGCCTGGCACCCCACTCTGCAGACTGGCAATAAAGACAAATATCTCGACTCAGTGTGTTGATTGGCATTTTGCACACTGGGTGAAGAACCCTAATTCGGAACAACATTCAGAGCAGCTGAAATCTGAAATTGGCACTGTCTTGTTGACCCACCAGACAAAATTTAGCTTTTATTTATACTTCATTGAAATAATAAATATTTAATATGATGTAAAGCCCTATGAAATCAATCATAGAATTCTTATTAACTTGAACAAACTTAGACTGGTAGGCATATAGTCTATGATTGTAGGCTAACAAAACTAGAAAATTATCAGTAATATTGTTGTCCCAAAACTTGGGTTCATTACCTGGTGTGCATTGCCCAATTTACACACAGAGTGGAGGTATTTTCTTTTATTATGTAAATGTGCAGGTACGGGTGCCTGGTCCAAACTAGCACACCGTTGGTACAAGTTAGCAGTTATTTATACAGACAATTCATGCATATTCACTCTTGCTCTCAACATGATTGGTTTACATTTCCCTATCTAGTATGTAAATAGTCACGCATGCTCAATAGGTATTTTTACGATCTCATTTCCTCATTGACTCTTTTGAGTCAGCGGGCTTCTTGAGTGGGTTGTCTTTGAGTCGGTGGTCATGATCTCCCCCTGCCAGAATTACCTTTACCCTAGTTTTTTATTTGTTTGACCACCTTAATTGCTTTTTCATGGACTCCTAACTCTGCAAATCATTATTTATCCACAGTCATTATTTTAAGACAACAAACTAATACATAGTACAAAAGATACTCAGTTTCTAATTTGTAATATAAAGGCATTCATTTTCTGCCCCTAACAGTTTCTGTTAATCTTTAATGGCAATGATATTACTGCAATACCAAGCTGAACCAAACTCCAGCATTTAAATACACAAATTAATTTTAAAAGCTACTTAATAATTGTCTTATTTTTTAGTAGAAGAAACACATACTTTTTTTTACTAGTCTTCTGATTTTAGGCCTGTATAGTTTTCTTAAATTTCAGTAATTTCACTTTTTGCCCACAAGTGTGGAAGTTAGAAATCATGTGTGAACTTTATGCTGCCTTTCAGCAACTACTAATGTTCAGCATTTTTTCACAGTTAGAAAAAATGCCAGTATTGTGTTGCAACTACCAAGCAGATCTTTTCAAATCAAATAACCCACACCCAGGAATTTAGTCATCTGAGGAACTCCTTACCTTTCAATGACTCAGAAAATAGAGATAGAGTTGGTCTTCTCCCATCACACGAATATTCCCTACCATGTGTCCCAGTATTATCCTGGTATATCCAAACCTTCATAGTTTTGCTTAAAAAGAAATTAAAAGAGAGTTATAGAATGAATAAGTTAAGTCACACTTAAATTCAATTGGGCTTTAGTTCAAAATTCATTTTGCCTCAGGCTTCAGACTGGTTCCACTGGAGCAGTAAAAAACTGCTATGAAAACAAGGTAAAGAAATATTCTTTCTAGCTCTTTCTGCAATGCCAGTAGTAGGATGAGAACAATACTGAGTGTGTTTCTGTGGCATCCCAAATTGATAACCTGCTTTGTTGAGTAGAAGGAATACAGAACAGTCCTAGTGAATCTGTATCAAATTACATTAAGATTGGATAAAAATATCCCAGAAGGTCTTGAGACAGATGTTGTAACTCATATTTCTCCACCTATCAGGTAAGACTACTGACTAAAAGTAATTGTGTTCATGTTTTATTCTTTACGGTAGAAAAACTACAACAAAAGGAAAGTATTGACATTTTATTTGACTATGGTACAATTTTCATTCAAGTATTTTGCCTGTTTTTTGTGCCTCCACTCCAAAACTGTAAGAAGGATTCAGAAAAAAAGCTACTGTTAGCGACAGATAGAAGAAGGAGAGCAGAAATTTGACTACGGTTTAGTTTCTGATAGCAGTGAAAGCAAGAAGAGAAATCTACAAAATTTGAAGTTTCAAGAAAGGACAGTTTATTCAGTAATATAATTTACCAGGGATTGTGGTAGACTGCTAATACTTGAAAAATTAAAGCAACTTCACATCCCACCCCCTCCCGAACTGTTTCATACAAAAAAATCAGAGAATCATACAATAATTTAGGTCAATAGAAACGTCTACAGGTCATTTGGTACAACACTCTGATACTCTGATCAAAGCAGGCAGAGCTTTGAAGTTATACCAGGTTGATTAAGGTAAAATTTAAAGTATTTCCTTGGAAAGAATTTCCACGGAAAGAATTTCCACAGCCTCCCTGGGCAATATCTGACCACCCTTTTTGTGATATTTTTCCCCTCCTATCTAATTAGAATTTTCTTAACTGCAAATTGAGTTTGTTGCTTCTGGTCCATTCTCTGTGCACCTCCAGGGAGAATACCTCCCATCAGGTAGTTGGGACAGCAGTAAGATCTTTCCTTAAATCAAAAGAAACCCCACTTCCTCAACTGGACTTCCCTGGCCTCGCCCCCGGGCTAGCTTCGTGGCTTCCTGCTAAACTCATTCTAATTTGTCAATCTTTCTCTTGTAATAGGTGAGCCAAAAGTGGACCTAGTGCTCTACATGCAACATTATGAAGGCTAATATCAGGAAAGGATCACTTCTCTGGTCTTGTTGGCAACACTCTTCCTAATGTAGTCTAGGACATTGCTGCTCTTCTTTACACAAAAGTGCATCGCTGGCTCATATTCAACTTGTCCACCAGAATCCCTATGTCCTCTTCTGCAAAGGTGTTTTGTAGTCAGTCAACCTCCAGTCTGTGCTGATGCCTAGGGTTATTTCTCCCCATGTTTAGGAATTCCTTGAACTTCATGAAGTACCTGTCAGACCATTTCTCTACTCTGTCAAAGTCCATTGAATAGCAGCCCTTCCCTCCAGCATATTTTCTAGTCCCTGCCCAAAGGCTGACACAAAGGCAACCCAGTAAACACACTGACAAAGAGGAATAACTACTTAGCCTGGAGCCCCAAAACATGCCTTGATGAGGTGTAGGTGTCAGGACAAAGAAATCTTGATGGGCACAGAACAAAGAAATCTTGATAACAAACCAACCAAGGAAAAGAGGAATCAGTAACAACTGTTCCGAGAACGGCTAGCCAGTGCCCACTTGTATATATATACCAAAGAAATATAAAAAGTAACTCACTAGCTACCCAAAATCAGTTTCTCTTCAGGAGCTTCTCTGCACGAGATCTCCTGGACAGACCAGACCCTTGCTGGGGATGCCTGGCTGACTCCAGATTCCATGACATGGATCATGTATGAAGACAGACTTTTTCCATCATCAGGTAGTCCCACTTCTGGGAGTGGTTTGATGAGTGTTGCACTAACACCTCACATAATACATATAGGCATGCATATAGGTGAATGAGCATTAGTATATACTTACTTTACTGGTAGCAATTCTGTAATAACTTGTGTTGTGTATATATATATATACACACACTTAGCTTACTAGTGGTCATTTTGTAGTAACCTGTTTTATATACACATATATACACACACACTTGCTTTGCTAACAGTAATATATAATAAAGAAGTTCATAGAATTTTATTCACAGCTGGAAGGGTCCTACATTATGACCAAAGGAAGAGGAAGAGGTTTCCAAAAGATCATAATAGGGTGAACACTGAACACTGAAAAATGTTCTGTCACAAATGGCTTGAAATACCGGTTACATTTTCATGACATTCCTGGCAATTTAAGAATGTACAAATGACTGCCCTGCATCTAGGTCAACTGGCAACCTCTTTTGAAGAGCAACTGGCAGTACAAACCAAGTGAAGGAAATGAAAATGGGGCACATAATACCTTCCCAACATATAATCTCCTAAATTCTCCCAAATCCCTGTAGTCATACAGATTTTTTTTTTTTTAATTGAGCTGGTTATTGTAAATTTGTGTTCAATAACCCTTTATGATTTTTTTACATTAATTGGTACAATCACACTGAACCTATCTAGACTTTAAGTTTCTGTGTTTTTTACTGTTCACTGAAAGATACTCACCTGAAGACAGGCATCTTTGTGTATTGGAAATAAAGTGGGGATCCACAACATCTTTAGAAACATGTATTTTTCTTTCTGTTACTGCCAATAAACAGAGCATTTGACATGCACACAGATGTCACCCTGTTCTTTTTCTTGGACTGTATGGTTTGAGTTAAAAAAATTGAAAGAAGAAACAAAACAAGGAAATGGAGGGCGAGAGAGAGAGAATATAGAATTGGAAGAAATCTGAAACAGACAATGGGAAAAAGAGATGAGGTGAAGTAAGAATTCATAAAGGAGAAGAAAAAAGATAAGAATTCCAAGAAAGGTTTATTGACGTTTAATCACAAAAGAAATAATATCATGTTAAGCAAAATTCTGACAATTGACATATATTGCTTGATCTGCAATTCTAGTCTTCTTGTCAAGTTAAGCTAACTAAAAAACTGTAATAGGTATACAAGGAAGAAATTAATGCTGAGATTACAGCCAATACAGAAAGGGTTTTAAATTTTTTTTTATTACATTAATACATGTATAAATTACGGACACCATTCATGACGTTGCCTTATATTATAACAGATACAGGTTAATCTGTATTGCACTGCACTATAATGTAATAGAGATGAGTAAAGATGCAATAAGTTTTTGTAAAACTTACTGAGATGTTACCTGTATATGAGTGCAGCTAATAGAGGCCGCCCACAGGTGTAGCATTTTGCACTGCAGTTTGCAGAGAGGGGCACACAGAAGGGGGACAGTAATTCTGCTGAAGGCAGTGCACATGTTCAGCAATGGTGGTGATGCACTCCAAGGACTGGTCTCCAGCACGTGCTGAAGCAACTATCCCTGTAACATCAGAGACCTCAGTTCAGACCCAGGGAGGATGCAGCTGTCTGGGTCCTGGGCTGCTGGGATACCTGGAGCCACCTGCTGAGTCTGGAACAGCAAGTCACCAAGTGAAAGAATTGCAGGAGGAGGTCAGCAGTTCGTGCAGCAGCAGAGATCATGAGAAAGAGATAACCAGATCTTCTCCAAGACCCTGCAGCTTCAAAAGCCCAAACCCCTAGCTGTACCAAAGCAAGGTCAGACAAATTCTGTGCCTGTCAGTGTGGGAAGTGAAGACTCCTGCAAAGGCTGGAAGCTTGTGGCTTCTGCCACTAGGAAGGAAGCTCTTGATCCACCGTCTGCAACTACTGAAGAGATTTAGTTCTGGGATAGCAGGCTGGGAGCTGTGTCCAATGAAGCATCTGAGCTGTCTGAGTCTAAGCATTGCAGCAGCAATCAGGAGTAAGTGGCAAGTGATAGCAGTGGGTGACCCCCTGCTATGGGGAAAGGCCCCCATCTGCAGACCTGACCTGCTGTCTAGGGAGGTTTGTTACATGCTGGGCACTCAGATCCAGTATGTTAAGGAAAGACTGCTGAGGTTTCTCTGGCCCTCAGACTATCAAACCCTGTTGCTCTAGTATGTGTACACCAGTGATATTTCCAGGAGAGACGCGAAAAGTATCACACGTGACTAAACGTGTCTGGGGGCAATGGTCAAAAGCCTGGTGGACCAGATGTTTTTCTCCTCAATCCTGCCAGTGAGATGAAAAGCCTCGAGGAGAAGGATCCTGTGGGTCAAGAACTGTTTTTGCTGTTGTCAACAACTGTTGTGACAGCTGGTGTCAGCAGTAGGGCTGCAGTTTCTGTGATCAGGGGACCCTCTTTGAGGATCAAGGACTGCTTGGAAGAGATGGGATCCGCCTGACTAAGGGGAACAAAAACATCTTTGTCAGCAAGCTGGCCAATCTGACAAGGAGAACTTTAAACTGAGAATGGCGGGGAGGAAGAGCATGACAAACAGTGAAATGAGGAAGTGGTGGACCAGGTTAGAAGGCAAAGGGGATATCATATTCAGCAAGACAGGGGTCACCCCAAGTGTATGCCTCATGTTTGGGAGATTAACCTCAAGACCTGCTACAGAGGTAAAATGTTGGAGTACCATTTGCCAAGACAATACCTTGACAGAACCAGACAGCAAAGGTTCAGTTAAAATTGCATGTAAATATTTGTACTGAATGCCCCCAGAAGAAATTAATCTCTGCTGAGGTCCTGGACAAAGTGCAAAACAGCCAGTCACTAATGGTGTACACTGGGGACAATTTTGTTTAACATCTTTATTAATGACCTGGATGATGGGGTAGTCTGCACTATCAGCAAGTTTGCAAATGATACAGAACTGGGAGAAGTGGTTGATACACCAGATGGCTGAGAGGGACCTCAACAGGTTGGAGGAATGGGAAGAGAAAAAACTCATGAAATTCAACAAAGAGAAATGCAAAGTCATATCCATGGGTAGGAGTAACCTCAGGCACCAGACAGGTTGTGGAAACCAGTTGGAAAGCAGTTTTGCAGAAAAAAAACCTGTAGGTCCTGGTGAACAACTGGTTGATCATAAGCCAGCAATATGCCCTTATGGCAAAGAAGGCCATCAGCTTCCTGGGCTGTGATAGGAAGAGCAGCAGCAGCAGCAGGTTGAAGAAGGTGATCCTTCCCCTTTACTCAGTACTGGTGAGGCCACATCTGAAGTGCTGGATCAAGGTCTGGGGTCCCCAGTATGAGAAAGACACGCAGCTACTGAAACAAGTCCAGTGAAGAGCCATTAAGATGATTAAGGGACTGGAGCATCTTATGTTCAAAAAGGCTGAGCAAGTTGGAACTCTCTAGCCTTGGAGAAGAGAAGGATCAGCAGGGATCTGATCTGTGTGTGTAAATACCTGGTGGAAGGGAGCAAAGAAGATGCAGCCAGACTCTCCTCCACGGTGCCCAGTGACAGAGCAAAGGGCAACAGGCACAAAATGAAATACAGGATATTCCATTTAAGTGTGAGAAAAAACTTTTTTCCTGTAATGGTGATAGAAAACAGGAACAGATTACCTCCCTGAGACGTGGTGGAGTCTCCTTCTGTGGAGATATTAAAAACCTGACTGGACACAGCCACACCCAACATGCTTTAGGTAATCCTGCTTTGAGCAGGGGTTTGGACTCAATGACCTCTAGACATCTCTTCCAACTTCAACTTTGCTGTATTCTCTGATTCCTTTTATAAGGGATTAGTTTTTAGAAGCTCAGGTTTCTATATTATGATTTTTCATCAGAATACAGCTTTCCTTCCTTGGAACTTGATTTTGCATTCTTTCCTATTCCAATTTATAAAAATAATGATTTCAGCTTGAACTTGTCTTGTCTCTGGAACATACTGGCTTTTCCTCACCTCCTGAATAATATTTCTATTTCTTTTTCTTATACAAAGTATTCCCTTCCCACTCTGCTGATTTATACTGACCTTTTTTTTTGCTGCCTTATGCAAAACAGAATCATCAATGATTTTCTGTTTGTGTGTGTTGTTTCCATGAAATAGGACAACTGACATAAACAAGAATTAATGATTTATAGTGAAAATCACCTAACGTGTTTGTTTTAGGAAAATATTTGCAAACAGGGAAATATTAAAGAAAGCGATTCTTATTTACAATTAGTATTACAACCTTTAACACCCCTTTAGATACATAGTTTTATATTCATACAGATTTATTCCTAGGTAGTACTTTTGAAATCTTAAAGCTGAAATTTATCAAGGTTATCAAATCAATTTATAAAACTTGTGATATGTATGAAGAAGTTTCTCTTTTCATAATTCTAGGTATATCTGCATGTATTCCTTACTTCAAGTGCCATTTGCTTTTCAATATCCAAAATAGTAATTTGGTACATGATCAAATATTTACGCAAGCTTAAACACAAGTTATTTGATTAGACTAGAAGTTGCTGCTTTCATAGATGTTAGTGCATGCTTGTGTGTATTGTCTCTATATGTACACATATATAATATACATGCGAATATAATGTATGCAAGCATTGTGTTTTAACATATGTATGTATAACATATATATGTATATAACATATATATAACATATATATGTTATATATAACATATGTATAATATATGTATATATAACATATATATAACATATATATGTTATATAACATATATAACATATATATGTATAACATATATATGTATAACATATGTTTTAACATATGTATGTATATTATATACACAAACACATAAAAATATGCAGATATACCAGGACAATAAACATAAAACAAGGGCAAAGAAAGAATTATATATTCTTTCTCCCTATAAAATAACATTTTGTCTTTCATAATGTTAGAAAGGCAATTTAGTTTTCTCCAGAATATTATTTTCTCACCATTAATGATTTATCATGACCTCAATTAAAAAGCATAATAGATAGCTGGTGAACTAAAAATTCTCACAGGTCTTGAAATCATCTTGAGTGCTGAGTAAGAAATCTCAAAGATAGGCCCATTCCTGAAGTCAGCGTAAAATGTACTTAATAGTTTAACTCAAGATTTATATTTCTCTTGTCACATTAATTTTTAACAAATTAGCTATAAATATTTATTCTAAGGCGACAAGAATGATGTCTCCCATGGTAAAGGAATTTGTGCTATTCTGACACCTAATTTTACAATCCTAACTCCTTTCTATGTCACCATTCTTAGTCAAATAATTGGAAAATGACATCTGTTTTGGACAAAGAGGTCCCATTAGATCACTTAAATTTTCTTCTGCATTTTTGTGACATCCATGGTGATATGTTATATACATTAAGCATATATCTCATGATGTTTTCTGAATTCACTAAAAGAAATAAATTTCACTTTCAATAAAAGGTGGAATATTGTTTACTGGATGAATGAGAAACAAATGTACAAAGAACATATTAGTCTTGAGCTGTAAACAATTGTTAAATTGAGAACAGTTGTAAAGTTTGTTCAAATGGATTGCAGAAACATCTATTGTATAGCAAAAAAATGCAAAGAAAAAAAAATGGGATTGAAGCCATTTCTTGAACTCCATTACATTTTGAGAACAGAGAATAAGGGTTTTTTAAAATGTCTGTTTACATTTACATTTCTAAATATGTAACATAAGTAAGAAACGAACACACACATCCCACCCCCCCCCCCAAAAAAAAAAAAAAAAAGAACCCAAAACTAAAACATGGAACTCTTCACTTTTTAGCAAGCTGAAAACAAAAATAGTAAGACATCTGCAGAAAAGACCTACATGATTGTGACAGCTCTGCTTTACTAGTGAATGTTTTGAGAACTACGTATCTTTAAGATTTGAAGTGCATCTTTTTGTTTAGAAGTACCTTTCTACAAAGATATTTATGTTAAATATTTCTTGTTTAGTAACCAGATAAAATGCATTTTAAACTCATAGTCTATTATATATCCTTCTGTCTTCAGTGACATTCAAGTGTGAAGTCACAGGCTGGTAGAGCAATGCATGAAGAACTGTATAGAAAGGCAGATGTTTGCGTCCAGATAGTCTTTTATCAACTCTACTTGAATAAGACCAAGATGGCACAGCATGTAGCTCAGATGTAATTCACATATAAAGACATCAGAAGCAAACCTGACCTTTGGTTTTTAGTTTTAATGCAAATAAATGCTGCTTTGTAAATGTGGGACTCAAAAGCTTTCTAGCTCCTAAGACCCACATCCTAATAGAAAAATAGGATGAGAAACAGTTGCACACTATCCTTTCTTTCTTCCTCTCATTTCTTGCTCTTTTCTTTGAACTTTAGTTTCCAAAATAAAAAACTGAAGTATTCAGACAAATTTCTTCACCTGAAGGACTGGAGTTACACAGCAGAGAACATCTCATTTCCTACAGGTATGCATTTTAAGATAGAATAACACTTCAGAGATGCTTGTTTCTCTAGATTCTATCAGGTCTCATATAAAGGTCCTAAATTACTTACTTATTCTAAATATCTTCCTTTCAGTCAGCTATATGTAAGTGCTGTGAGATATGAAATCTTGTCAAAACAATCAGAAACTGGTCCCACCATTGGTTATCAAAGTTATGTTAAAATGTAAGAAATTTTAATTAAATTCAGTATCAATTTAATTTAAGAGATTCAGAAGAATTTTTTTTTTCTATTTCTTTTCCTTTAAAATTATGGATCTGACATTTATTATTTAATTCATTGTAGAGTACTGTGAGGGAAATTTAAGACATATTTTCTATTATCCACCTATTTTATTATTTGGACTAATTTTGTTTAAATAAAAAATATGAGAATATTTCAAAAACTCCTCTCTCCTAGCTATCAGAAAGTTTCTTCCCAACTGGCTACAATCAAATACTCTTAGTTTCTTCTTGAAATTTTTACAATTTTTTTTTATAATGGTAAGTCATTTATTCATATTATTTATGTATGGGAAACTTATGAATACTTCCATTTTCTTACTCTTAGAGACTTTTTTGATAGATGAAGAGACGTTGTCAATTAGATTATTTCACATAGACATGTGATCAGAGAGATAAAGGTATTAATGAATGAAATAAGGCTGGAAATAACTAATAAATTTCTGTCATTGAATGATAATAGATGTATTGCATGATTACTCATAAAAAATGGTCAATGTATAGTGAGACTTACAATTTTAGCTAAGTTCTAGAAGCTTAGTTCAATTCTAGAGAATTTTAGTCACTAAAAAATAGTTATCATCTTTCTGTAGTTTATCAGTTATATAAAAAGTTTTTTACACAACAGCAACAGTACAAAGAAATCTAATGTTTTTGATCATAAAATGATCAATCTTCTGCAAAACAATTATGATATCACCCTATAGATACACTTGTTTGTGATGCAAAATATGTCCATGATCATCTAAATGTGATGGATTCAATGTGAATATTGAATAATTGTGGGCAATTTTAACCACTTTTAATTAAAAGCTGTATGTCAACAAGACTTTGCTAAGAGATGGGGCACCTCAGCTACTGTTTTAAGAGCTTTTTGTGTAATTGTACATTTTATGTGGATTTACTTATTTGTGTTTTGAAAGGCTTTTCAATATTTTCCTAAGCAAAGTGAAATATTTAAAAGAATCAACTCTTTGTAAAAATACCTGTTATGACTTTCTTGCTATAGTTTTCAAATGAAATATTTTTCCATAATAATCCATATCTACAACGTAATATATGCTTGCAGAATTTGATGATGAAAATTCAAAGCAGCTGAGATAAAAAGACCTGTAAGTTCATTTGTCTGACAATCCAGTATTTTTCCTTATGAAAGGTACAATTTTTCAAACACAAGAGGCTATTTTCTATAGAATTCTTTTGGATTCTTCCTTGATGAATAGACACAGATAATCCCTGAGAGTTTTTAACCATTGTTCCATTTTCCTGGAAATACTGTTATATCTTTTTCTCTTTCTTCATATTCTGTTATGCACATATTGCCAATATAGAGAAAGATTAAATATACAATTACTGGTAGACGATCTCCGTTTGTCCTTTTTACATCTCCCATATTTTTCTAATTTATTAGTATGCCAAAAAAGGCATATTAATACTTTCCATTCTTATGCTGTACCTTTTGATTGATCGTTCCCTTATTGCTAAACATGTTAGAAGTTCATAATTTCTGAATAAACTGAGTAAGAATAAACATGACTTCTGGAAAAAATAAAAAAATATTTTGTAATGGAAGGAAGTGAGGCAGGTGAGGTTTAAATACCAGAAAAATAAATACAAAAATTGAAAAAAAAAAAACCAAACAATTTAGGCAAATTAGCTCCTTCAAGAACACTAGCACGGTATAAAAACTGTACTGAACACAACAGAATAGGTCTAGTAATTTAGCTTCAGTCTGTATTTAAACATTTTGATGAATTAACTGTGTTGTATAATAATATGAAGAATAAAGTAAATTGCCTACATGACTTTGGCAATCATGATATACACAAGATGTGGAGACAATAGTAAAAATTCTTTTAACTGGATTTTTCTCTTTTGGGAAAAGAATCAAGCGTGGACTGTGTCAATATGTATGCTGCCATTTTTCTAAAAGGCAGTTTCAATATAAATAGAACAACAAAGCTTTTTTTGCTTATATAATGTATAATAGCAAAACAAAACAACAAAAAAATTTGAACATATTTGGAAGTTTGCAAAACAGATGATAGAAAGGATTTTAGGAAGGATTTTTCTGTTTTTATTGACAGCGTGTGCTTGTTACTCCAACTGATAAGGTGAGATTAAGTATTTGATCATGTAGGAATTTCTTTACTTTTCTGTAAAAGCTGAGTATGCTTTATCCATAAGCTTATGAGATGTGTAAGTCTAGGATGAAACAAATGATCTTTAAAATTAATCTTCTTAATTAGATGTTGTTTTGTAGAATTTTTCTACAGTGTAGGTGGACAAGTTCTCTGTGGACTTTCAGGACAGGTTATGAAGACAAAAGGTTTTGAGGATTATGATATAAAGAAGGTTCACAGAGTCTCCTGATTTTTAATATTCTGGTGAAATTCTGACTAGAAGTGCAAGACAGGAAACTTGATGAAGCTACAGCAAGTATTTATCTCAACAGCTATGTAATTGGCTTCTTAATTATATAAATTTTGTTCTTTATAGAATGAACTATATATAATTAATTTGTTTTATTTCTCTTCTAATCTATAAATATTTCCTTAATATTTGTTATCATTTCTTTGTAATATTCATCAGTTTCTTGCCTTTTATTCTTTATGCTGTTTTGATTTCCTTGACTTGAAAGCACTAACTGCTTTTGTAATTGTAGATTAATTTGTTCCTCTGCTTCGTCATTATCTTCAGATTTTAATTTTACTTTTCTGAAATTCAGATATGGGGGTTGAATTATATATGTTTATTTTTTCTTCACTTGTTCTTGCTTTAAATTAAATTAAAAATAGACTTTTTATTTGTAAGTCATCTATAATTAGAGTACAGTACTTTTAATAATAGGTAAATGAGAATACGTACTCTAATGTTCAGAGTAATTATTTTACACATCACGGTGACATGAACCAGATGAAGAAGGAAGTAAAAAACCTTATGTATTTTTATGAATGTTTTATTTGCATAGTAAGATATCACTTTCAGCATCTCTCCTTTTTTTCACACTACTGCTTCTTTCTGTTCCTCTCCTTCTAATATATGCATGCATGCAGAGAAAGTGCATAAAGACAAAAAGACATTTATTTATTTATTATACTGAGTGAAGATTAGCAATGTTTATTTCAGTGCACTCGCACTTACTTTTCTCTGTGCTTTTTACAAGTTATACAATTAGCACAGCTGGTATTACCAGGAAAATTAAACAAATTCTAATGACCTTAAACTCATTTTTTTGCTATTTCTATGTCACTGGTGTTCTAATAAAGGCTGAAATACTGCAGGTTCTACATAAAAAGAAATGCTATTTCTGGATCCAAAATATACACTCTACAGTTTTAGGAATTTGTTAATTGTACTCTACAAGTGTGTCTGTGAAGCTCTTTAAGGAAACATCTAGATGATTAATAGATCTCTTCAACAGTGATGCCTAAGTACCTGTTAGCTCTTTTGTCTGTTACTGCCTGCAAAAAGGTAACTTTGGGCAGACATACTTCATACTTTCACTTACATATTTTTGTCTTCAGTTATTCAGTTAAGAAAACAGTTACTCAGATACACAGACCTTTCATAAAGCTCTTTTCTGGAAACACTTGTGATTTTTAACCACATTCCTGCAACAAATACATGTTCTTGATGCATTTTACTGTAAAATACTGAAATACGTGCATGATCATGTTGACCAGGAAATGAATTGATAACTAATAATTTGCAAACAATTTTGAGCTGTTCATTACCATGAGATATTATGTTACAGCTTTGCTAATGTCCTTGTTAAAAAATAGATCTTCAAAACATTTTAGCTGTTCCAAAAGTGAAACACCTAAGAATATGATTATACACTAATTATTTAACAAGCTGTATGGTATGACTGTAATTTCCTACTCAGAATTTAGCAAATTGCCTCCTCAAATCGAACATCTGCTACTGTAAGTGACAGTGATTACCAAAAAGGGATATTAGGCATCTTAGCCCATAAAAACATCAAAGGAGCTTGATATATTGTAATGGAGAAAGTATGAGGTTTTGTAATTTATTTTTAACACCTGGAAAAAATACATATGTTTCTGAATCTTAATAATGTTGCTCTGAGTTTCTTATTCTAAGATTCTGTTCTCAGTTGGTTAGCTCATAAGTTTGTTAGGATTTAACTATGTACCTATTTGGATGATGGCATTAATATATATTTTTTAATTACTATAATTTTCTACCAGACTATTCAGCCTTTTCTGATACTAATGTTGAATGGAATGGCTTTTCTTCTTTTTTCTGTTTATTCTGATATCCCCATGTTAAAATTACTTTAATTCCCACATGTGAAGAAAAAGACTTGACATGTAACGAGGGACAGTTTTTGTGTTAAAAATAAATCTTTTCCTTCTCCTTCTAAAGTCTGCTTAAATCTAGTGGGATTATGGCTTTTGAGATGCTTTTCATGTCATAGACACAACATATACACTGTTCTTGTAAAAATGAGTCAAGGACAAATGGTCACCAAATCAAGCAGTTCAGGTTGATTAGTATCCTTGTAGTCAGCACATTGGAGGTCCTGAGCCAAGCTGTGCTCTGCTCCAGGTCAGGCTTCTTCACCAAGAAATCTGCTGTTCTCATTCCAGATTTGAGTCCAGGGGTGAAGAAATATGTTACCTATTGTGCATGGTTTGTAAGTTGTTATATATGATATTTTTTTTTTATTGCTGGTACAAGAAGGTAGGCTTCATATTGATTTTACCATGAGGGATCTCAGTCCTGAGACTAGTCAAAGCTTGCTTTGGCCAAGGTATATTTTACCTTGCTGTAACAACTATCTACTACTGAAATAACTGCTTCCTGCCCTGCTTCAGCCTCAGTTCTGTGAATATCACACAGGATAAAAGATCTGACCAAGCAAAATGGTTATAGTGTGGCAAGGGATAGCCTTGATGTCAGCTGAGGTTGAGGGATGTTATTGGGCAACTTTTGAACTTTACCTGGATACCAATGACAAGCAAGCAGGCTGAAGTAAGAAAATGTATAAAAATAGTCCCAATCAGACTCAAAAAATGAGGATGACGGAACCTCATCTCCAACATCAAACTCTTCCTAGCGTAGACTTAGGACACTGATAACACACAGAACTCATCACCATTCTGCTTGATGAAGCTGACGCCATCAGCCTTCTGAGCCAGAAGATACTGGAAAGGTGACAATAAGACTGACACAAAGATGTAGGTATTAGTACATTTTCTTGTGCATGAATTTTAAGCATATTATTAATGAAACTTTTCTGTATTAATTAGGAGTAAAGTGTTAGTGTAACTGGAGAAATAAATTATGTTTTGCTTAGATTGCTGATATGTTATTTAGGGTAGCAACAAATCCTGCATTTCATAGAAGTGGTGTTCTCCATTTTGGCTGTAGTAAAATTTTGAATATAACAGGGACTATGGCCCTGAGACAAAATATGAGCAAAACAAGTCACTCTACAGACAAAATTTCTACAAAGTTATTTTGTTGTACCAATTTATAGTTTCCATGAAAGATGGAATTGCTTATGAACTCTGTTTATGGGTGACTAACCACATTACTGTCCTGAGTGGCAAGGTGAATTTTCCTTAAATCCCGGTTTCTGGCTGATATGAGACAGGGAAAGATAAGTATCGGAACTGAAAATAGTAGGACTATCTATTTCTATGGAAATATTTTCATCATATTTCATAAACAAGAAATCATTCTACCTCTCTGATCTAATACAAGTCAACTCTGATCAAAAAGCTTACCATATATGTGAGGAGTGATCTTGGATAAATCACAAGCACTGTGGCATTGGCAGAAGATATCTTTTTCAATTTGAGAGTTCAGTTTGCAGTATTAACTTCATGCTTTATGAACTGTCTGCCAATCTGTTCCAGGTATTCCCTATGAGACAGTCAGGTAAGTAATGCATATGTTAATTTGCAGAATTGTTATGAATATTTTGTTAATACCAGGTAAGACTAAAAGAGATCCTAGGTTACCTTAAATTTGATGTCTGGACATTTGGTTAGTTATGGCTTGGTCCATATTCTTTCAGGGATGAAAGACAGAAGTACCTAAATTCTGAGGTTAGCCCAGAAGCTGGTATATCTTGTCAACATGAAATTGGGTCAAAGCACAGCAGCCATGATGAATTTCATTCAAATATGTGGTGAAAGGAGAAGCTCAGTGCCTCCCATCTTTTTCAGAGAATATTGTGTGAGTTGAAGTGCTCATCCATGATTTGTTAAAGATGGGCTCAGTACTGTCTTCTGCATAAGAGGATTCAGAAACAAAACTCCTATATTTCAGGAGAGCATAAAAACTACCGAAGTGCAGGTAAACTGGAGAAATACTTGCCTTGGCACAGATATGACACTTTAAGAGGTGGAAGACAAACAAGACAAAGTGGGAGAAAACTAGAGGAATATTGCATTTGTAATTTGCAGTGAGTTGTGAGTGAGTGGGTTAGGCCACTTAAAGAATCACTGTCAAGGTGATTGGCAAAAGCGATTTTAATCCCCACAGTCCACCCTATGACTAAAGTGAATTCATCTTTACCTCACAGAGTGGCGGTGTGGTAGCCTCTTGCCTCTGTCCCTATAAACAAATTAATTGCGGTGGTACTTTTCTTCCCCTCTCTCCCCTGGACTTCTCTACGGACTGCTCTATGATCTCTGAAATTCCAGCTAGGCCCTGGCCTTTTTTGTGTAACAAATTGGGCAGTTAAGTGTCCCTTGACCATACCAGCAACTCTTGCATGGCCAAAGCAGGGAACAGCATGGACTGTACCAGGCACTCCTGTTACCTGACCGAGGTGGGTAACGAGAGATTTGAAGTGAGTATTTTCACAGAACTTGAGGGGAATTTTTAACAGGTATACCTTTGTACATATATATGCCTGTGTGAGTGCATGTGTGAATCAATCTGTAATCAAGCTATTGTTGTGATTAGCTCGCTTTGTAAATCTTAAACTAATCCATCATTAAGTGTTACTAAATTCATGTGATCTACCTCAAGCTGTGAATGAACCTCAAATTGCTGCTAAATACATATTATCCTTTAGATGAAACCCATTGACCAAGTCTGAGACTAAGATTGGGTCTAGCTGTACCTAGACTCCTCTCTGAGGAGTTTAGAAAGCAAAGGCATCTACTCTGAAGCTCATGACTCAACAGGAGGGTCTTCCCTAGTCTTTACCCCTTTTGTTTCTCTGCTCTCTCTCTGTGTCTGTACTGATCATTCTGATTTGATTCTAATTTGATTTTCCTTTGTATGTTTTAGTAAGTAATAGAGTGGACCTTGCCATCGAGTTCTGTTAAGTCGGATTTTTATAAACTTCTATTAAGATCGCTTTTGCCAATACCCTTGACGGTGATTCTTTAAGCGGCCTAAACCACTTGTTCATGACATAGTGCAGGATTAGAAGGGGGCAACCTTCTGTTGTGTTTTCTTCTCAAAGAGCTCTTCATTTTTCAATCTACTATTTTTTAATGTAAAATGAATTAGGTGCCCAAGACTTCAGTTCTCCTGGCATACAGCTTCCTCAGGATGAATTCTTTACTCCTCTCCTCCATTTTACTTCAACTATTTCATAACCTAGCTGTTAAGGCTCTCTCCTGCAAAGTACACTCTGGATTTCCTCACAATGAAATGGAACTTAAATTCAAGTTTCCTATTTCCTTGGTATATGTTATCAGCACTACATTATACTGCAAGGAGTGTATGGGACTATGTTTCTTTGTCCAGACATGTTCTTAAGATAGTAAATTCTGTTCAGTTAGGCACTTGAATTTAAGAGAAGACTAATGCTTAGGTTCATGAGTGAATGAAAACATCTACAATGAGTTTCAGCTCAGCATAATGTTGAGTCAGCTGTATAACAATAGAAGCCTGTCTCCATCATAAGCATCTTGGTATATCCCTGCTTAACTTCCAGCTATTCATCGTTAAGAGTCCAGATTATCCTCTTTGAATTAGCACATATGTCAGAGGACTCAAGGGAGACTCACAACTTTTTGGTGCAGCAGTAAAGTTTGAAAAGGGAAACAAATATACAGCCCCCTAAGGGTGTTGAGTAGGTCTTCACCGTCTATAAGATCTTAAACATACAGAGCTCAATTGCCACGCGTAAGTGTCTAGTAGTATTTAAAACCTCTTAGGGTATGTAAGACATATGTACGGGATTAAAAGATAAGACACAGTACCTAAAGAAGACACTTACTCTGTAGCATCTGACGGAGGTCAGGGTGGATACACTATGGCACCTCAAATGGCCACTAAATATCTATGTGTGAAAATTGAACCTCATCTAGTCTGTACACACTGCTGTTTAAACACTTAAACTGAATTGTTTGGACACTACAACTGAATCCTGTTCCTTCTGTACAGAGAATTACACTTCAGAGTTACTTACACTAACACAAATTCATGCTCCGTATTTGTTACTGCATAGCTTTTAGTAGCTCTTGACATTGCATGAGCTTTCTGGTGTACCTTTTAGCAGCACATATCACTCTATAGTGGCCATACAGAGAACTTTGGGAGTAAATTCAACAGTTGAGCATTCTACAAGGCCACAGTAAATAATTTTTACATTCTTTTATTTTGTTCTAAATGATTTTTTTGAGTTGCATAAACACAATACCCAGAATTTATATCTACTTCTACATCTGCTAGGAAGTAGAACATTTGTATCAACACATACATTTTATTACTTCAGATTTCTTTTCCAGATTTGATTATTTCAGCCTGGCTTTTCTTGTAGATTTTCAAAATGTTAATTAATCCTTTCAGACTTCTACTGAGTGTGTATAAACATTGGTTTCCTGAACAGTCTAGGAACTGACTGGGAGAAACTGTTCTGGTTAAAGTTGTTATGATTGTATTTGTCCAAGCAGATGAAGGCACAGCTGACTTTAGAACCATCAGTCTTCAGCCCTGCTGACAACATCATGACTAGAGCTAAAATAAAAATCAAAATCAAAACCGTTACTTATTAAAAACATTGCTTTTGGAAATAATCTTTACTCCACAAATTTGGACAAAAATTGAAGAAGATGATTGTTTTGCAAGAAGGAAAAAATCCCTTGTGGAATAACTGTTCAGTTCTTTGAACAGGAAATTTGCAAATGCAGTTTCACCTTCTGCATCAAACTGATAGTTGCTATGAAGGTGAAGAAAATGGAGGAGTGTCACTTGGCAGTCCCAGGAGAATTTGGGGAATATTATAAATGTTTTAATTACTTTTTAATCTCAAGATATAGGATAATATCTATTCCATTTTTTTAATCTGATGACCTACACAAGTTGTCAGTTTAATAAAAGGGTCATCTACTTTGGAAACGTTTTGTAATAGAAAACTTCTGACGCTGACTAGTTCTACACATGCAATTTTGGAGCACAGCATCAATTGCCATTGAACACTCTAATTTTGACAAAGTGTTTCCAGTCTTTGTGTAGGATATAATTTTGCAACAGTGTAGCAAAGCACAATGCAAGAGGTATAGGAGGGGTAGATGATTTTATTTCAGAATATTCACACACAGTCTCATACGTACATATCTGCTAACACCAAGACATGTTGATTCAGGTGGTTAGTCCAGCTTGCAGACATGAGGACATTTACACCCATGCACCCTTGTCCAGGATTTTTTGCATTGGTACACTGGGTAGCAGACACCAACCTGATAACCATATAGATTGTGAATATGCTTTTTTGTAGCTTTCAGGAACTGATAGTAATTAGTCTCTCCACCCAGACTCACCTTTGTAAGCCATCAAGATTTACTTACTGTCCTTTATCATTCAGTCTGTGTGTCCCGAGGAGCTGCACATGGATATGTGCTGCAATCTGGATGACCCGCTAGACAGGGAATCATCACACATCCCACTTTCATAGTCCTTCTGTCCATTTTTTTTTTACCGTTTTGCTGTTTGTGCACACATAGTCTACCACTATTCATTCATAACATTCTTCACATTTCTAGTACAATTTCCCAAATTTGGAGGCTGCAGTACAGCTAGCTGCCATTGTGGACTTCTGGTCTAAAAGGGGTGTGAAATAGTGCTCTTGATAAATTCTCATTTCTGTATAAATATGAGCTGTTCTTTCTGTCCCAGCAGCAAGCAATAACATTCAAATGAATATGTAAAACAGTAGCAAATCCACTGCTCTGGAATATACATTTTTGAAAGATGGAATTTGTTTTACGGATTCTCAAGATAGAGAATTACTTGTGTTTCCCTAAGATGATGCAGGCAATAGTGAAAGTGCTGAAGGGTGAACTCTTAGGCAGGAAAATGAGGGAAGTTAAGGTTGGTTTATGAATTTAGGTAGAGGTGAATTGTTAATAAATTTTTTTTAAGAAGTAGTCAGAAGGGTGTGTGTAGATCAGAGAGGAAGGATTCAAGACAAGGAAAAATCAGTAAATGTGGTGCTGGCTTTAGACAATTTTAAATACTAAGCCATGTACTGGGTCTGGCTGGGATGGAGAATGGAACTTTAATTTTTATTAATTTAGTTTTCATTGCCCCACATTCTTATTAGAATAGTCATCTGTCTATTTCTTTAAAGCAAAAAGCCAGCAAAACAAAAGTCAGCTTGGAGTGCAGATTCACAAAGAAATAAATTACTTTCAGTGTAATGATTTCAGGGTTGTTACTTTTATTTTGAAAGGGTAATAATTTATGAAGAAAGAGATGAACACCAATATAAGAAGACGTGTTCTGTTTTAGCACCTATTACTACAAACAGATAATAGTGAGATTTCCTTAGATAGAATTTCACATTCTCCCAGGCCTCTTTCTTCTGCTCTGAAAAGAGGCAAGCCAGCTGGAGCTTTTGGATTTCTGCAAAGAAAAAAAAAAAAAGGAAAGCATTGCAAGTGACATTCAGCAGCATTGTATTGTTACAAATATGTGGTATGCAGGAGCAGTTTTGTTCACACGCTGTGCAACCATCATGGAGAGTTGTTAGCAGGGTATGTTAGAGAGGTAGCTGTAACATTTTTTGAGATAGCAGCTCCTCTGAGTATAAGTTATGATTGCTAAATGTCTTTTCTGTGCTTAGACTAAGCAGGTCTCAGAGCAAATTTATAGGTGTTATTCTTGTAGTGGCTAGGTGACAAATTACCAGAAATGAAAACTGGAGCTTTCCCTTAGGAAAATAAATCAGTCTGTTAACAAATTGCTGATACCCTCTTGAGAAAATTAGGTATGCTACCAAAAAGAAATTGCATTGATTTTAGGAGACTCTGAAGCTCTTTCTGTAGTTCTCACATTATAATATTTTGTTTAGGCTCTGTAATTGTAGTCACAAAAAGATATAACAAAGGAAATTAGTAATTCTAGCTGTATTAATAGAAAAAAATATTTAAAGCTGATTCATTCAGGTTTTTTGTTGTTTCTTAATGACTTGAGTGTGTTGGGTTTTTTTGTTTGGGAGTTTTCAAGGGTTTTGTTTGTTTGTTTTGTTGGTTGGTTGGTTGTTGTTTTCAACATCAGCAAGGGTGGGATTCAGCACCAGGTCTTAGATAGATACCCAAATAGAAGTGTAAAAGTAGGTGTATATATATGAACCAGGTTTCCAAATTCCCTTCATGATCAATGGAAAAGTTCATGTCATGTCATACATACCTGCATTAAGATATCTGAGATATCTTAATACCTAAATTGGCACTGGAGTCTAGCCTTTAGGAAACTGCACTAAGGACATTTTAACAATGAGATTTCACTGCTAAACATAAAGTTCTTGATAAATCTTAGGCTGTACAATACCTTTGGGTGAATCTGGCAGGTATAACACTGGACATTCTAAATACCTGTATCTTTATGGGAAAAACAAAAAGCAAACAAAAAAACCCCCAACCAACCAAAAAATGCCCCCCCCCCAAAAAAAAAAAACCCACAACAGCTGACATTCAAACAGGATACTCCACAATATCTAAAGTGGCTTTAGACACCTATAGTTAGCAGCAGAATCCTGCCCATTGGCCTTTATAATCAGCAAAATTTTCTTTACTACATATATAAAAAATATTGTGCCCATGACATCAGATTTTAAGCACTGAAAAATTAGGTAGCCTCTTTAACCTAATACAGCTGTCAACAGAAATAGGCACTGCAGAGGACAATCGACTCCATGCAACAATAACTGAGACAGGCAGAATGAATCACTAACTGGACTAATTTAGAGCTATTAGGAAAAAGCCTAGTAATATAGTCTAAAAATAGACCAATCTCTTCTTCTGACTTCTAACATTCAGTGAGAATGCCCTGTCATCGTGACTCACCTTCTTCAAAACCATTGGGTAACTTCTGCCTACAAAAAAGCACTGCATTTAGAAGACACTGAATCTTTATAGCCTCAGCTAATTAATACAGTCACTACTGCTTTCTGAGGACTAGGCCTTCTTTACCTAGCAGATTTAGAAAATATTCTTAATGTAAATAATGCGTATTTTCTGGTTGGTTGGAACATTTATCAAAAATAGAGGAATAATGAAACAGAAGCTATTAGGAGATCGAATTCCACTTGCAAATGTTGCAAATACCTTTAGCCAGAAGGAAAAAATTATTTTAAAATGTCAAAATATTTCATTCTGACAACTTATCAAAGAAACATCACATTTTGAAACTGCCAAAATTCTTTGTTTCAACATTCTTCTAAATGAAATATTCCTCTCAGCACTTTAAAGCACGATTTAAAAAAAAAAAAACAACACATTTATTTCAATTCCAAAAGTAAACAAATATTTCATTTCCTGTACACGCTAGTTTTGTCTAAAAAACACTTTTTTTTTTTTTCCCACATAAAAATATTTGTTTCAGGTTGCCAGGTCTTGAACTTTTAAAAAATGTGATCTGTTTTAGTGTGATCCAAGCTCTTGTAGTGACAATTGGATCACAAAAAGGAAAGGATAAAAATAGCATAAAATCTGAAGCAATTTACTGAATTTTAGTCTCAAAATGAAAACATTAACACAGATACTCTGTTTTTCCTTTCCTTGTTCAGGTATACTGTCCTCCAATTTTTTTAGGTAAATCTGCATAGCCGCTGGATAAACTCTAGTGTGTCAATGAGTGTAAAGCAAGACTCCAGTAGATTTTTATGCTATCAGAATAGAAAAACAGATTTCCATAACATTTTTAATAGTTCATCAGTCAAGAATTTGTGGTAAAGAATAGTTTATACCTACATAAATGTGTCTTCATAGAAGATATGTGTTCTTCAGTTTTACTCTCTGGGAGTACTGGGCATCGGTGTGAAAATAATCTATGGCCATTTGGCTTACGCCTGGTTCATAAAACCTGCTAACAGCACTCAGTGGTATCCGGCATGGTTCAGAAAGGCTGTGATTATGCTGAGATGTTAAACAGCTCTGAAATCCAGAATAAGATTTAATATTCTTCTAACTGCCTTAAAACCTGAGCTGAATGTTTTAAGTTTTCTTCTCTGGAAATATTAGGCTGGTGTTTACATACAGAATTCTTGTATTTCATATTATGTGGATCTCTGTGAAAAGCTCCTGTAAATAAAGTCCTAAGCAGGCACATTGCTTGTTCAGGCTGTGTTAATGCTCTTATTCATACAGTGCTCATGGTGGGGGGGGAGGTCAGTCCCCGGAGCCTTGCTTACGTAAATAAGGTTACCAAACTCTCTATTCACCTTTCTCAACCTTTTCAGTAATTCTTACTTCAAACACTACCTTCTTATAGAGTGCTGTTGATATTTTATGTACCGGTCTCTGGAGTTTTCCTTGTCTTTAAAACTTCATTTTTTTCCTTGGTATCATATCTTAATGTCAAAATTCAAAAGCTGTTTGCTCCAAAAGTATTATGGACAGAGATACATGAGTAGATCTACATTGCTAAATAAAACAGCAGTGAGTTTGAGTACAGGATCCCAGATCTTCCCTATTCCTTAATTGGTAGGTATCTCCTTAGCTCTATTTTCAGCCATTCTACACAGTTCCCTTCAACAAAGTCTGATTGCCAAAAGCCCATACAGACAGGAGTGTAACAGCTTTGTCTCCTTACATTCTACATAATCATTTATCGCTATCCCAGTAGCTCTTGCAGTCTTGAAAACTACAACAAGCCCCTAAGCAATGCATTGGAGAATAAAACACAAAACTGTGTTTTTACACTTTAAAAACACTGCTTCAGTATAACCCTCATAATATTTCTGAACCTTTGGTTTTGAATAAAATAATGTTCCTATCTGAGGCATCTCACATGGAGTCCTGGGGAAAATGGGGGACAGTACTATGCCTTTTAGACATACATCTCAGGTGGTAGGAATGCAAGCTGTTCTGTGCCCTTTGGGCAGGAGCAGCAGGGAGGCCTTTGACAACAAATGGTAGCTTTTACCCAGTTCTCATTATACTGGTGTATAAAACGTCTGAGAATGACCCCTGGAAACTTCCCAGGATGCGTGCTGAAGTCAAAATGTGCTTACGATGGTGCGATATGCCTCACCAGTGGCCTTTAAGAAAGTTTTGAAGTTGTAATCTAACAGATGCAAAAAGAGGAAGAAAGGATATATTTTATGCAAAATTTAGTGAAAGTTCCCTCAACATGCACAAGCACAAGCCTTATGAGGAGCAGTTGAAAGAACTGGGGTTGTTTAGCCTGGAGAAAAGGAGGCTCAGGAGAAACCTTATTGCTCTCTACAACTACCTGAAAGGTAAAATAAGGAAATGATAAGAATAACTCTGTTGAAATCCATGGTCTCATATGTATGAAGTTCAAGAAAGTAAAAAGGCAATCAGGTTTTTTCAATGATGATATTGTGGCTAATAAAGGTATACTTCAGCTGTTTTAGCAACAAACAAGCAGCTAATTGTGTGGACAGCAGTTAACACAAACCAAAAGACAGAGTAACCTGTAAGATGAGATTTGAAGGAGGATGTCATCCATATATACGATGATCAGCATTGAAATTTTCATTAAAATGTCTTAGAGGAAGAAAGATGAGGGCAAGAGAAGGACAAGAACAAAGACTTAGGCATATGCTAACATGAAGATTAAAGAGAAAAATGAGATCATTGGCAAGAAATGCATTATATACACACACATATATATATGGGAAATATTTATCCGTGCTGCCATTGTCTTTTAGTGATTTTAACCGTCTTAGTACTGTGAATCCATTTGTAATACAAAGAACCCCACAACACTTTAATGAATGTTAGAAGAGCTGCAGGCTGTTATCTTTCATATACATTGTGTATAAACCCAGTTCATCACCAAGAACCTCAGGAATTATATCTAACTCTTAATATTATTTCATATTAAAGATCCATGTTGTATCACAATCCACGTTTCTGAAATTCAGGCAGACCGAGAATTTTCACCTAGATGCATTATTACCTGAAAAAAATAGAAATCTGTATTTACAATATCCTTAATTCTTGTTACAGTTCATTCACTTCTGAAATGTAAAATGTGGTGCAGGTGAATGTTTCTGAAGCATAAAAAAGCTTATGACATCATAATTATTCTGCCAGAAATGATGCATTGTTAGCTGTAAAAGCCAAGGAGTTGGTAATTTTTTATTCTCCAAAGGATATACATATCAATGTCAAACATACTTTATCTCAAGGTCTTTTTTTTTTTTTTATTGGAAGCAACAAAGTATAGATTAGAGTTTGTATAAATTATATCATAATTTATCATATTAATAGTTTCATCTCTTCCAAGTTCCTATTCTAAATGTTCTTCTTCCTTATATCATCATCAAGATGCTGTATTTTTTCCAGACGTTCATACTGCATGCTATATTAATGCTGACATCGCTGAGGTGGTTAGGTAATAAATGCTATCTTGGGATTTCAATTTTTCTGAAGTTGTAGATCCTTAATGGGATTCTTCATTCCAGAGAAAATTATTCTTTTACAAGTGTCTTCAAAAAGTAAAAAGGACTGTGACTAGGCGTAGTCAAATCTCTTTAAAGCAGGTACCCAAGGACTAGTGAAAATTGGTACTCAAACACAAGTGATCTTTAGAAGCTGAAAAAAGTATAATGGAAATTTCAGAAGTCATTAATTTATAAGCACTTTTAATTCTTACAGCCAATTGTAAAAGCTAAAAGCAAAATACAGACAAGTAATTGGTTATTACATTCCACTAAATACCATGAAAAATGTGGCCTATGTGTTTTATTTCCAGATGACAATAACCTTTACCCAGATATTACGAATTTCTAGATTTTGAGCCAGCTTGCAAAGATTCACATAATCAAGAATAATATTTGTGGCATGTGTTAAAAATATTATTTGTGATATGTGTTAAAATGTTATTTGTGATATCTGTTGGAGGAACAACAAGAATAATATTTGTGGCATGTGTTAAAAACATTATTTGTGATATGTGTTAAAATGTTATTTGTGATATCTGTTGGAGGAACAACACAGCAGGGCATAAGCAATCCAGGAGGTTCCTGGAGTGCACTGGTGATAAATTCCTCCTCCAAGTGATAGAGGAGCCAACGAGAAGAGGTATTCTGCTGGATCTCATACTCACCAACAAGGAGGGGCTCATTGGGGATGTGAAGATCAAAGGCAGCCTTGGATGCAGTGACCATGAGATGGTGTTCATGATCCTGAGGGCAGGGAAGAGAGTGAAAAGCATGCTCATAACCCTGGACTTCCGAGAGCAGGCTTTGACCTCTTCAAAAATGTCTTTGGAAAAGTCCTATAGGATAAGGCCCTAGCGGGATGAGGGGCCCATGAAAGCTGGTAAATATTCAAGGATCACCTCTTCCAAGCTCAAGAGAGCTCCATCCCAACAAATAAGAGGTCAGGCAAAACACCAGGAGGCCTGCAAGGAAGAACAAGGACCTCCTGGCCAAACTCAAACACAAAAAGGAAGTGTACAGTGGAAACAAGGATGGGTAACCTGGGAGGAACACAGAAGCATTGTCCAAGCATGCAGGGATGAAATTAGGAAAGCCAAAGCCCAAATGGAATTGAATCTGGCCAAGGATGTCGAAGACATCAAGAAGGGCATCTACAAGTACGCAGCTGACAAAAGGAAGGCTAGGGAAAATGTGAGCCCATTGCTCAGTGAGCCAGGGAACTTGGTTACACAGGAAATGGAAAAGATACGAGTACTGACTGCCTTCTTTGCCTCAGTCTTTACTATCAAGTCTGGCCTTCAGGAATCACAGGTCCCAGCGACCAGGGAGAAAGGCTGGAGCAAGGGAGACATGGCCTTGATCGAAGAGGTCATGGAATACTTAGGCAAACAGGACATACATAGGTCCATGAGCCCTGATGGGATGCACACACAAGTGCTGAGGGAGCTGGCAGATGTCATTGCGAGGCCACTCTTGACAATCTTTGAGCAGTCATGACGACCGGGAGAAGTGCCTGAGGACTGGAAGAAGGCTAATGTCACACCCAGGGAACTACAGGATGGTCAGCCTTACCTTGATCCTTGGGAAGGTGATGGAGCAACTAATCTTGGAAACCATTTCCAAGCACATTAAGGACAAGAAAATCATCAGGCATAGTCAGCACAGCTTCACCAAGAGGAAGTCATGGTTGACCAACTTAATAAACTTCTATGATGAAGTGGCTGGCCTGGTAGATGAGGGGAGAGCAGTAGATATCATCTACCTGAACTACAGGAAGGCCTTTGACACTTTCCCGTAAGATCCTTGTAGAGGAGCTGTTGATATATAAGCTGGATGAGCAGATAGTGCAGTGGATTGAAAACTGGCTGAATGGCTAGGCCCAGAGCATGTTGATCAGCATTGCAAAGTCTAGTTGGAGGCCAACAACTTGCAGTATACTCCAGGGATCATAGCTGGGTCGTCTCGTTTAATATCTTCATTAATGATCTGGGTGATGGGCCAGGGTGTACCCTCAGTAAGTTTGCTGATGACACCAAACTGGGAGGAGTGGCTGATATGCCAGAGGGTCATGCTGTCTGTGGTGGGTTGTCTTGTCTGGTTGCCAGGTGCCCACCAAGCCTCTCTCTATGACTCCCTCTTCTCAGCTGGACAGGGGGAGAAAATATGACAAAAGGCTCATGGGTCGAGATAAGGATAGGGAAATCACTCAGCAATTACTGTCATGAGCAAAACAGACTTGGCTTCGGGATGATTAATTTGATTTATTGACAATTAACAATGGAGTAGGATAATGAGAAATAAGAGCAAAACTAAAAACAGAACTAAAAACTAAAAGCCCTATCTCTCCCTTCTTCCCAGGCTCAACTTCACTCCCAATTTCTCTACCTCCTCCCCCCGTGTGGCACAGGGGGATGGGGAATGGGGATTGTGGTCAGTTCATCACACATTGTCTCTGTCAATCTTTCCTTCTCATGCTCACTGCTGTTGCACAGCAGATTTTACCCCTTCTTAACTGTCTTATCACAGAGGCACTACTACTGTTGCTGATTGGCTCAGTTTTGGCCAGTGGTGGGTCCATCTTGGAGGTGGCTGGAAATGCCTCTGTCAGACATGGGGGAAGCTTCTGACATTTCACAGAAGCTACAGCTGCAGCCCCCCCTGCTACCAAAACCTGGCCATGCAAACGCAATACATCGCCATCCAGAGTGACCTCAAAATGCTGGAGAAATCGGATTATAGGAACCTTATGAAGTTCAACAAGGAGAAGTACAAAGTCCTGCACCTAGGGAGGAACAGCGGGCCACCCAGCTGGAAAACAGATTTGCAGAGAAGGACTGCGGGTCCTGGTGGACACCAAATTAAACATGAGCCAGCAATGTGCCCTTGTGGCAAAGAAGGCTAACGGTATCCAGAGCTGCATAAGGACAAGTGTTGCCAGCAGGTTGATGGACATGAACCTTCCCCTTTACTCAGCACAGGTGAGGCCACACCTGGAGTCCTGTGTCCAGTTCTGAGCTCTTCAGTAGAAGGGAGATGTGGACATACTGGAGGGAGTTCAATGAAGGGCCACAAAGATGATGAAAGGATTGAAGCATCTCTCCTATGAGGAAAGGCTGAGAGAGCTGGGACTGTTTAGCCTAGAGAAGAGAAGGCTCAGGAGGGATCTTATTAATGTATATAAATCCCTGATGGGAGGGTGCAAAGAGGACAGAGACAGGCTCTTTTTAGTGGTGCCAAGTGTCAGGACAAGAGGCAATGGGCACAAGCTGAAACACAGGAGGTTCCCTCTGAACATCAGGAAACACTTTTTTACTGTGAGGGTGACTGAGCACTGAAATAGGTTGCCTGGAGAGGTTGTGGAGTTTCCATACTTGGAGATATTCAAAAGCTGTCTGGACATGGTCCTAGGAAACTGGCCCTAGGTGGCCCTGCTTGAGCAGGGGAATTGGACCAGATGACTTCCAGAGGTCCCTTCCAACCTCAACCATTCTGTGGTTCTGTGACTGTATGTAAAAACTAGAAAATCAAAATGTATTATACTATATATTTATAAATGATCATAACACTTTCATCTGTTCTAAAAGAAATTTGGTTTTATTTGTTTATACAGAAGAGAATGAATCTACTTAGCATTCACTTAGAAATATTGATCAATATTCTAGCTTTCTTTGGAAAGCTGTGAAAACAGAAAAATATTCCTTTCAAAGATATGTAGTAGTTATAGTAACCTTGTGTGCTGGTTTTGGCTGGGATGGGGTTAACTTTCTTCATAGCAGCTAGTATGGGGCTGTGTTTTGGATTGTATGGGGCTGTGTTTTGGATTTGGGCTGGAAACAATGTTGATAAAGCAGGAATGTTTTAGTTACTGCTGAGCAGGGCTCACACAGCACCAAGGCCTTTTCTGCTCCTCACCCCACCCCACCAGTGAGTGGGCTGGGGGTGCACAAGAAGTTGGGAGGGGACACAGCCGGGACAGCTGACCCCAACTGACCAAAGGGATATTCCATACCATATGACATCATGCTCAGTATATAAAGCCGGGGGAGGAAGAAGAAAGGTGGGGACATTCGGAGTAATGGCGTTTGTCTTCCCGAGCAACCGCTACACGTGATAGAGCCCTGCTTCCCTGCAGATAGCTGAACACCTGCCTGCCGACGGGAAGTGGTGAATTAATTCCTTCTTTCGCTTTGCTTCTCCGCGCAGTGTTCTTTTGCTCTACCTATTAAACTGTTTTTATCTCAGCCCACGAGTTTTCTCACTTTTACTCTTCTGGTTCTCTCCCCCACCCCACCTGGGGGGAGTGAGTGAGCGGCTGTGTGGTGCTTAGTTGCCAGCTGGGCTTAAACCACGACACCTTGCCAGTTTTCTCTCTCACCAATAGACACTGGGAATTAATTTTCTTTATAGAAATTACCCTTGATGCTCCCAGACTTTTCTCTGTGGCAGTTTCTTGTTGTAGATACCTATGAGGTAATGAGCAAAGATTGTAATATTGGATCATCACAGCTGATCATCACAGCTGATCATCACAGCACATCACTGCTGAATAGATACGCAGCTCTAGATCCCCATCCTGCGGAGTTATCATATAAAGATGTCTTACTGTCAGACTAAGCATCCTTGCATATGTGACTCAAAGGTGGTGTTTAATGCAAAGAGGGAAAGACCAGAGTTAAATTTTCTGTAATGTATTCTGGTTCTGGGAATACATGTCCGCACCACATGTCAGCCAGCAATGAACTTTTTGGATGTTGACAATTCTAGGTGGGCACAACACATGTAAATAGGGAGCTAACTGCTGTTTAACCTTACACCATCATTGAAAGTGAGTCACTCCAAAGGGTGATTTAATGCACAACTTAGTTCAATCTTTGTTCCACCATGAGGGAAAACTTTTCAAGCCCACCAAGCTCAAGACATCAAGCGTAAACAAAGTGCAAATTCATATCGAGAAGAAATCTGCTTTCACACTAAAACACATCAGCATTCTGTTGCACTGAAAAGAAAAGCAACAGATGTATTTCTTGTATACACTAGAATATAAAAATCAAAAGGTCATGTTTAGATTCTGATGTAAACAAAAACCTTCATCAATAATTCAGTTTGTGTCCCTCATTCTGAAGCACTTATATGTGCTGGCTAATCTTAATTAATTTTGACACAGGATTGCAGCTCATATGAATCATGATTTATGGTTCCTGTCACCCATCCTTCAAGGCCTTCTTGAATAATCAAGTTACAGCAAAGTACTTGCCTCTAATCCATTTCCCAGGAGGCTGAGGACTAGTTTGTAAGTTTAATGAGTGGTTTAGCTGATCCACAAATATGCCACCAAGGTAATACCATTAGTTGTTCTTGGCTGTCTGTTATTACTGTCCTGCTCATTATAGAGAAGAGAAGAGAAATAATTGGAAAGTAGGCTGCTTTGCCTTGGTATTCAGGTGTTTACTCATATCATGAGCAGTCAGTGACTTAAGTGTTTTATTTCCTGGAGTTGCTTGACTTCTACTCTGACACATTATTTCCTGAATAGTTCTCTCCCTTGAGGTGCTCACCTTAAAAACATATGCATGGATGGTGACTTGCTGAGTTACTCAGTTGCTTGGGTTGCTCTCATCTTACAACTCTGGTTCATTTGCTTAGGATGCTTGATTCATAAACACATGCAACACCAGTTTTCTTTCACAGAACTATTTGCCTACTGCATATTTAAAAAAAATGTAGCATTCAAAGATTATGTGCTCTTGCAATCTACCTTGGCATGATTATGCAGAGACAAAAAAAAACCCCAACCCGTAAAGTGAACAAACTCTTCAAATTTGTATCAGACCCTCTTTGAGTAGCTTTCATTTCACATAATAAATGCAAGTGGCACATGCAACAACACCATTATAAATTCATTAAACAAAAGAGAAATGAATACAATGTATCAACTGTTGCAATGCACTAAAATAAACTGGTTCTGAAATCTGCAAAAAGGCCCTAAGGCATCCATCTCTGTGAGAATCTCAGCCAAAATGTTTGAGGATCGCTCCATTCAGCTCCTCTTTATATATCAAACAAAATTGCTTGTCATCGTCACCTTTCACAGCTGATTACTATCTATCATTTCTTATTTGTCATTGACTCCAACTCCACATTTTCCTATGAAAATAGGTAGCTGTGTTTATACTGCTTAAGTTTTCAGTCGTGATACTGCTATGTTTACCTCTATGTAATCTGTTATCCTTTAGTGGGTGTCCTTAACTTTGAGCAAAGTACTAATTAATTATTTGATTTTTTTCATCCCAAGTTTTTAAAATAACTGGAGTTTGCTATTCACGTTAAATCAAATGTCAAGTAGTCATTGCTGGGACTGTGGGGCATGCTGTGAAAATACTTTCTTGGAACAAGCTCTGTATAACATTTCTGAACCATTCTTTTGGAGGATAATAGTCTTCCCACACTTATTGGGGAATTTTCTTCTAATTCAAGACTAGCTACTTGAGATTTAATTCTTAAAGTATTTTAAATTGCAGTATTAGTGTTACTTTGTATATATTTTTTAGTAAGCATTGGGATTTATCTTTATGACTCTGCTTGTCAGTTACATTATTGGAACTTTGGGTAGAGTTTTATTCTTCTGGAAAGAGAGAAATTCATTTACAAAAAACTTGGTAAAGTATAAATTTTCCTTCAAAAGACTTCAAATAGAACTTGTGTACAAGGTTTCAGATTAAGGAATGAATGTTTGATCATCTGCCTACTAAAATAATTTGAGACAGACTCTCCTCTGGAATATTGCAGTCTTGCCCAGTATAATATAAACAACTAAAGGGTTTAAAAATAATAATTTCCTGAAACTGGAAAAAAAACCCATGATTGGGAAGGAAAAAAACCCAATAATAAGGGTTCTGCAATGTTACGCTGATTGTGGCTCACCTCACAATAAAATTTTGTCATCTCAATGTCATTTTCATAGTGTACTCAGCACCTATGAATTTTTTTCTTTGGCTCAGATTTGCAACAGTTTTAAAATTAAACAAAATTCTATCTAGACACATAATAATATAGGACCAATTTCATATGAGAACAATAATCACAATATTATAATGACACACCAACATGAAGGGAAATTTACTAGGACAGGATGGCTAATAGGGGCACGAAGATACTAAAGCTACTCTATAAAGTTGTTTACTATTCTGGGCACCAAAGTTCAAAGATCAATTCAAACTGGGGAAAGAACACAGAAGTCTGAAGAGACTTCATCTTACACAGAATGACAACTTGGATGGTTTAGCCTGGCAAAATGAAGACTGAGAAGAAAGATGACCCCTCTATAAATATACCATGGAAAATGGCACAGAAAGGTAATAGCTAGCTAATAAAGATAATATTGGCTCAAAATCTAGTGCATATAAACTAGTCTTAAGTACATTTAGGCTATAAATTAACAAAAGATTTTAACCATCTGAGCAGGGAGGTACAGGAGTACACTTGCAATCAGAGTAGTGGGGGAAAATCACCGAATGTTTTAAAAAAACCCAAAAAGCCACTACCCCTGCCAGCCCGCAAAAAAGCTCAATCCAGTTAGAAAAAAAATATGAAAAGTGGCTCCTTGCAACACCAGGCAATTTGGTAACGTAGGGTGTCCTTTCTAATCCTACATTCCCTTTAATTAACTAGGGTACATGGTGAGAGAACATCAGGCATTGGTATGAATTTAACGGCCACCTAAACATCCATGGTGGGAAAAAGCATAACCAGTTTATAACCTCTCATGTATCAAGCACTTAATTGGGGCCAGTGTAATGTTACATATTTTCCACAATATACAGAATAACTAAAGATAACTGTTTCTCCTAACTCTAGAGAATGTGTTGCTCTCAGGACACAACTAAGTCTTTTAGAAATTTCGCCTTGTTTTTTTCATTAAACAAGGACTTCATGCCTTGATTTGTATAATACACATCTCTAACACTAGCAACCCAAATTCATCATCTGAAAGGGTATGCCAGGCAAGTCTGCTAAACGTAACCACAAGTACTTTTTATTTAAAGAATGAAAATATTTTATTTCTGGTGTAGTAGGGAATGTAGATTACAGACCTAATTCTTATTACTATTGAAAACCAAATGCCTTTTAATATGACATCTATTAACAATCCATTCATTTTGTCCAGTCAAATTAGTTTTCAACATGTACTTCATAAAGCAAACTCCCTCTGGTCAATGCACATCAGGAAGGGATTCACAGCCTATGAAAAGTAAGCTTTCTGGTATCTATCTCAAACCAATTTGAGTAGGTTTGCTTATGATCGACCAGCTCTTCACTTGCAGGACTCTACAATTCCTCGTTCTCTCACACATTAAAGCTAAACCTTTCTAAGCTATTTTGCTTGAAATTAAAGACTGGATTTTGGTGTAGATGTATCTTGCCCAAGGACATACCAGGAAGATAACAGAAAGAATTCCATCCTGCTCTTTACCTGGCATACTCCTTAGCCTGGCTGTCACGCATTCTTATGAAAGTATGAAGTCTGTTGCTGTTCAGCAAAGCATAGCTAAGCTGTAATTATGTCAGCTTGATCTGAGACTGATTATGAAAAGGACAGGAAATCTGCATTATTGGGATTGCCCATGAATCATGAATCATGTCATCAAAAGACATAAACTTAAGTGAAATCATAACCTTGTCAAATGACCTAAGTCATACTAAGTTGAATAGCCATACACGACTTAATAAAGGCAAAGTTACTCAGTGTCTGAAACCTCTTCTTTTTTTTTTTTAATTAAAGAAAACAAAACCAGATTAAATATTTCAGTCAATCAAAAAAAAAAAATTGTTCTATTATTCTTTTGCCTGGTTTCAGTTGAGAGCTAATAATGAGTTACACAAAGTTACCCTTTTGAGATGTTTATACCAAGAACGTTTGTTAAAATAGGCTGAATGTTAGAAACATTTCTTACTGAAACATAGCAATTGGTCAGAAAAGGAGAAAGGAGGTCAGTTGTACTGCTTCTCAGTAAGGAGTGGTTTGCTAGCCAAGCTAGGATAGGAGATTGACATCTTGTCTAAAAATATATTTACGCATGGAAATAAGAGACACAATACTTAACCAAAAATGATCCAATTGTCTCTTAAATAAGCAGAGGAAACACAAGTTCCTAAATGAAAACTTAAATGTGTCTGGACACTATCAAAGACTTCAGAAGGTAAATTGATTAGGAGAACTAACATCACTCAGGTGGATCTAAGGGATCTGCTTGAAGAGATACGCTTAAAATGTTATTTAAAGAAAGCTTTCTAAGGTAAGCCCTCTCTAACTGGGAATCTGAAACAGGTTCTTTAGAATAATTATAAACTGATGCATAAGTCATGCAAAAAATAAAACCTATCAGCCATCTTACTAAAGAAGACAGAAAGTTAACTGAATAAAGCAGAGAGATATCTCTGATGAAGTTTTACTCTAGTAGGTTTTTTTTTCCATGCTTTATCTATGCAGTTGTTTACTATCCTGTCTGACTTAGCTGTCTTGACTACATATTTTTATTCATATTTTATCTTAATCTAGCTTGGGTTAAGTATGATTTTAAAGTAAGTGGATAAATAGAATGTACGACCGTAGCAGACTCACCTTAGCTTCCCAGTCTATCCTCCAATGTCTCTAGAGGGTAACAGAGCAGGCCTCCTTTTCAGATACATTGCCCAGATAGAGAGATGACTGGACAGGTAGAAAAATCTGACAGTAACCATGAAAGCTTTCTAGTAGATACTACAATAGAGAGTGTGCACTTGAAACCTTTTTAGTGACAAGTTTTATACTCATGCCTCCAAATTTCAACTACACAAAGTTAGTTCTCTGGTAAATTTCTGAAGTGTGCAAGAGATTTGGAGTAGGTGATCAGCATATTGATGGCCCTTCCTAGTCTTCACAAAGATCAATATCTTCATATAAATAAATATGAGAGAATCTCTATTTTCTATTATTAACTCTTTATGTTTTCAAAGTCTGCAAATATCAGTACATACTACCAGAATTGATTTAAAAAGTATGCAGTTATTAAAAAAAATCCACTACACCCATCTTACTGATCATTAATAGACCATGTTATGAGAATTTGTTCAATTCTTCTAGCCATTTATTTCAATGTATTTATATTTGAAATAGCTATTGCAATTAATACAAACAGATCAGAAGCATTGTGTTCATTACTCATTATGTGATCACTAATAAAATGGAAACTACAACTTCATTTCTGACTGTTTTTTGCCTTTTGCACACATCTATTTACACTTGCAATTACTAGGAAATTAGTGTACAATTTACTATAGTTTAATTAATAGAAAGCTGAGTTCACTGAATTGCTAACTTGAAATTGCTCACAAGATTGAATTTTATCTTTCTTATTAATTACAGACTTTTCTGAAAGTGTCGGTCTTAGCATAGCCAGAATAAAAAAATTAATTGCCCTTCTATTCCTCCGTGATTATTTATTTATTCTATTATTTTATCATAAAACTACAAAAAGTGGAATTTTTTAACATATTAGTACTAAAATTCAGCCCAAAAGTAAAATGTAGCTCTTGACTTTGAAAGTAGTACCAAAATCTCTTCCTTTACAGGGAATGGCTATTTTTTATAGTATACCTTTTTGAAATAAAGTTCCTACATATTTTATCAAGATTCTTTCAATTTGAAAATATTTTAATTTTATGAATTCTGCTTAAACAGTTTTTTGAAGGTGTCTCTGAAAGAGGTGTACAGCAAAAGGACAAGAAGTAATGCACGTAAGTGGCAGACCAACAAAACTTCCAGTTACATACTAGGAGAAAAAAAATCACGATGAAGGTGTTTTCATACAAAAACGAGTTTCCCAAATAGTCGGTGGGATATCCATCACTGGAGATACTGACAACTTGATTGCGTGTAATTGATTAATCTGACTAAGTTTTGAAGTTGGATCTAACTTTGAAATTGGTCCTATTTTGAGCTCAGAATTGGACTAGATGACCCAGAATGTTCCCCTGTAACATAAATTATTCTGTTTCCATTGTCCATTTATGTGTAGAAATAATTATACCTGTTTTTGAACAGTGCCTGTAAAACATTGTAAAACAACAGTGACTGTTGTAGCTTTTGCCAGTTTGAAAAGGTATATAATCATGGACTGTAATTCCTTTTAGAGATCTATTAGAAACACTTGGTTACATGGGAAAAAGGTTTCCCTTTGGTTGGAGGGAAAAATTGTAATTTTATTAAATCAACAAATGTATTTGTGGAAAAAAACAAACTAACTTATTTTATTTGTATCAGGTCTAAAACAGAAGCAACAAACATGAAATAAGTATTGCTGTGGAACAACATTTTCCAGGTGCTCTACTCTGTCCAGTTTGGGATCTCCTCATTGCCAGTGAAGTGTTGATCAACTTGAGCAAGTCCAGAGGAGGCCATGACAATGGTCAGGATGGGAAAATTTGCCCTGTGAGAGAGGCTGAAGTACTGGAGCTTGTTCAGCCTTAAGAAGAGACAGCTGCAAGGGAACAGCAGCCTCCCTTGTACCTGTGGGGAGGTCATCAAGGAGATGGAGCCATGCTTTTCACTGTGGGACATGGTGGTAGAGGGAAATTCAAATTGTAACTGTTCAGCAGTGGTAATGTGTGACCAAAGAATGATTTGGCATGGAGGGCAAGAAAACCCAGTTGCAGAAGGGGTTAAACTGTCTGGAAGCAGGAAGGCCAAAGACTGAATGGCCCCCTGTAAGGGATTGAAGTTTCCCTTGGTGATGAGATAAGAAACAGCTGCAGCCTTGTCTTGTAGCAATCCTGGAATGATGTGAGCGCTCAGGGGCCACCTTTGAGCAGTGGAGCTGGTGCTGGGGGATGGACCCAATGCCAGGCTGAGGTGCCCCATGCTAACACGCACATGACTGGTGCTGGTGCAAGTGTGTGTAAGGAATCAGCTTGTGATGCATTTTTGCCGACTCCTTGTAGAACCATGGTAGGACTCTGTCCAATGCCAAGTTCAATCCACTACAGCATTGTCCTTTTTTTTTTTTTTAAATATATTTAAGCACAATTCTCCTCAGGGACTAAAATAAAAAAATCCCCAACAGTGGGAAGATGAGAGACAATAGGTGTAAGTAGAAATAAGAGAGGTTCAGACTGAAAATGAGGAGAAACCTCTTCCCCATGAGGATGGTCAGGCAGGGGAGGGGTTGGCCCAGAGAGGCTGTGCAGTCTCTGTCCTTAGAGTTTTTTCAGATCCAACCGGACAAGGCCCTGAACATCTTGGTCTGACCTCAGAAATGACCCTGCTTTGAGCAGGACATTGGGCTAGAGATGTCCTGATGTCTCTTTCAGCCTGAATTATCCTGTGAGCTAAATTTGTTGGCCAGTTACCTGGTTAAATTATTCATAGTTTTAGAAATGATGAATTAACAAGGAAAACTTACACCTTACCTATAATAAAGGAGTCTGGATGTTCTATACCAAACCAAATTTCATTCTTACTGACAGCTGAACAATCCACATACGTATTCTCCAGATACTTGTTTGTAATTATTACACATCAGGTAGGAAATTCATGTCAACTATTCCTCTAACTTCCAAAGTCTTTCAGATATAGCCTTTACAATGAATCATGGATTGACCAAAGACCCTGGATGATTTAAAAAGAGGTCTACCATATGTATCAAATATCTCAAATATAAGGAGAAAGTAAAGGAAATCTGAATTTATCATTCTGTCTATGAAGGAAAGGGAAGACATTTTGCTCAAATGTACTGTAAAAAAAGAGTAGCTTTCCTGGATATTTCAGGCATTTCATTCCTTGAGTTATATCAGGTTGCAGTTGTCATAGTCTACTGTCTGAAGTGGTATGAAAGAAGAATGTAATATAGTTCACTACTATGTGATGTTTTTCTCTAGAAAAGCATTTTTTTCTAAAAAATACCAAAAACAAAAGAGAAAATAAAAGTAAAAGATTCTAACAGAATTATATATATCATTATACCATATATACCATATATAACATTTGGCCAGGGAGGTAGTGGAGTCACCCTCCCTGGAGGTATTCAAGGAGCGTGTGGGCGTGGCATTGTGGGACGTGGCTTGATGGGCATGGTGTTGTGTGGTGTGAGTGGTTTTTTGTGTGGTGGTTTTTGTGTGTGTTGTGGGGTTTTTTTTGTTTTTTTTTTTTTTTGTAATGGTTGGACTTGATGACCTTAAAGGTCTTTTCCAACCTAGATGTTTCTATGATTCTATAATTCTATCATAAACAATGAACTGCGGTGCAAAAAAGATGGGAAAAAGAAATCAGACAAAACATAGAATTTAATATAATCTACATCAGAATTAATAACTAGGGTAGAAATAGAAACAGAATAGTAATAAGAGCAGTAATACTGATCTTATGTCCAGAGTAAGCTAAGTAACTGGTGAACTAATCATCTTGCAAATTTTGCTATTGTAAGTGTAAAAAATGCAGAGCAGTAAAGCCAAAACATGATCTGGAAGTATATGAAAGGAATAAATAGAACAAGATAGTAATGCAGTTCAGAAGAGAAAAAAATTATGTATTGGTTTCTGACAAAATAGACACTGAAAGTAATAAAGAACACATGTTCATTAATAATTAACAAATATTGAAGTGCTCAAAAAAGAGAGGAACAGAATCCAAGATTACAGGTTTCCATACTTAAAGAAAAAGGATTATAAGAATTATTAAGTGAATCAGTAATGAAGAAATGCATGACTTTGAGGTCATGGACCTCAATGTTTCTATCTAGGATCCCTTGATGTTGCATGTGCAAAAGAGAAGTCCCATCATGGCATTTGAAGGTAATGTACCTGGCATACCCTGTGAATATGAAGATGTTTTTCATACACTAAATTGCATTAAAACATAAAATATCACCTCTATATAGACATATACAGTTCTCCAGTGACAAATACACAGAGGAAAGCGCCCCAAGAACCTAAACAGCGATGTGATATGAGATCTGACTTAGAAGAACTACAGGTGATGTGCAGTTCTGTGCCCCACAATTTAAAAAGGATGTTAAGGTTCTTGAATGCATCCAGAAAAGGGCAACAAAGCTGGTGGAAGGGCTGGAAGGCATGTCCTATGAGGAGCAGTTGAGGACTCTGTGTTTGTCTGGTTTGGAGAAAAGGAGGCTGAGGGGCGACCTCATTGCTTTCTGCAGCTTCCTGAGGAGGGGAAGTGGAGAGGGAGGTGCTGATCTCTTCTCCCTGGTATCCAGTGATACGACATATGGGAATGTTTCAAAGCTGCGTCGGGGAGGTTTAGACTGGACATTAGGAATCATTTCTTTACCAAGAGGATGGTCAAACACTGGAACAGGCTTGCTAGTAAAGGGTGGTTGATGCCCCAAGCCTGTCAGCGTTTAAGAGGCATTTGGACAATGCCCTTAATAATATGCTTTGACTTTTGGTCATCCCTGAATTGGTCAGGCAGTTGGACTAGATGATAGTTGTAGGTCCCTTCTAGCTAGAACTAAACTATTCTATTCTATTCTATTCTGTTCTGTTCTGTTCTGTTCTGTTCTGTTCTAAAACAGAATGGCTTTGCAAAATAGTGCCTTTGGTGTGAGGAAAACATGTCATGCTAAATAAACCAAAATACCAAAGTAAGCAAATGTGCAAGGCTATATGCAGTAGTTTAAGTTTTCTCAGGCCTTATTCAGAAAGCATTTATCAGAAAGAAACACCAGCAAGTGAAGAAGAACCTTTAAGAATCATGGGTGTGACTCTATTTCCATAGGACTGGTAACAGTATAAACTGCACTTGCTCTAAACCTAGGAATGAAATAATACCTGTAAGCACTTTAAAAGAATGTGGAAATGAGAAATGAGAAATGAAAAATTGGAATAAGCATATATTTAAAAGGTCTATGATATGGATATTTTCCTATCTTCTTTTTTTCATCTTTTAAGTATGTTCACTATTGTAAATTGGCATATTCCTCTTCACAAATAGAAACTGGACATTCAGTTTTAAAGTCAAATTATGAATATGAATGACTTAGACCATAAGAGAAGATATAGGAGTTTGAAGTTCAACAAGAAAAAAATATCAGTGACTTTGGAATTTTCTCAGTGAACTTCATTGACATAAGACTTCTTCAATGAAGTGAAAAACTCAATGTCTAACTGAGAATACTCTGCAGAAAAGGGTATGTTTAGACTGCCTAAGACTATCCTTTGTGACCAGTACTGACCCCAGAAAACAAGGTCGAATTTGCCTGAATGTTTGAAAGATCACGTTCAAAAGTTGTGGCGAAGGTATAAAGAGAAGACAGTGCTTCAAGGATTTTTAAAATTCGCCAGCTCTAACGTGCAGCCAGAGAGAGAAGACAGATAAAGGTCTATCAGGTTCAACTGTACTAGCATCTCAGCAGTAAGATTCACAAGTGTTCATGCAGTGTTATTCATACATTGATATGTGGTATATAAATTTGAATTAACTCGTCATATTTACATGCACCGTCAGCAAAAGGACTTGTCATCTTTTTCTTATTTGCATCATTTGACCTACAGAATCTCTACAAATATTTCTTTGATGTCTCATCAAAGGCAGCTTGATAGAGGACAATGGAAACTGTATTTTTATATTTCTTCACTGCATGTAGAGTGCTTATGAATTCATTGATACAGCATGATCCTCTTTGTCATTGTTTTTTTCCTTCTCTGGCTGTATGTTATAGGAACCCAGTCAGAAGGAAAGGACAGCTCTGTGTTAGATCTGGGGATAGACAGGAAAATCATGGCAACTTAGTTGTAAAGTAGGCTCCAGTACTGTCAAGACTTGGATGCCTATGGGCATCTCCAGAAGCAGACATTTAAGCATACAGATGAAGTTTATCTCATCTAACTTCAAGAATCAACTATTTTAATATTTATGTTGGTACTATTTATGGTACATCCCTTGTAAAGCCAATTAAAAAGAAACAAATAAATGTTCAGGGAAATTATTTCATCTTACTGTAGACTTGTTAATTACTTAATAGTCATATTCCAGATCCCTCTGATGTTTTATTTGCTGACTTCAGTGTAAGATATTTAAATTCTGAAAGTACCTATTCTTTCCATCATTTATAAAGGAGTCTAGAATGACTGGCTCAGCCATAAACCAATAGTAAATTTGGTAAGCAGTGTGTACTTGGCAAAAATTTCTGTGACAAGAAAAGTAGAGAATTAAGGTAAGAATTCAGTAGAGAATTAAGGTTCTTTGCTTGAGCAACAGCTGAATAAGGACTTTAAGGTATTAAGAACACAAACAGGTGGGCATAGAAATTCCTTTAGTTAAGTCCTTTGTGGATTACTTTTACTGTCTTTTGAACACCAAAGCCCCTTTTAAGAACCTCTTAGGTACACTCCTTTTGATTTCAACAGTTTTTTCCATCTCACCACAGTCTGCATATCCCTCTAACTCTCTTTACTTCTCCTTTCATTCGTATAGCTCTTTTTCTTTTTTTTTAAAAAACATATTGTCTTGATATTAAAAGACTGTTCTAAGATAAAAGACAATTATTTTAAAAATAAATAAACAAGGACATTAATAAATAAGAATGAATTAAATTTACCCTTCATATAATACATAATGTGAGTTTTAATTATATTTGCCTAATTTAAAGTACAAAGGAATTAGTCATTATAAGGATAAGAAAAAGACTTTTAAGGAGCAGTTCTTTCCATTTTAACGTAGGTGTCTAAATCTGGCTAGCTGAATCACACTCAAAACCATGTATACTTCTTTATTTAACATGAAGATAGCTTAAAGAGAAACTCTGATGTTGATGACATGTTCAGTGAGCAATAAGCAAAAATCAAGAAATAGACTAAGTCAAAAAAAACCTTAAATTTTTAGCTTTGATTTTTTATCTATATTCATCTCAAAATAACTTCAGGAGAATTATTAAGATATAAATGCCAAATTGCATGCTGATAAAACAGAAAGACATTCAAACAGAATTTGAATTAGGACTTAACGGAGTTGAATTAAAAAGGCTTCTTTTTATAAGGTTAAAATAAATCTTTATGGATGAGTAGGACTTTTGTTCAATATTTTCATTATGGGTTTCTTCTATCAGACACAGTTTGTCTTATTGTCCTTATCTAAGAAATTCATTATTCGGCCTTGGTTCATTATCTACATACCAATTAATTCTTTTTTTGCTTCATTTATCCTTTTTCCTCTTGACTTCTTCCTCAGTAAATTATCTTTTCCATGGAGAACAGGTGAACAGAGAGTGAAAAAGACTTATTCTTGGTAACTAATGAAATTGTAAGGCTAAGTTGCCTGAAATTCTATAAAGCATTGCAGATGGCATCTTCCCTTTTAAAGTAAAACTTACCGTTTTATTTGCATAGCCAACCTCCACAGGGAAAAGGTCAAAGATCATTAGACTGTTTTCATGTTAAGTCTCAAACGTATAGAATAATGTGCTTCATCTATGCCACTGGCATCCAATCATATTTAAATTAAACTGTTTCTAACTTAAAAATCTTACATATGTTTCTTGTTTTGATTACTTTTAATATATGATGACATTGTGCAATTATTCATTACTGAAGCACATGATACACCAGTAATGTCTAAGATACATAATTTCCAAAGTGTTTTGTTTTTTTTAAAATTATTTTTAGATATGAGTGAATGTATCAACGAAGTTCATATAATATTTAACTAAATGGATTTGGGACTGAATATTTAAATGTTTTTATGACTACATAAAAGCCATCTAAATCAAGTGCTTTTAGCAAAAAATAAAAATCCTGACAAAATTAGCCTTATTGTTATTATTTTTATATCATAAGCTAATGATCATAACAAAATAGCCAGACGTCTTTGTCTCTAGGATTATTTAATAGCATCAGATAGAAATGGACTAGATTGTCCAATATCTTATTTTTTCACAGAACAATTCTGCCATTTTTTCTCAGCAGTTCATCCAGATTTAATTAATCTGCTTCTCTTAAATATTCCTGAAAGGATTGTTTTACAGAATTTAGGAAAAACTGTTGAGTCCTCTTTAGTACGATTTTAAAGGGATGGCTTGCTGCCTGTGGATAGCACAGTTCTTTCAGCTGACTTTTAATAGACCTTTGGTACTTAATCTAAATAAAGTTCCCTAGTTAGGTGAAAGTAATTTAGAAGTTAATTAGATGTTAATTTATATACCCCACCACCAGCAAGGAAAGAAACAAGCTAGTAAGCTTTTTCAAACGGGGAAAGCAAACGTATTAGTCTAGAAGTAGAACCTGTAAAGCAGATAAATTCATTGTTTTTCATCAACAGATTTATCTTGTTCAGTAATTGGATCAATCACCCCCATCCATTGACTTCCATTTAAACAAGTATCCTCACGCTTTATTGAGCCATAAACCATCAAAACAATGGAAGCCGACCTTGTTTTCTAGGAATATGTTTCATTTGAGTCATGCTAAGAAGAGCCCAAAATTATCTAGCTTTGAACGCAATTAAAAAAAAAAAGGTCAACAAAACCTCAGATGAGACTTGAAGTGGTTATATATATTGAATTCTATATAAGTTAGCTCTAAAATCAGCTGCAAGCTGATTACATTTATTCAAATTTCTGTCTTTGTCGCATTAGAGGGCAAAGCAATTTGGCAGAAAATAAACCCCCTTGTGTTCCAGCTTGTCCTCAGTTATCAGAGGGGCTGGGGGCGGCTAGGCTTAGATTCTGAGTGATGCCCATTTCTATGTGGTACAAGTCTGGTTGTGTTCAATATATGTATTGAACTCTCATGACTACGGATGCATTCATAACACCATACACTTTCAGTCTAGTCACGTTGCATGAACTAGCACAACCACCCTTAAAGAGTTCGGTCGCGTTCAATGAGAACTCTCATGGCTGGATTAATGAATAGTGCAGTTTATTGAAGCAACAGATGCACAAGTTCTTTGAATTGCCGGTGATAGAACTACTGCCCACAAAGCATGTGCAAATACCAAGAATACGAGTAATATAGCCTGGCTACAAAAATGCGTTAAATAACAAAACAACTCTATAGAGATTTCTAAGTTTCCCGGGGAAGCACTCGGTATAGCCAAGTGTTCGAATCTTAACCAAAGGTGTCCCTGTGGGGGGAAAGAGAGGCTCAGCCTGTCAACTGATCCCAGATGTCAGAGCAGGTCTGTGATGGTATCTTCCCTAACATAGCTCCTCTCTTAAGCCTTTTGATACTATTTTTTACTTTATAGGTGGAGTTTGAGTGACACTAGTCATACATATCTTTGTTGTAATTGGTGTAAAAGTTTCTCGCTTTGCTTTTAAAGGTATAGGCCAAGAAAAATCCAGAGCGCAAGCTCAGTGGGGGGTGGTTGCACCTTGGAGGCTGATAACTTATGGGATGGAGGTGCATTTTGGTATTATAATGAGATTATAATGAGCAAAGCTCACCCAAGGATAGTGTTTTGTCAAAAACATGGCAGACTGTTGGCGCATTCCCAGGTACTCCACTACACACCATTACACACACTAAATAGGTTACTGTGTCTTTGTACAGTAGCATCAGTAGCATTGTCCAGATAAGTATGCTAATTATCAGGGTGAGTCTCCACCTCATTGTTCCATAGTACCTTCCAGTTCCCGTCTTATCACAGAGCCTGGCTGTGGTGTCTCCACCCTTTGTACAGTTTCTCTTAGAGTCAGCACACCAAAGTCCCCTGGTGTTGCCAACATCTAAGGTTGCCTAGGGAACTTCCGTGGGATGGAACCCTTGCATAAGCGCCATACTCCACCCTGAGAGTTTCTTCAATGCTGTACCTTTCCTTAAAATGCAAATATAGATTTAATTTCTAGGTCATCTCCAGCAATAATTCCACAGTCTTCTATATTTTTAGTTTTATTTACAAATTTTCTTCTGCTTCAAATTAACATATTTTGGAGAACACTGTAAAGATACAGGACAGTAATGGTGTTTCATTCCTAGAAACAGTAAATTTGCATGTGCTAAATTGTAGAACTGTTTACTAATACAAAAGAAGTGTCTAAAAATACTTATAGTTCAGCCCAAATGGCAAGTTAGGTAACCTGGGAAAATTAGATAAGCCCTTTACAGCCTCCAGCTATGGCAACAGTTATATTACTGGTGTAACATTGTCATAAATATTCTCTGTAATAAATCTTCTAGATATAACAAGTAAAATAGTGAAAAGAAAATTTTTTCTTCATTTACTAGACAAAGTAAATAGATGTGCAAAGCATCATCCCCGTAATACTTTCAATCTTATTTAATCCAATACTATGTCAATATACAATACTGGAGTCCCATATGCAGTTGAGTTGAAATAATGGTCCACCTAATTCTGTCAAACATAAATCTTATACAGTGTTAAAATGTTACTTTCCTATCTCAGACAATACCATTCTTTCTAATCTGACCACCTTTTTAATCTTTTAGAGCCTTTTAACAGGCCAATTCTCTCTTCCTTTCATGACTCTCAAAACTTCAGTTGTTTTTACAAAAATTAGTGGATTAACTTGCATTAGTGCACTCAAAATATGTTGAAAATCATCACTGTACTTATTCAAGGCTTTTAGCTTATCACAGAAGGTGAGGGGAAAGGTCTCAAAGCAATGAATCTGATAATACATTTCCTATCTAGCTACTTCACAGAAGACAAATGAAACTGCATTCATGCTCTCAAGGGATCTGCATGACCCTGCCTCTTGATCAGCAAAAGACATAAGCATATGTGTTATTCCAGACTCCCCAAGTCATGTACAATATTGCAAGGCAGTGAAGAACTTTGTTTTTTCAATTGCTGAATAACACAAATATTAAATCTAGAATTGAAAATTTCTCTCTGTGTCTCAAAACAAAAATTTGTATTTTTGATACATCTGGAGGTGGGAAGGAAAGGAAATGACAACGGAGATTATGGGCATGAAAAAATGTCAAATATCCATGCTGTTGATTGTCACCTTGCTTCATTGAAAAAAAAAATCTCCAGTACTGTGTCCTTGATTCGAGTTATAGACATCAGCTTTCTCCAACACTATTAATAGCAAGTTAATAAATGAAAAAATCAAAATAACTCAAAATTATTTCCCATAAAATCAAATATCAAAAAAGGGACGAAAGTATTTTACAGAGAATCACATTAAAAGTGTAAGCAGAATTTCTGGATCGTTTCATTCTTTCACAGGCTTACGCATGAGCTTAACTTAAACTTATTGGGAGAAGTCAAATATTTATGACTGTAAGTCTAAATCTTTTTGCAGTAATGCCTATAAAATCAAATCCCAGTGAGAGATAATTTCCCAGACTCAATATTTATAGGATGAGCTTGTATAACACATTAACTTCTGCCTGTCTATTAAAACAAACACACAATTAAGTATTTACATATCTATGAATACATAAAGAATCTTATTTCAAAATTTAGTGCAACCTCAGAAAGAAAATTGTGTATAGTATTCCATTTGTACAACTGAATAGTGAAAAATGTAAGATCGAAAAATAGAAATGGTAACATCAGCGTTCTCTAACACAATAAAATTCTGCAGACATGATTGATAACCTTCTTACAGTTGGGATTGGTTTTGATATGTGTTGAAGTGATTCCTTAAAGTATTTTATCATCTGCCTAGATTGTCAAGAGAATGATCTGGGCCACTGAAAAAATGTAGATTAGATGCGTGCCATGATACTCACAGAGCCTGGGCCCACAGTCGTCCAGACTGGACTATAACTTTAGCACAGGATGTTTCCTTTTGGGTCACCCATCCAGATTTCCCAGAACACTAGGAATAAGACAAACTGATTTCTGCGTCATCTAAATCCAGCATGAAGTTAAAACATAGCTAGGACTTATGTCCAAGTCCAAGAAGTGGGCAATGCTCTGAGGTTCTGTAGTTATATTTTGGTGTCTTGGAAACCAATTTCCATGTTATCATCTATAAGCAGGGAGTCCTATACTATATAGCTAGCTTATAACTAGCTGACAGAAAACCTAAACATACTAAGAATGCCCTCATTTCTCTCGAGTGCAGAGCTCCCAACTTTAGCTGTACACCAAGTATATCTGTCCAATGGGATTTAAAATATGTAGTCTGCCTCTCAAAGGTGATGTTTAAGTGAGAATGGCTCACTTTTTAAGACACAGATAGCATTGATTGACTTTTGCATACAAGTTTAAGGCTAAAGCACTCATCCAGAAAATGAGATAACTGGCTTCAGCTTTCATGCTGCTCTGAAGGGATTCAGATTTATGCAGCCCATTTTCTAGGAAATTGCATAAACCATTAAGAGGGGGAAGGTTTGCCATTTGCTTTGAGGCAGCTCTCAGAGTTGCCAATATGAGATCTACAGGAATAAGAGAAAAACAAGCAACAAAAGCTTAACCCTAGAGTTTCACTGTTAAGACAGCAGTCATAAGCTTGGTGTACTACTCTCATGACTGCTAATGTATTATACACTAGATGGTCATTGGAGAAAATCAGAAAGACTGTCGAGAATACTGTAGCAGCAAAATGTCTCTTCCAAATTACATAGCCATGAGGCCACAGTTTCAAGTTTGTACGTGCTGTTTTGGGGTTTTTTTCTGTGGAAATACTGCTGGTTTCCTAGTTGCACAGTGATCCATTTTCAAGATCATAGAGATCATTCGTTTCTGATCCTTCCTTACCTTTGGCCTTCTTTCTTGTTATTTATTTAGTATCTTAGCAGTTATGTCAGGCTTCTGAGAAATGCTTTAACTATCATCTCTTACTGAAAAAGTGGGTGACAGCACGTTCTCCCTTGTTTTTAAATGTAAGTATCTGCAGATGGTATTTAGGGAAGAGCAAAATGAGGCAAAAGTGGATAGGATTCAGGTATCTGTTATGCTGCTTGTGACCAATGTCTTCTTTATAAGCAGCATGATGAAACAGGCACCTTTACAGCATGGTTTGTCTCATTCTGCAGCTGATTGGGTGTTGGTCTCTTCTCCCAAGTGACTAGCGACAGGACAAGAGGAAATGGCCTCAAGTTGCACCAGGGGAGGTTTAGGCTGGATATTAGGAAAAAGTTCTTTATTAAGAGAGTGGTGAAGCATTGGAACAGGCTGCCCAGGGAGGTGGTGGAGTCACCATCCCTGGAGGCATTCAAAAAACGTGTGGACATGGCACTGTGGGACACGGTTTAGTGGGCATGGTGGTGTTGGGTTGAGGGTTGGACTTGATGATCTTACAGGTCTTTTCCAACCTTAGTGATTCTGTCATTCGGTGATTCAGTGAACTCTGATTTTTAAATTATCCAGCACCAGAAAGACCACATCGAGTGCTGTTTCCAGTTCTGGGCTCCCCAGTACAAGAGAGACATGGGCATACAGGGACAAGTCCAGGGAAGGGCCCTGAATATGATTAAAGTGTTGGAACATCTGACATACAGGGAGTTGCTAAGTGAGCTTGGACTGTTCAGCCTGGAGAAGAGAAAGCTCATGTGGGATCTTATCCATGTGTATAAATAGGTGGGAGGAGGTAGAGGGGATGGGAGGAGGTGAAGAAGATGGAGCCAGACTTTTCTTAGTGGTGCCCAGTGACAGGGCAAGAGGCAATCGGCACAAACTGAAAGACAAGAAATTCTGCCTGCATGCAAGAAAAAGCTTTTACTGTGATGCTGGTCAAACACAGGAACAGGTTTCCCAGAGGTTACTAAAACCTGACTGGACATGGTCCAGAGCGACCTGCTCTAGCTGACCTTGCTTCAGCAGGAGGGTTGGACTGGATGATCTCCAGAGATGCCTTCCAACTTCAACCATCCTATGATTCCATGTTTTTCTGTGATTTGAAGTGTCTATTATTCTTTGCTGAATCTAAAAGAGCTTGAAGATCACTAGTTCAGATGTAGATCTACACCACACAGTTACACTGTATCATACATAACCCCTTTTTTGGACAGTGTTACTGCCCCTCTTTTGGGTCAATTAGTTTTGGCATTCTTAGCCAAGCACAGAGACATGCAAGCAGGTAGGATATACAAAATTTGCAAATACAAGTCATTCATTGGCTATGACACACAAAAGGCAGCAAAAATTTTGAGAGCTGTAAGGCTGAGGACTGGTGTGATCATCATCCCAATGAGGTGCCTCTGCTGGTCAGCAAGGAGGGCATGGACTGACCTCCAGGGCTCCATCCAGTAGGTCCTTGGCATTGCCTAGCTGCCATCTGCCGCAGCTTCATTGACACTATGGATGCCGATGGCCCAGCCTGACCCGGTGATCCCTGATCACTCCTGGATGGGACCGACCCTGCTGCCTGGTCTCCACGGCTTTGGTCTTTTAGGCTTTTATACCTTTCCTTCTGATACTTTTCCTCATGAATACCTGAGCTCCTAAGGGTCTTGTGTCACCAGTCCCACCACCGCCTGTTTCTGTGACTTCCTCATCTCCATGAACACTGTCTACCTCTCTCTCAGCAGCCTGAGCCCCAGTTGCACAGCAGAGCTGAATGAGAGCTGGGCTCTGTGGCCCTGGTGCATGGGCAGCTAAACCCTGGCATAGGGGAGCTTACAGTAGGGCCTATAGAAAAAAAGAAAGGGTTATGACTGGGTCTAGGATTTTGTCCTAATTCTTTTGATAGAGTCCAGGCACCTCTCTGCATCATCTGAATCACAGTGATGATTCAGCAGGAAAAAGGTGTCTGCAAGTCCAGATTGGGATTCTGCTGAGAAATCCTGGCTATCCTTACCTGAGACATTCAGGGCCAATATATAGGGTCTGACTGAAATTTGGGTTAAGAGCTACAGCAAGGAGTCATTTGTTCTTATTTGCTTTCTGAGACTTGAGCATCTAATATCTGCTCGGGTCTTGTCAGTCTTCTCAGTCTCACCTGAAACATGTAAACCAGGACATCAGCAGAGGTTAGGTGCTGAAATCCAGAACTATGTTGTATATAACTCTGCTTAGCAACCACCTAATCTTTCCACAGCTGACCTACATTTTATTCTGAAAGTTTCCTCAGCACTCTTTGTGTATGAGAGGTAATAAACTTTGTCCAGCTAAATGGTCAGCTCCTTTCACTGCTCCATCTGTAAAGAAGGGTGTCTTTGTCTCCTAATGATCTCTGAATATGTACTCTTTACATACTGAAGTTCAGCTACCTCTGAAAAAGCAGTTATGTGTTTAGAACACAGTTGTTACAGTTAGTGTCCATCTTCAGCATATCACCAATTTGTTGCCCAGTTACACAGCAGCAAATTCTCTATCAGTTTGTTACACTACAACAATGCATTTTATGTGGTTCAAAGAAACACAACTTATATGGAAAGCTAAGAATTATTTTTAGCCTAACTGAAGTCCTAACAGTCTAATCATGTGTTTTTATTAGTCCAGTTACAATGACACTAATGTTTATAGTTCAAATTTCATACAGTTAATACGATATATACACCAGCCTTGAAGTAGTGACTCTTGCCCTCTAGGCCCTGATATCATTGGCTTCCGGTGAGGGAATCATCAGCATCCCCAGTGCTTTGCTGGGAGGAACACTGTGGTGGGGACAGCTGATTTCTTCGTCTCTGTTCTAGGATTTGCTTAGGGTTGTTTTCATGCATTTGCCACAATTCCATATTACATCCAAGCTTACTATATATGGTTTGGTTTACAGTAACTCAGATACTTATTCTTTGTTTTCTTTGTTAGCCCTAAAACTGGTTTTACATAGCTCTCAAGACTGAATTCCTTCAAGGACCGGTAGCCAAACACTGATGAAATGCTTATGTCTTTTTGGCCTCCAGTACCATCCTGTGCTCATATTTTTACAGCTCCTGCTATCATCCCATGCCTGTACTACTCTATGTTGTATTTTACTTTAAGGTCCTAGATAGTTCATGCCACTCTGAATAACTGATTCTTACTACTAACTGTAATTACAAATACAAATATATATGTGTGTGTGTATATGTGTAGATATATAACATTGTTACACCACTCAATTGTACAAAGCTAAGCAAAAGCTAAAACGAGTGGGTAATAGTCACTTGGTTGTTAGATAACTGCTGTTATAGTTGAAGAAGCCTAATGAAGCTCCTGGCAGGTCAAACTTAGATAAAGCCTGTAAATCTTGAGGCCTCTGTGATTACCTTAGCACACGATCTGTTACAAGCAATAGCAGAACCATATTTCCTAGGCTACAGGGCTATATACAGTACACTCACTTAGAAGGAACAGGTATATGGCCTTACTAGTTTTACCCTAAATGTCTAAAAACGCTCCAACAGATTAATCTGGGCAGCATGCTTTCTTGAAGCATCTCATGGATCCCTTTCATCCTTGCTTTCTTTTGATTAAGGTTAAGGGTAATGCCTTTACTTGAGGCTGCTGGGAAAAGTTACTGCACGGGTCTTTACCTATCTTGTATTCAGAAGATGATGGTGGTGTCCTTGTGGACTCTAGAATTGAAAAATATTGTGAGTCCACTAATATAGTCATAATTTCTTTATTATCTAAATTTCACTAGACACCAAATAATGAGTGCTGTTTTAGTACTTCTAGCTGAGGAAAGATTTAGTAGAACTTTAAAAGACTCAGAAAAAGGAAATAAGTCATTCCACATAAGGAGTGACTAAGTAAGGTAGTCTGCTAAGAAGGCAAAATATGGGAAAAATAATTGAAGTCTATCAAAATCATTATCGTCATAAAAGTTAATTTTTGCTGTCTTTTCAAATGTAAGAAGAACTACAAAACACCACCTGAAAGAAGTAGGAAGCAGGTTAAAAGCCAGAAAACGGAAATGATTCCTCAAATGACATGTAAAGTTAAGCTCTGGTGCTCTTTGTCATGTTGCGTCTGCTGAGGTTTAGTCAGGGTGAAACTGGAACGGATCATAGAAGAGAAATGCGCCGAGGGCTCCAAAATACATTAAATAAAACAAAACTCAGGTTTTGCTATTGAATTTTATTCTCTTCCCTAGGCATCAATCTTTACAACAGTTGGAGACAGGATCCTGAGTGAGATTGGCTTTTCCTCTGACGAAGTAAGAAAGACTTTGTATGTAGGGTTTTTTTCCTCAGTGTTTCTAGCAGCTTGCTCTAGGCTGTGTCCTGCTCATCCTAAGAGTTGTTATGAGGCAGAGGCACCTAGGCAACACATTCTTAGTTTTTGGGTTTTGTCTGAAAGTCAGACACCTGCAAGCATTGTCACATCAAAGCTATATTTACCTAAAACTTCAAAAGACCGTCACAATAATGGATATTTTCTGGCCAACTGTGAATATACTAATAAAATAGCTATTTATTTTTTCATTCATTTCAATAAGATGTTCAAAAGATTTCAATTTCACACCAAAAAGGAGAAGAGTTATAAACATGAAATAAGGTAGGAAAAAATGGAAAATATATGTGCACTGTTATAGAGTGAAAAAAGTTTTGACAGATTTCAATAACTACTTCAAGAAAATGTTTACTATAACTGTGTGTCTAGACGTTAGCAGTAAAAATATTACTATTTAACTTTCAGGTGCTCAGCTGCGTATTCTTCATTCATTTAATATACAGAGCTCTTAGCAGTGGTACCAATGGACATTTTACACACAGCATAAAGCTGCATATGATGTAGAGTTTCACATTGTGCATAAAACATCTATCACACATAACAGAAAAAAAAACAGCTGTCCCAGGTTTGAACACATAAAAAGCATAATGTGCTTATTTGTATGTCAAGATCCAAACAGACCCTTTTCCAAGCTGACAGTTAGTACTTTACAGTCCTGATGGGGATCCAGACGTAGGAGGTAACTAAACAGACACAACTATGATGAAGATCTTTTAGTGTTAAAAATTTCCAGTAAGAACATCTCTGAAGTAAAGAAGCAGTCCCCTCATGTGCCTGAGGGAAGTCTGTCAATTTAGATGTATTTTTATTTTCCTTCCCACTCCCTTTCCACTTCTTTCCCTTTTTCTCTGTCCCTTCTCTCCTCCCACCCTCTCTGTCTCCCGAGCAAAAAGTTTCCTTGGGTTGTTTTTTCTTTTGTTAATAAATATGGGTAAGAAACTCCTGCAGAAGAAAAAAGAGCTTGACTTGCATGGAGGATACTACTTTCTTTTTTTTTTTCCCCAAAAACTACATAAAAATGTTTTTAAAGGAAATAGTCAAATATGTACTGTTACAGGAAAATGGATTTTCATTTTTTAGAAATATTTATCTCATTTTATAAGTCTCACATTCTAGAACAGTCTAAGTCTATGTCAACATTTTTACGATATTATTTTACTAAATGTATTTATAGAACTGAGGAAATAACTTTATGATTTATTTTAATAGTATTGAGATAACAATATGGAGTAAATCTGAATATCAAGATTGAGCTTGTAATACAAAGGTCTATCATTCAAAGCAGATATCTGTGATATTTGCATATGATTTTCCAATGCTTTCATTTCCTGATTTATTTCTCTTCTAAGGCAGAAGGATATTTTTGTCTTATTCTACTCTGTTGGAAAACTGAAAAGGAGTGTACAATGGGCAAAAAGTATTTCTAGCCCTCTATGTTTTTGAGATATTCTGGGAAATATATAAATGACTTTTGCACTTTTTTTCCATTGTTCATTTACAACTTATTTCACAACAGCATATTTCACAATATGCTTTTCTACATATATACTTCATTATAATATGTTATAGAAATGTGCATGTCTTCACTATTCTAGTCTGATGCACTATTACCATTTAGCTTTTTTTCTGTTATTTGAAGAATGGTGAATCTTCACATGTCTCATAACACCTAAAAGGTAAATCAGCAATTGCAAGTTTAATAGCTGCTAAGTGCAAACTTATACAAAATGCAATTACTAGAGTTCAAAGTCTGTTCTTCTTGCTTCCATTGAATCTCTGGTGACACATTCATGCTAGTCATGTTGAGAAGGTAATGCGCTTTTGTTCATAGAATTTTCAGCTGGCTTTTTGCTCTCACTTTGAACTAGCCCTTTGAAGTCAAAGGAACATTTGTATTAAACTTACCTGTCATTGGATCAGGGCTTCTGTGAGGAAAAATCAGGTAGAATAGTACAAAGACAATTGTACTGGTATTGAGGGGGGTTTTATTAGTGTTTAATAAACTCATACAACAGAAAAGATTAGCTAAATGCAATTGATAATTTCTGCCATTGAAATAATCCTCTAGTTCTACAGTAAATAATCATCTTAATTACATATTGATCACTGGGTGTATTCTGTCTTCATTACTTTCAGATTTCAAAGGTTATTTGTATAAAGCAAAATAAGAATCAATCTATCTGTTATAGCCTAAGTTCAATTCTGTTAATTTACTAAATCAAATAGCCAGATAAAATGTACAAAGCACCTTGATCTTCCCATACAAATTAAAACATTAATCTCGGTTCATTGAGATAAAAGTGTTGCCACATTTCCCTCACTGCAGAGGCATCAGAACAACAGAAGGTGAGTCACATTTCATCTAGGCTAGATGTACATTTTTTCTTTTCATTACTGAGAGATCCCAGGACACCTAAACTTCTGACTTATATTCCCCAAATAAGGGATTCATTTACATGGCCTCAATGAAGCTTTGGGGATTAGCTTCAGAACTGGGACTAAAATGAGCAAAATACTCAAAGCGATGATAAATTACTGAAATCAGTCAAGCTTGAAACAGATGCTAACAATGGTCTACAATAGTGGTACCTGGAAAAGAGGGATAGATGTGACACAGAGTGTATGGAAGGTATCAGGAAACCCCAATATGGTAGGGGATCCATAGGTGAAGACATACAAGGCATTTTAGATTGAGTAAGTAAGTCTCTTGGAAGGGGCAGCAGAAGAGAAGGTTATGGAAATACTGGCAGAAATTGAAAGAATAGGGAGATGATATAATATCCTTATGACAAGGTTAACAGTTAAGAGTCAATGGGAAGTGAGGAAGAACTGTGCAGTATCTGTGTCATGACTCCTCTTACATGTCTTCCAAATAGTTTTGGAAGAAAAAGACAGCCACATATGAGACAGCAGCTGACTACTAGCCTATAACATCTAAGACAAGATGTTCATCTTTATACATTTAGCAACTACCATTTTATATTAAAATATTAATTTTAGCTGTTTGTTATAAAGAAACAATATAGAAAACAATCACAAGATTTATAAACAGTTGCTTAAAAATATAAGCTTATATATTCACAAAAACAGGTAAATAAAAATGCAGTTAATTAGACCCTTAATATCACCAGACTCTTCTATGGAGGAATATTTTCTAACTAAGACGGCTAATTAAGGTAATTTTTGCTATTTATTGCCTTCCATAAGAAGCACAGAAAAATCAAAAATCCATTATGGTCTTTGCATACTCTTAAAAATTTCTCTTGTTTGGTCTTTTTCATCTGTTTTTGTTTTTATTAGCCACCCCTGTAGTCTCCCCGCTACCAAAACCTTGCCATGCAAACCCAATACAACTCTACAGATTTTATTTTATTTTTCTTGCAAAAGCCTGCAGTTGGAATGCATGCAACAGAATGCATGTTTTCTTTCAACATTTTTGGCCACATGCACCTTATGCATTTTTAAGAACGGAACAAAACAGACAACTATTTCTCTATGCCACTCCAGAGTTTTTCTAAGTTCTATACAAAATACTCCTTGAAGGATTTTATCATGCTTTCTGTTTAGTCCATAAACAATTCCTTCCTGGCAATCTATCGTAAATTTACATTTGTTTTATATTAATCATATTTTACTATGATTGTCACTTGTAATTTGTAAATTACTTGTATGACCTTTTCATGTCTTCCCAGAATCATACCTTGATTAAGCAATTTAACACTTACAATTATAAAAGTACAATTACAAAATATTTGTATTGCTAAGGATACCTTTAACCTGATACTCCGCTGCGTGTTTAGAGTAAATCTTTGGTTGCATTATATTTTATCATAATACCCATTTGTTCTGTTGGAATTCTCATTAATCTTTCATTGAATTTGTTATTACATCAACACTAAGTGTATCACTTTTAACTGCAGCAATTTAGCTTGTTAAAATAATGGTATTGATAACGCTATCAGTGATTAAAAATTATTATCATCTCAGGTAAAATCATCAAATTAGAGCTGAATGAACTGTAGACTACTTTTTTTTTGTGTTTACAATCAAACCATCGTCCTGTCATCCCATCACCGTGCTCATTAGTATCAGTTAGGCTAACTGAATTTTGTTTATTTTACTCACTGCTTCCCTCTCTTTACACATGCTTTAGAAAGAAAACAATCAAGAAGAATATCTATTTTTTTAAACTTGTCCGATTCATAGTTTGATCTACATTTTCAAGAGCAGGTTTTCCCTGAAATTCTATTTCTTCTTCATTTTACAACTTTAATGAAAATTTCATGTTGCTTTAGAATTCATAGAATAATTTAGGTTGAAAATGACCCTTAAGGTCATCGAGTCCAACCATTAACCTAGCACTGCCAAGTCCACCACTAAATCATGTCCCTAAGTGCCTCATCCACATGTCTTTTAAATATCCCCGGGGATGGTGACCCCACCACTTCCCTGGGAAGCCTGTTCCAATACTTCACAACCCTTTTGGTGAAGAATTTTTTCCTAATATCCAAACTGAACCTCCCCTGGAACAACTTGAGACAGTTTCTTCTCATCCTATCATTTGTTACTTGGGAGAAGAGAATGACACCTCCTTTCATGTAGTTGCAGAGAGTGATAAGGTCTCCCCTCAGTTTCCTTTTCTCCAGGCTAAACGACCTCAGTTCCCTCAGCCTCTCCTCATAAGAAGTAATTCTTCCTTTTTGAGGAAAATTGTGCCATACCAGCAATTTATGGAAATGTAAGCATGCATAACTTTAATAATATTGCTTTCTTTTCATTTTCTCTACCCTTCTCCTCCCTTCCTCTCCCCTTCTCATCTATGCTAAAACACATGAATAATGTAATCAAATGTCAACTATTACCTTTTGCTTCAACCGTTATCTTCAGCCTCAGAAATGTGAAAATTATATGTTCAAAACTGTTCGGCCTAGAGTGTCTTGGCCTCACTTTTGTACTTGCTCAGATGTACTCTTACTTTTCTAATTCAAGGGAGAGGGGGAAGGGAAAAAGGAGAAGTAGGGGGTGAGATGGGGTGGAATGGGGAGGAAAGGGGAGAGAGGGAAAGAGAAGGAACCAGTAGAACTGCATTATCCAGCTGAAGTATTCTACCAGTACTCTGCAGTTACTTTCTTTTCTTTTTTCCTTCAAATTTTCTTCATTTTCCTTATATACATACATACATATGGTCTAAGCACGCTATAAAATCAGAACCTTCAGAGGACTTTTGAAGATCCTAGACAAAGGGAGATGAGTGCTGAGCTTTCTCATGGTCAGTTTAACAAATCACGACCTCTTCATGGCATATCAAAACCCATAATTTTAGCCCTCCTGGGATATGTTTGTGCCTGAAGTGTTACGCACCTGAGTTGCACCAGCTGACTATGCTGACTTGAATGCAGTTGTCCTCTGTAGTTCTCTTGAATTTGGTTTACTGTTTCCAGGAGCACATGAGCCTCTGAGGCACTTTATTGAATAGCTGCCCTGTCCTCACTTGCAACTCAGCTAGAGAGATTAAAGCTGACTGCTACATCTGCATATGCTGCTCCAGACGTGCCTCCACATTGTAGACAGCAAATCCCTGGTGTAAGGATCTGCTTCTAAAGGCATGTATCAACGCCCTCATCTCTCTTATTCAGATAATCCATTAAGTATTTGAAGCATCGTATGTTCTGTAAATGGTACATGCCAATGCTAGTAGTACACAGTATTTTAGAAGATGAAAGCAAAAACACTAAGTAGAGAACAGAGTGATAAAGAATGATAATGTACATTAATGATTGCATTTCTATGCTAACATAAGCCTCTCTTGGGCTACCTTGTTATGCAGATATTTCCCCTTTGGCTGACAGAGTACATCTGTTTTTGTTAGTCTCCTTGTTGTGCACAGCATATTTTACAAACCAAGCAATTAGAAAGGAGAATTTTGTCTTGATGTGCTGATGCTGTGATGACTTGCTATTGGAATAAGATATTTTGCAATCAATAGTTTATTCTAAAATTATATCCAAGAAGAACAAACACATATTCCCTCTCTGAAGGTAATTAGTATGAGTCTTGTATCTTTTCAGCTGAGAAAAGAAAGACATCCCCCTACATACACACGTTCTAATTACAAATTAATCCAGTAGCTGAGAAAAAAATAAGTATGCAAAATTAGGTCACTCTTGATAATAAAGTCATTTTTCTTGAAGCTGTTATTTGTAAACCCTTTTTGTTTAGGGGTGTTGCTTGTTAAAGAGAGTATAAACTTTTAATTCAGCAACAGACCTCGCTTCATTTATTTCTGCCTTTACCACTACAACTAGGTTCCTATAATTTAGTCTGTTTGGGGTTACTCTGTGTCACCATTTGAAAACTGAAGATAGTCTAGAAATCAGCATCCTTTTTATACAGCAATCAAGTAACACTCCATTTCATGAGCTGTCCTACTGGTAGCTGTCTTAATGGTGGAGCTGGTAGGATTTTGATTTTAGGGAAAATTCTTATTCTTGACTTTTTAAAGTCTCAAAAGGTTCAGATTTGACTCACTTTTAACTCTACTTTTTACATTTTGGTAAAGGGTTTTATAGCCTAAGAAAAAAAAAATCAAGTTTTTAATAATTCCTATTGTAATATCTTTTTTTTTCTTGTAAGTGATCAAACAACAAAGTGGCTATTTCAACAATCGTGGACTTGATCCGACTATACTGCAAGATATGAAAAGTGATAACCATCTTTTCAGTGCAAAATGAAATTTTTTGATCATTGAAAGAACTGGAAATAGTTTTTAGAGATAGATTACATTTGTATATACCAAAATAATTTGTATATATCAAAACTTCTTTTATGGTCATTAGAAGAAAATTCTTTATAGCATGCTTCTTTTCATAGAATCATAGAGTCATAGAATCGTTTAGGTTGGAACAGACCTTCATGATCATCGAGTCCAACCGTTAGCCTAGCACTGCCAAGTCCACCACTAAACCATGTCCCTAAGTGCCTCATCCACATGTCTTTTAAATATCTCCGGGGATGGTGACCCCACCACTTCCCTGGGAAGCCTGTTCCAATACTTCACAACCCTTTTGATGAAGAAATTTTTCCTAATATCCAAACTGAACCTCCCCTGGTGTAACTTGAGGCCATTTCCTCTTGTCCTGTCGCTAGTCACTTGGGAGAAGAGACCAGCACCCACCTCTCTACAACATTCTTTCAGGTAGTTGTAGAAAGCGATAAGGTCTCCTCTCAATTTCCTTTTCTCCAGGCTAAACAACCCCAATTCCCTCAGCCACCCATTGTGAGATAGCCATTTATACAAGTGAGGTGAATCTGTCTGCATACTTCTATTGGTTGACTGCAGTGTCTAGAAACCTAGCTGAGGTAGAAGGGTTATTAACGGTTAGGTAACATGTCATTCTAGGTGGCTAACGACAGGTAATATTTCACTAATATCAACATAGCTGATGTACAGAGTAAGAAATAGTCAAGGTAATAATTACTCATTAAATGTATGCAATTGTCAAAATTGTAACTGTTCCTGGACATTACCTGAGAAATATTGTATTTATTAATCTAAACATTTGGTTAAAAAATTAAGGTTCACTTCTCAGATTGTGAATAGAATGGTTAGGATGGAATAAGGCAATATAACAAATAATAGAAAAAAAGTAATGCTCTATTAAGATAGTTCAGAGTTATTACTGCTGTCTGCTATGCTTATTTGCCACATCTGCTGATGTATGTACTATTAATTTTGTTATCAAAGTGGAGTAGCTGGAGGCAAGCAGACAATCTGCGAACTCATCTAATAGTGAATTGTACTTTATGAATACAAAGGACAGTAGTGTTTGTCCAACATACTACAATACATCATAAATAATCATCAAAGGCATAAACCTGCTTAAGCAAGATGTCTATTTTTCTGACATAAAAACTTTCTTTTTTTCAGATTTACACTAAATGTATATATAAATTTGCATTTGGATTTGAGTATGATGTTGTCTCTTACCTACTTAGACATATACATATGCATACACAGAAGAATCACTACTTGATTGAAGTAGCCATGTTTTTGTGTTTGCAAATGTTATTTTTACATTGTAAAATCGCTTCAGTGCAAATATGCCTTCTAAAGCTGAATACTGTTTTAAAGGACAAAATGGAGAAATGAAAACAAAATTATTTGAGAAGACTATTCAGGTGCTAGATTACTGGAATATGCACATTGGGCAAAATGTTACCATAATAAGGTTATTGGAAATCTTACAATGGATTTCATTGTGATTTATTGGACATACTGAAGACAGCTGTATAGGAAATGCATTCTACAGTATTTGTCCAATATATTTGTCCTCATTGACTAAAACAGCTGCACAGCATCTTAGAGTCAATACTGGTGTGTAAATATCTGCATTAGATCATATGAATCCCAGTGTATGAGTCTTTGTGTTTTTCTCATAAGAATTTGAATTATTTGGCCAATCCTAGCCAAATTGGGCAGAGGGTATGTGGGTTCAAACAGTCATAACTATAATTATAGCATTGATATAAGTTATTGTTATTATTGCCATCCAGAGGGACCTGGACAAGCTCGAGAAGTGAGCTTCAACGAGGTTCAACAAGGCCAAGTGCAAGGTCCTGCACCTGGGTTGGGGCAACCCCTTGGTATCAATACAGGCTGGGGGATGAAGGGATTGAGAGCAGCCCTGGGGAGAAGGACTTGGGGGTACTGGTGGATGAAAAATTGGATATGAGCTGGCAAAGTGGACTTGCAACCTAGAAAGCCAATCATATCCTGGGCTGCATCAAAAGAAGCATGGCCAGCAGGTTGAGGGAGGTGATTCTGCCCCTCTGCTCTGGTGAGACCCCACCTGGAGTACTGCATCCAGCTCTGGAGTCCTCAGCACAGGAAAGACATGGACCCATTGGAACAGGTCCAGAGGAGTGCCACAAAAATGATCAGAGGGATGGAACACCTCTCCTATGAGGAAAGGCTGAGAGAGTTGGGGTCGTTCAGCCTGGAGAAGAGAAGGCTCTGGGGAGACCTTATTGTGGCCTTTCAATACTTAAAGGGGGCTTATAAGAAAGATGGGGACAGACTTTTTTGTAGGCCCTGTTGTGATAGGACAAGGGGTAATGGTTTTAAACTGAAAGAGGGTAGATTCAGACTAGATATAAGGAAGAAATTTTTTATGATGAGGGTCATGAAACACTGGAACAGGTTGCCCAGAGAGGTGGTAGATGCCCCATCCCTGGAAATATTCAAGGTCAGGTTGGACAGGGCTCTGAGCAACCTGATCTAGTTGAAGATGTCCCTCCTTACTGCAGGGAAGGGTTGGACTAGATGACCTTTAAAGGTCCCTTCCAACCCAACCCATTGTATGATTCTATGATTCTATGATTCTATGACAAAATTTAGGGTAGAAGAGAGAGCAACTAAAGTACCAAGTTGTGGGAAAACAACACTTATATCATGAATGTTTAAGTACCTCCTGTAGCAATCAATTTTGAAGCTTTTACAGATTTCAAATACATCTATAAGTATATATATGTATAGAGTTAGTTAGGAAAATGAGATCTCAGTGATAATTATTTTCGTTTGCAAATCTTGAAAAATGGAAGCTAAGTAGATGTTTCAAATCAGTCTTCAAATACTCACATTTGGTCTTTTCCAACCTTAGTGATTCCGTGATTCTGTGTGTGTGATTTCTGCTTCATCTCTTTTGATTTCCATCACTGATTTCTACAATGGCTTGAACATTATGGCTAAAACACATTAACAGAAGATATTATGGGTAAGAGCAAACACCAGACAATAACAGTCAATCATCCTAGTAATTGTAGTCTTTAGGAAACCTGGTTTCAACTTTTCTATTTCTCAACAATTTTTAGACGAAAACAGACTAACACTAAAAAAAAATTGATCTCTTCTCCAGTAATCCCACTAGGTACAAATAAAGAAGCCAAATAAATTAGCACTGAAACAAAAATGTTTTATTGAGCATATAGAAAAAACAAATTTACCTTCATCATTATTTTACATGTGCAGTATTTTAAAGTAAATACAGGTGGTAACATTTGAATGCCTAAATACCTGAACTAATTACCCTGTTATAAATGAGATGTTTCTTATTGGATCAAGCTCCAATGCTATGATAATATGTTGATAAATCAAAGCATCTTTTTCACAATAAATTAACATAAAATCCAAGTCCAGTTCTTTTTTAAATTATATAGTTAGCTACATTATCTTATGCCTTTACAATTATTAAAAAAAAAAAAAAATTGAAAGCTTTTGATAGTATTATTGTTTTCCAGAGAGATAATATGATTCAGTAAATAATACATTGGAGGACTGAAATTATAGCATCACCTCTGCCCAGCTGGCACCCCTGCACAGATCCTGGCTCCTCTTGCCCGCCCTATGGGTTCCCCACTCACAAGCTGGTCCATCTCAGTGCTCACTGAAAACATGGAGCACTCACACACTTGTCCCACAGGCACCCTACACTCACAGGTCCCCTCAGATACCAGCCAGACCCCTTCCTGCCTGACACCCCTGCCTGGACCCAAGGCCCCTGGACTGGAGAGACCAGCTCGGATTTTCCTAGTGAATACACATGCACACATCAGGACTGGGGAAGATGCAGATACTCATACCCCACCAGCAGCCAGCACCAAGCACACAGGCTGTGACCTGTCGTCCTGCTCCAGCCACCAGCATGGAGATCCTCACTTCCCCTTCCCCTGCACATTGCTTCATTAGTTGGCACAGTCCCACTGAGCCTGTTCAACATCCTGTACCCCCAGGTTTGCATCCTCATCCGCTGCAAAGTGCAGGTTTCCCTGCAGTTTCTTGATAGCCCATCAATCAGAGGGACTGACCAGGTTTGTTTCTGGTTATTGTTCATTACCTTTAATTGGTCAGGATTTATGTCTCTGTATGTTTGTCTCCCTCCTTTTCCTTATCCTCCCAATTGAAAAAATAAACATTCTCACACCCCACATACTCTTGTACCACTGACCAGATTTGCTCTTGTCACAACCTCCCTTACCATGAGTTGGTCAGGTTTGTCTCTGTATGTTCTGCTTTGTAGCTCCTTTGACCAGATACCCTCAAAGGAGCAGACATGCTCCTCTTACATATGCTTACAGTATACACATTTCTTTATTAGGAACAATCAAGACTGTATGTTAGGGAGTGTTTTGATTGTATAGAGCTCAATGATTGTGACGACAAGGTTGAGTGCTTATGGATAAGGATGAGGGGGAAGGCAAACAAGGCAGATATCCTGCTGGGTGTCTGTTACAGACCACCCAACCAGGACGAAGAGGCGGACGAAGCGTTCTACAAGCGACTGGCAGAAGTCACAATCGCAAGCCCTTGTTCTTGTGGGGGACTTCAACTTACCGGACGTCTGCTGGAAATATAACACAGCAAATAGGAAACAGTCCCTGAGGTTCCTGGAGTGTGTGGAAGATAACTTCCTGACACAGCTGGTAAGGGAGCCTACCAGGGGAGGTGCCCTGCTTGACCTGCTGTTTACAAACAGAGAACGACTGGTGGGAGAAGTGAAGGTCAGAGGCCATCTTGGGCTTAGCGACCGTGAAATGATAGAGTTCTCAATTCTTGGCCAAGTAAGGAGGGGGTCAGCAAAATCACCACGATGGACTTCCTGAGAGCAGACTTTGGCCTGTTCAGGACACTGATTGAGAGGGTCCCTTGGGAGACAGTCCTGAAGGGCAAAGGGGTCCAGGAAGGCTGGACATTCTTCAAGAAGGAAATCTTAAAGGCGCAGGAGCAGGCAGTCCCCATGTGCTGTAAGAAGAGCCAGCAGGGAAGATGACCAGCCTGGCTGAACAGGGAGCTTTTGTTGGGACTCAGGAAAAAAAGGAGAGTTTATCACCTTTGGAAGAAGGGGCAGGCAACTGAAGAGTACAAGGACCTCGTTAGGTCATGCAGAGAGGGAATTAGAAAGGCAAAAGCCCAGCTGGAGCTCAATCTGGCCACAGTTGTAAGGGATAACAAAAATGTTTTTACAAATATATTAACAACAACAAGAGATCCAAGGAGAATCTCCATCCTTTACTGGATGCAGGAGGGAACATCACAACCAAGGATGAGGAAAAGGCTGAGGTACTTAATGCCTTCTTTGCCTCAGTCTTTAATAGCCAGACCAGGTATCCTCAGGGTATTCAGTCCCCTGAACTGGAAGACAAGGATGGAGAGCAAAATAAACTCCCCATGATCCAGGAGGAAGCAGTTAATGACCTGCTATGCCACCTGGACACTCACAAGTCTATGGGGTCTGATGGCATCCACCCAAGGGTGCTGAGGGAGCTGGTGGAGGAGCTTGCCAAGCCACTCTCCATCATTTATCAACAGTCCTGGTTAACAGGGGAGGTCCTGGACGGCTGGAGGATTGCCAGCGTGACTGCTATCTACAAGAAGGGCTGGAAGCAGGATCCAGGGAACTACAGGACTGTCAGCCTGACTTTGGTGCTGGGGAAGATTATGGAGAGGTTCATTTTGAGGGCGCTCACAGAGCACATGCAGGACAACCAAGGGATCAGGCCCAGCCAGCACGGGTTCATGAAAGGCAGGTCCTGCTTGACCAACCTGATCTCCTTCTATGACCAGGTGATCCGCCTAGTGGATGAGGGAAAGGCTGTTGATGTTTGTGACGGAGAGAAAGACTTCACTGTCAGGTTCAAATTAACAATTTATTTGAACTTTACTCACAGGTCCAATACACCACTATTGCAGGTTCTTTTATGGATACAATGGAGAAATGCACTATTGCAATTAAATACACAATTCACAAGCGCGCTAGATATTAATACCTTACAAAAAAGAGTGCACTAATCGCGATCTTAAAGCATGCCAAATACCATACGTATGTTTCTTAATCACTCACCCTCTCTCTCAGGTAAGGCCTCTCAATCCCTGGGAAGTTATCTTGTACAGCGTCCTGGACAAGGCGGAAAGAATCTCCTACAGGCCAGCTGTATCCTTGGAAAAGTGACTCTCCCCATTTTTCTGCCCAAACCTTACGGTTTTTATTCCCTGATTTGATGGGTGGGGGCAGGCTTATGCACGAATGTTTATCTCTGGTGCCTTGATGGCTCGGCTCCTTAGTCTGTATGGCTAATTTAGTGATGTCTAGCACACAAAGTTACTGAATAGTGGTGGAATGGTACTCAGGGCATTTTGTTTGTTAAGGGATCATTCAGGCTCCATTTGGGTTTCGGCAGTGTTCAGACAACTCCGGGCTGAGCCGTTTCCCCAGCTCCCCCCAGGTCGTCTCTGCATAGATAAGGATTTGTCAAGGTGAGACAAAGCTGAGTCGAATCACAACTCCCTGCATCTCGCCTTGGTGCTCCGAAACAGGTTTAGCTGGGTGATCCCATACAATGTTGTCTACCTGGACTTTAGTAAAGCCTTCGACACTGTCTCCCACAGTATTCTCCTGGAGAAGCTGGCAGCTCGTGGCTTAGATAGGTACGCTCTTCGCTGGGTAAAAAACTGGCTGGACGGCCGAGCCCAGAGATCTGTGGTGAATGGAGTGAAATCCAGTTGGCGGCCAGTCACAAGCGGAGTCCCCCAGGGCTCAGTTTTGGGACCAGTCTTGTTTAATAGATTTATCGATGATCTAGATGAGGGGATTGAGTGCTCCCTCAGCAAGTTTGCAGATGACACCAAGTTGGGAGGGAGTGTTGATCTGCTGGAGGGTCGGAAGGCTCTGCAGAGGGATCTGGACAGGCTGGATGGATGGGCCAAGGCCAGTTGTATGAGGTTCAACAAGGCCAAGTGCCGGGTCCTGTACCTGGGTCAACACAACCCCATGCAACACTATAGGCTTGGGGACGAGTGGCTACCCCACAGAAAAGGACTTGGGGGTGTCGATTGACAGCTGGGTATTGATGAGCCAACAGTGTGCCCAGATGTCCAAGAAGGTCAACAGCATCCTGGCCTGTATGAGAAATAGAGTGGCCAGCAGGAGTATGGAAGAGATCATGCCCCTGTACTTGACACTGGTGAGGCTGCACCTTGAATTTTGTGTTCAGTTTTGGGCCCCTTACTACAGGAAAGACATTGAGGTGCTGGAGCGTGTCCAGAGAAAGGCGACGAAGCTGGTGAGGGGTCTGGAGCACAAGTCTTATGAGGAGTGGCTGAGGAAACTGGGGTTGTTCAGCCTGGAGAAGAGGAGGCTGAGGGGAGATGTTATCTCTCTCTACAATTACCTGCAAGGGGGTTGCAGAGAGGTGGGTGTTGGTCTCTTCTCCCAAGTGACTAGCGACAGGACAAGAGGAAATGGCCTCAAGTTGCACCAGGGGAGGTTTCAGGCTGGATATTAGGAAAAATTTCTTTACTGAGAGAGTGGTGAAGCATTGGAACAGACTGCCCAGGGAGGTGGTGGAGTCACCATCCCTGGAGGTGTTCAAGGAACATGTGGACGTGGCGTTGTGGGACATGGTTTAGTGGGCATGGTGATGTTGGGTTGATGTTTGGACTTGATCTTACAGGTCCTTTCAACCTTAGTGATTCTGTGTCATTTTGTGTGACTACGATTCAAGAGCCAAATAAGTATATAAGATGACAGTACGTGATTTGTTTATGACTGATAAAAAGACTGAAGCAGTCCAATTTTCCAGTTACAGCAGAACTGGAATTGGAATATAAATTTCATCAGCACGTATAAGTGATAAAGATTGGAATTGGCATTGATTCCCAGGGTAGAGAGGCTTTGTCTGAACTGTGTTGGAGAAGACTACTTGCAAATCTTGCACATGCTCTAGCTACATCCTAAAAGCATCCTTCAAACAAAAACCTCTAGGAAGATGGGAGATACTGCATAGTGAGCTGCCTTCTGAATGAATGCCTCATCAAATTGCTATGCAGCCCCTGTAGAGACATGGCCACATGCAGATGAAGAGCAAACATTGTCCCAGGCACCTTCCTTGGAAATGCCAGGGCACTTAGGATAACACTGGGTCTTACTGACCCTGACTGGTCTCACCTGGGGCCTCCCCTCATCCGCAGTACCAGGATCCCTGTTTCAGCTCAACCCTGCACACCCAGTCCTTGCCTGAGCCAGGTTTTTGGTATACTTTTGTACTGGGTGTAAGTAGCAAGATTTGGTTTTGGCAGCAGGGAGGCTGCAGGGGTGGCCTCTCTGAGGAGAGGCCAGGGGCTGTGCCATGCCAGACACAGCTGTTTCAAGCCAGGTCCAACACACCCATTACAGGGCACAGCTAAGCCCTTCAGCCAAGATGGTGGCACCTTGGGTAAAACCTATTTAAGAATGCTGCCTGCGAGAAAGAAGGGATAAAAAGAAGTGTGAGAAACAGCCCTGCAGACACCAAGGTCAGTGAAGAATGAGGGGTAAGAGCTTCTTCAGGCACTAGAGCAGAGATTCCCCTGCAGCCCGTGGAGAAAACCATGGTAGAGCAGATATCCACCCTGCAGCCCATGGAGGTCCCCATGCCAGAGCAAGTGGATATGCCCTGAAGGAAGCTGTGACCCTGTGGAGAGCCCATGCAGGAGCAGGGTCCTGGCAGGAACTGTGGCCCATGCAGAGGAGCCTACACAGGAGCAGGTTTTCTGTCAGGAACTGTGGCCTGTGGGGGATCCACACAGAAGCAGTCCATTCCTGAAGGACTGTACCCCATGGAAAGGACCCATGCTGCAGCAGAGGAGAAGTGTGAGGAGGAAGGAGTGGCAGAGAAGAAGTGTTATCAACTGATTGCAACCCCCATTCCCCATCCCTTTGCATTGGTTGTTGAGGGGAAGGTAGAGGAATTGGGAACGAAGTAGTGAAGTTGAGCGTGGGAAGATTGGGTGCTTGGGGTGGGGGGAAGGTGCTTTTAGATTTGTTCTTATTTCTCATTATCCTATTTTTTTTAATTGGCAATAAATTAAATTAATTTCCTTAAGTTGAGTCTGTTTTGCTGGTGACAGCAATTGTTAAGTGATCCCTCTGCCTTTATCTTTATCCTTGAGCATTTCCATCTTATTTTCTCCCCCTGTCTTGTTGAGGAGGAGGAGTGAAAGAGCAGCTGCATGGGGGTCTTAATGGGAGGAAACAAGAAAACACTTTTAATAGTATTACTAGAGAAGAGTGTAATAACCACCTAAAGAGTAGTAACGTAAAAATATTAAACTGAAGAGTTAGGCAGAGCTGAAGAGAAAATAGATCAATACCAGATACCAGGATCCATCTTTATTGAGACATTGCAAGAAGCATATCATTATAATAACACATCACACAGTCTGCAAATGCTCATCTCCTGACAAACCACACAATGAAAGTGAGTGTTTTAACTTCTGCTGCTCAGAGTGCATTATAGTAATTTGAGATCGTATCCTTATTTGGAAATAGGAAGAGTTCTCTTCAACATGTACTTTTGACAAATATAAAAATTAAGCAATTCTTGTTCAACTAGAAGTGTCTTATAGCATGTTTATATCTAAAGTGTTGCAGAAAAATGATGCTGATAATGCAATGACTTCATATTTCCTTGAGAGAAAAAGATTGCCCCAACAAAGATTTTGTAATAAATATGAGACAGCAAATTGTTCCTACTCTATAGTGTCATTGTTATGGAGGTTAGTGATCTCTGTGGTTAAGGTTGCCTCCAAGTTTCCTGATAAAGCTTTACTTTAATGTCTTTAAGACTTCACCTTGAAAATTGATTTGTCTTGGTAACAGCCACATATAATCTAATTGCAAAAGAAAATGGTTTTTAAGGTTTGAAGAAAAAATAGAAAATTCATATGCTTTACCTTTACATTGTAAAATAACTATTTGAAATGTTGTTTCAAAATAATATATCTTAATTTTATCATAGGTAAAGTAGCTCCTTACAAGTCCTTTGTTAATTTTTTTATGCACATCTCTCCTTGCTTACTTATGTGGGATCTGTTTGTTCCACAGTAATACCATGGTTCTTTTTTCTCAATAGAAAAAAAGTAAATACAAAGTAAAGAATACATAAAAAAATCCAATTTTAGTGGTATTTTTCCATTCTACTTAGAAATGAAGAAATTAAGAAATCTCAGTTTCATATTGGAATCGTCTGGCATGTTTCATTGTGAGTCTGGTTATATTTTATTGAAAAAATATAGGAAAGCTTTACAAATATATTTGTAATTAAAAAGAAAAAAGTAATTTAACAAAGAATATTATTCTTGTATTGAACAGCTTAGGATCTTACCCTCTTGCTCTGATGCTGAGTAAAAAAAGTCCAGATTTCTTCACAGAAACATAACTGATTAAAGTTTTTTTTCCTGTACTAAGAAGTGCAAAATCTCATAAAACATACATGCTCTCTATATTTTACATGCACACACCCCCCTAAGGCACTTATATGTGAACTGCTCAGGAGTACAGACATCTCACACAGGCCAAAGTATTGTTAGCGGTCTTTCTGCAACATTTTAAATGGGGGATCCTACTGAATAAGATCCATTAAGCATCCATACACTTGGTATGTAATCAATCAGTCAAAAACCCTGCCATTCCTCCTCTGCAAGGAAATCCAAAAGGGAAGGAGCCCCAAAAAATGAGAATATCCTGTTAAGTGGAAAGAAGGGGAATTAAATAAAAAATAATTATACTGATGTGCTATTGTATGTGAAAGGCAATTCTACTAAAAGATAGTCATGTTATAAACTGAAAAAGTTTCTAATTTACCATAGCTTTTGGACTAGCAAGCTATAAGTAACCATCCCTGGGATAAGTACTCATTCTAAAGTGAGGCTCAAACTTCCAGGATTAGCACAAATTACAGCCTAGAAAGAAAAGAAGAGGGCAGTAGACTTTGTGTAAGGCATGAGGCAGAAGAAGCTGTTTAATATTTTTTTACCAACTGGGAGACAGGGGGAGCTGTTTGAGAATACCCTATGCACTGTAGTGTGAGTGGAGAGCAGAGCATGGGGCAGTTAGCAGAAACAGCAAGAGGCAGAACAAAAAGTTGCAAGGAACATGGCAAAGCTTGAAAGGGTGGCCAGCAAAAGAAGCAGAAAGAAACAATTTGTGGCACCATTCAGTAGAACCAATTGATCCCACAAGGTCATTTGTTTGCTTAGATTAAGCTTTGATACACTGCATGGGTTTTTTTAAATTATTATTATTGTTTTATTGCAACAAGACAAAGTTCCCAACTAATCTAAAAGCTGCCTCATTTTGGGAAAGCTTACTGTAGTTGTATTTTTAGCATTCAGATATTATATACTGACTTGTTCCGTCACCTTATTCATGTCTTCTTTCTCTGAGTCACTTGCTGGAGTTCCCACCCAAAACATGGGAAAGTTAGACCAAACTTCTTGATGTTCAGCTCATGGCTATGAGTGAAGAAAATTTGGTTTATTTTTTCTCATGGTTTTGGATGGGAATTCTAGCCAGTGTCTTAAAACTGAACCTGGGCGATGGTGTTATCTATCAATTTTTGTCAGAGTGGTTCCATAATCAAAGCCTACAGTCACAAACCTGGACTGTAAAGTCATGAAAATAGTCCAGTGAGGTGACCAGCTCATACTAAGTGCACAGCTAAACTGATGGATGATAACTGATCAGTGAAAATTTAATCTGTTGAGGATTCAACTGCAATGTCAATTTACAAGTTGAAGGGCTTCATAGGTGCGTCGTATTAAAATAAGGAACTTGCTATCCTAGGTCCCACCAATGGCAGGCCTATGATACACTCCATAAACCCCCTTAGTACTCAAAAGTAAACCTCAGCTTGATTTAACTCATATACCCAAAAGTAAACTTGAACTTGATTTAGTTATCCCCACGAAAAAAAAATTTCTCAGCTAAAATGATGACTTACATGTGACATGAAGACTTTTTCTGTCATTTGAGGGTGTTGTGCAACACTTCCTGTTTTAAAGAAAATTCTACTAGTATATTTTAATGTTTTGGGTTTTTTTTTTTTTCCAAAATTGAATGGAATCCATGAAAATTTATGTTTTCTTGTGAAATCAAATTATCTTAAAAAAAAATAAATGCCAAATTAACTTTACTTTCTGATTTTTAAAAATGTTCCCCATTATATTGCTCCAAGACAAATAACATCTAATGAGAATGATGTAATGTAGAGAGCATGAGACAGACATACTTCATGGGAAATACAGTTCAGGTCTCTTCTCTTCTTAATCGAATGCTTAGCACAGTCATATACTTAGGAAAGGCACCATAGAACATCAGTACAGATTTGCACCTCCTTTTGCATCTCTGAAACAAATGTCAAAGAAGTGTTGCTTTAGTGCTTCTCCATTTTACCTACTAACTAGCTCTGGCTCTAGGGTAGGGGTTTTTTTGCTCATTTGTTTATTGTTTTTTAATCAACCTTCTCATGTCTCTAGCTCTCCCTTAGACGCCTTCCTTTTAATTTGGAATTATACTTTGCAGCAGCTACCATATCAACACTTCCAACTTCTTTGTTGAAACTGATCTTTTAATTGAATTGAAAAATGGGCTTGCTTTTCAAAAACAAAGCATCTCAGCTCAAAAGATACTGTGCTTGAACAAATGAAGTATTACGTAGTGGAAATTTTTCTAAAAAATTAAGTCTTAGACTACCTCGCATTGGTTACTTCAAAATAACCTTGTTCACAGCATGCTTCAGTTCTGTACAAAGGTGAGAATATGATCTTCCACCACCACCTCCCCTTCCCTTCCAGACTCTTTACTGGAGAGTTGTGAAGATAAATAGTTTGTGAAGTGCTCATATACATTAGAAGGGATCACTGTAAAAACATCCATAACAAAATCAATAACTCTGCCTTCAGAGTAGGGCTTAAATAGCATGCAATAATTTGGCTTGAGGCCATACCTTGACCAATGAGAATAAAACAAAAATATTGAGTAGCTATGCATTAGGTGAGAACCATCTATCCTGTGCAGTGAATGAGAAAGGGCCAGAACAGAACATCCCAACCTTCTGTTTTGAAATGACATTGTCTTTTATTTTAAAGAGTGTATTACATCATATGTCAGGTAAAGAACATAGACAGGAAAAAACAAAGAATTATGCAAATATATGTCATGCATTTGCAAAAAGTATTAAAGTAAGGTTATCAGCCATTTTACTTTTCACTTTTTCCTAGCTTTTTATTCTTCATTTCTGTTTTCTATAACCCGATTCATTTGTATTCTTTCCAAGATGACTTGAAGTAATGATTCCCTTTTTGTTTCCGTTGAACTTAAATCTAACTGCATAGAATGTGGTTGTCAACAGATTCCCTAGACTGGACACCTAGGAAATCAGAACTGAAGGACTCACCATGACAAACACCTGTACTGCTTTTGAGACTATGCTATAGAATGCCAAGCCACCATCTGTTGAGAGCTGGCCAGCTCTGTGTAGGGTTTAATCTGCCTTCTGGACCATGTTCCGCTCAGCAGTATAGATTTATCTTAAGCATGATGGATTTGTTATCTGAAGTCGATTCTTTCCCTGATTCTTCCCCTAGGGAAGACAATGAATACAGTTGCTTAGTAATGTATGCTATTTGTTTTCAAGTCCACATTAACAGTGTATTTGAACAAAAGTAAGCAAGAAACTTTGCAGGAGAATTGATGAATTTTGTGATAATTCTTTCTTGGATTACCAGTTTGCTCCATAGTCTTATCTAAACCAGTGTTGACCTTGTTTTAGACATAGAACTTTGAATTAGTTAATTAATTAATTCCTTTTATAGTCAATAGAGGAAATAGAGTAGCTCTAAAGGATAATTAGTCTCATCCTGAAGTAGGCCAGATAAATCATAGAATCACAGAATCATAGAATGGTATGAGTTGGAAGGGACCTTAAAAATCATCTAGTTCCAATCCCCCTGCCATGGGCAGGAACACCTTCCACTAGACCAGGTTGCTCAAAGCCCCGTCCAACCTCACCTTCAACACTTCCAGGGATGGGGCATCCACACCTTCTCTGGGCAACCTGTTCCAGTGCCTCACACCCTCATAGTGAAGAACTTCTTCCTAATACCTAATCTAAATCTACCTTCTTTCAGTTTAAAGCCATTACCCCTTGTCCTATCACTGCATACCCTTGTAAAAGGTCCCTCTCCAGCTTTCTTGTAGGCCCCCTTCAGGTACTAGAAGGCTGTAACAAGGTCTCCCGGAGCCTTCTCTTCTCCAGGCTGAACAACCCCAACTCTCTCAGCCTGTCTTCATAGGAAAGGTATGCCTACTGTTATTTCTTTCCAGTTGCTTTGCGAGAAGAGTGTGGTGACTAAGTCAAAGCCAGATGTCTATCTGTAAAATGTATTAAATTTCTTGAGAAGATTCCCACCTTGGTCTCTATGAAGTGACTCCACATGTTATTTGACAAAGAAACTACATATCGAGCTGTTTGGTTCAGATTTTATCATAACTTGCATTTGTATTTGAGATAATATGTTTTTAGTGAAAACACCAGTACTTTCCTTTTGAATGTTAAAATCTTATACAGTTTTCTGTAGATGCAATTATTTGGTTTCTGCTCTAAAATATGTTCTGTACCATGGTTAGTTAGGGAATAGGCAAGTGGTTTCAACTTTAGTCCAACAGTTTTGTATTATGCCCCTTTTAATGCATAGGGTATGTCTACCTTAATTGTTAAGAAGAAAGCTATCAATCAGGTCTATTCTTAAATTTATGGCAGTTAAACACTGTTTTTCAGTTCCTTAAATTGAACACCTGTGAAATAAATAAGAAGTTAATATTAAAGAGATTTCTAGCAAAGCACAAAATGACATTTCTGAATAAGATCAGGAGCTTTTCTCAGGAAAGTGAAGGTAAATGAGGACTTTGGGTATAGGCTAACTTTATTCTATTAATTCTACCATTTTACAGTGGGAAGTGCCAGAAAAAAAAAACCAAAAACACTTTGCACAGAAATTGCTTCACTTGTCTGTAAGCCTTCCACTGAAAAGGAAAAGGAACAAGTTGCCGTACTTTGTATTTTTAAATGATATAAAAGGTAATCCTTTAAAATGTAGATAATCATAAGTATAATAAAAATTTCAAGTGGAATGAGATTTTTGGTATCACTTTAGGAACTGAAGGATTTTCATCTAAGACTTAGGCTGAGAGGACTAATACATGAAAGATTAGAAGAGCAATATATGCAGATCTCAATGAAAAAAATGGTTAGGAAGTGTCATGACAATTGTCAAGAAGTAGAGCCAACTGAATTATTCATTATAAATATTATTAATTACAAATTTTGTCCTTTTTTCTATCTGTGAATTGCTTGCAAACTAATGCTGAGTCTGTGAATGTATTCGTTATTCATATGTATTTGCCTGTGGACTGTTCACAGCTGCTCACATTGACTAGTCTCTATTTGTTATTTTTAGTGTATGATTGCTCATCTTATGTGGTATTGTTTTTGCTCCCAGATTGGCTCACACTGCACTATACTAAATAGGATAACAAAGAATGAGAGATAATGGTGAATTATGACCACCATCCTATGAACGGATTTTAGATAAATAATTATTCTTACTAACTTCAAAAAGATATCCAGGATTCACAGACTTTTTTTGGATGGCTAGTTGCAATCTGTGTAATCAGGAACAATGGACAATAATGGCTCACACAGCACAATTAACTCACTGCTGTGTATTAGTAAGGATATTTGTATACTGTGATCTACATTATTTGACCAGCTGTTCCTACTCTGTTCATATGTGATCACAATGGCTCACATAATCACCTATGCAGTATTAGTTACTTGGTTTTTAAAAGCTGTACTTTGCAGACAAAGAAGCTTGTTATAATAATAGGAAGTGCTCATTGTAACATGATGACAGCTGGAACTGGTTGATAAATAAAGCAAAGATATTCCAAGTTAAGAAAATATTCTGAACATTAGCAGTTCTTCCAGAAATTATTACCATAAAACCACCATGGACTCGTACTCTTTAGTCACACCAGAACAGGGAAGAAAAAGATTGAATGGGCAAGGAAAAGCAGTCATCCTTTCAGTTCAAAGGATGGGTTATAGTTGTCACAACGATCTGCAAAACCTTTCGTCACTACCAACCACTTTGCACCTAACCTCTGAATGAGTTAAGAAATATGTCATGTCTGTAGAACTGCGGGGTTAAATTTCAGCTGTCCTACTTCTACCCATTTCAAAAGTAGATAGCAAATGTATGTTAGTCCTTCTATAATGGAAGGCAAGACAGAGAAGCGTCTCATTCAGACAATTCATGCTGAGCCAAAATAAATGTTTTAAATAATGTCCTCTGGAGATGCTTATATCACTTTACTAGCTATTGCAAGGTATTTGAACTGGCTGCATCACTTTTGTATAGTTAAAATTAGTTTGGATTAATTGCAGCATAGCCACCAAAACTTCAGGGAACAAGAAGATTCTCCTTCCTCCCAGGCTATATTCTAAGGTGATGATTCTTTATTCAGTATTCTGGGGTGAAGAAGCAGTGGAAGCAAATTTTCTCAAGCTGAGAAATGCTTAAGAACCAGATATTGGCTTTTATTGTGTGCACAGATTATTATGTAACAAGTCTTTGGTATTAGGAATAGTTTGAGTCAATGCCAGAAATGTTAGAAAGTGGTTTTTGGATCACTCTTCTTAATGTAGATTTTAAAATTACACCTAAAGCACACTTAAGGATTCTAAATATTTTGCTTAATATGTCGCTCTATGTTTTTTTAGTGATGGCAATAACATCCCAGCTAGTTCATCAAATAATTTTCTTTTTCTAACCACTGTTTGTATTCTCCTTGCAACAGATGTTCTTTCCCCAGGAACTGATTTTATATGATTGTTTTGGAAATTTAGCTATAGTGATCATTCCAGAGGCTGGAATGAGAATTACAGTTGAATGTCAACAGGATGCAGGGAGAAAGTAAGATGAAAAAGCTTATGGGTCAAGATAAAAGATAGGAGAATCAGTTGTCAATTACCATCCCACACAAAACAGACTCAACTAGGAGAACAATAATTTGATTTATTGCCTGTTAAAGTAGAGTAGGATGGTGAGAAACAAAGACAAAAAAAATTAAAACATCTTCCCCCCCAACTCTTCAGGCTGAACATCACTCCTTCATTCCCCACTGCTCTCTCTCCTCCCCCAGCCTCCCAAGTGGCGTGGGGATATGGGGAATGGGGGATTACAGTCAGTTCATAACAGTTCCTCTTTGCCACTCCTTCCTCCTCATGCCTTTCCTCTGCTGCAGCATGGGTCCTCTCTATGGGATGCAGTCCTTCAGGGTAAGCCTCTTCCAGCATGCGTCCTCCATGGGCCACAGTTCCTGTCAGGAGCCTCCTCCTGCTTGGCATGTTCACAGGCTGCAGCTTCCTTCAGGCCATATCTACCTGCTGTAGGAAATACCTCTCCCCAGGCTACAAGGAAATACCTGCTCCAGTGGGGTTTCATCCACAGGCTGCAGGGGAATCTCTGCTCCAGCACCTGGAACACCTCCTCCCCCTCCTTCTTCACTGACCTTGGTGTTTGTAGGGCTGTTTCTCAGAGTTTTTTCCCCCTCACTCCTCTTTCACAACCGCTGCAAAACATTTCACCCTTTCTTACATATGTTTTCCCTAAGGCACCACCATCTTGGCTGAGGAGCTCAGCTGTGTCCTGTGGTGGGTCTGTTTTGCAGGTGTCTGGAAGTTACTTGTGCCCGGCATGGGGCAGCCTCTCCTTGCAGAGTCCACCCCTGTACCTCTGAACCTTGTGACTCAATGGGAGGATTTATTTGTCCCTTCTACCCTTCCTTTCCTTTAGACATGAACCTTTGACGGTCTGAGACTAAGTCTGGATTCAGCCGCACCTAGACTCTTCTCTGAGAAGAGTTTAGAAAGCAAGGGGGTCCATTCTGAACCTTGTGACTCCATGGCAGGGTCCTCTTTACCCTTTTCTTTCTCTGATCTCTCTGTATAAACCATTCTTATTTGATCCTAATTTGATTTTCCTTTGTGTATTTTAGTAAGTAATAGAGTGAACCTTGCCATCGAATTCTCTTAAGTCACATTTTTATAAACTTCTATTAAAATCGCTTTTGCCAATATCCTTGATGGTGATTCTTTAAGAGGCCTAAATCACTCATTCCCGACATATATATATATAAAAATTCTTTTAATATAAATATACGTAATTAATAACTTCTTACTAAACAGCATACAATAGTATATCCTAAGCATGGATTTGAATGTGCCTGTCTGAAGGATCAGTGGAAGATATGTAATACTAACAACTCACTACTTAAGACCTGAGATGAAAATGAGTTTATGAATTTTAACTTAGTCCATATTAGACATATATACATACAAGAATAGCTACATACTCTGTACCAGGGAAAGAAATAGCAGAGGATGGAATAATGAGGGAAGGGATTCAACAAGCTGAAGTTTACAGAACAGTCCACTAATGCAATAATTTCCTTTTTTTTTCTGTTTCTTTTCCTTAGAGGTAAATTTTACAATTTTCTCCAAAAATAATTTTCTTTTGAATCTCCTAGAGAAACCTGTAATTCCTAAACATCGGTATTTCACCTCTTACATGCTATTTGAGTAGTGTTTTGTGAATCATAAATATGCTTTTTCCAAAATTAAATAGAACAATAAAAAGGTTAACACTGTTTTTAACTGACATCAAGAAAATAACAAATAATGACCTGCTTAATCAATAAATTGCACAACACAAAGTAGACAAAATTCTCTGCTCTAAACTGGACTAATTATATTATTTGCAGAAATCAGAAAATCACATGGCTTATGTAACAGTCAATAACATACCCACACCTCTTTATTTTAAAAAATAAAATTAGAACGATAGTAACACATGAAAAAAAAAAAAAAGATTTTTTTTTGCTACCACTCATTGTACAGAGCCAGCTCCAATTTCTAATTTATTACAAATAATCAATAAGACTCCTAGGCAATTCACTGCTGATAAAATGAGACCTCCACCTGCAAAAGACTTTCCCTGATATAAAGCAAATGTACATTCAATTTAGAAAAGGAGAGTTCCTTTAATGCATTCTTTTCATGTATTTCTAAGGAATAAATGATATTTCTAGGTGACAATCAATTTCTTCTTAAAATAATGAGGTGAGAGATAAGAAGTGTTAGTCTATGGAGGTGCCTATTTCCGTAGATTACACAGGAAACCTACAATAGCTGCCTTGCACTACATTTAATTTCTAAAATTAAAAAAATATGATTCTGACATTATGTAATATTAAACAGTACACAAATTACATGATTTTAAAAGTAAAGATTTAATGGCATTCTTAGAGGAGTATCGTTCAAAGGAGTAATAAAGAATTTCACAAATTGAAACAAGACCAGTTCAGGAAAAAAGGTGTTCACAGTAAGAGTGATTAAGCAGTTTAATGTGTTACCCTTAGAAACTGTGAATAATCCATTCTTGAGGTGTCCTGACAGAACAAAGCTCTGAGCAATTTGATCAAATTTCACAGTTGCCCAGCTTTGACTGCGGTTTGGGACCAGACGAGTTCCAAAAGTTCTTTCCAGTGTAAGCACTTACATATTCATAAGCACTTACACTTACTTTAGCTTACCATTCATCTTCACTATAATATATATCAACTTTAATTATTTGTAATAATTATCTCTTGTTTATATCTTTTTATGCAATTCATGGTGTTAAGTTTTTTTTCTCCCCATTCTAGATGAATGAAAAACAATATGCATGCATAAAGGCTATCATATACATATTTACTCCCAAATGCCCAAAGCTTCACTTCATAGACTTAATACATCTATGAACACAGTGAGATCATGTTCAGAATACTCTCACATAACCCACTGTTAATGTCTGCATTTTTAAAGACTGAGGATCCTGGTAACTTTTTAGACGTGTAATGTGTTTTCCATCTCTCCTCAAATTTCTGAAAGGATCAAAAACTTCTCCATTAAGTGAATGATGTAGTTTAACCACCTTTCCATCCAAATGTAATAAACTTTTAAATAAGAACATTATAATGAAGCAGTGATGAAATTGTACCTTAGCTGAAGGAAACATGAAGCAATTCTGTCAAGATAATATAGTGAATAAGCAGCAACAATTTATTTGACCAAATGTAAGCCTCTGCCTTTAAGTTATTCACTCTACATGTTCATTATAGTCAACAGAGAGAAAGAGGCACTTCCAATAAGCACTCAATCTCATTTTATATTAGATGTATAAAATAGATCAAATGAATAGCACTCTTGCGATTGACTACAAAGGAGCCTAGGAGTACTACTCAGATGTAAATGAATCACACTGCAGCTCCTGACTCCCACTTAACAGCTATTAGACTAGATCTGAACAGAATTCAGAATGATAGTTTCAAAGGGAATTTCAAATGCTAATTATACTTTTATTCCAAACTTAAAAATAGATTTTTTTTTCTTCTTAGAAACTAAACTTTATTTTACTAATTTTGATTTGGAATAAAAATTTAGAAAATTATTTAATATCTAAATAAACTTGATAATTTTGAGGGTTGTTCTTGGCTTATTTTAAAATTAAATTTGGTATTGTCATATTATTTCATGAATCTCAGTAAAAGCAGTGCAAAGTATTTAACAATAGAGTTTCATAATATATCTTAAAATTACTTTTTTACAGGTGTCAGGCAATTTAATAATATTTAGCTGAAAGAAGAAATAAAGCAAATACGTATTCAGCTTTGAATAAAATACATTTTGCAATAGAAAGTATTTTGAGGAACATTTTTTAACCAATTCCACAGGAGGCTACATTGTAGCATCTTCTTTAGTTTTAACCATATACTGATTCCTGTAGGTAGTCATGAAAACTGATACATATATTCTGAGAAGGAAGATCAGCTGCTATGTATGAAGACAAACTTATTATGTAGGTCAGTGAATGATTCACAGTAAATTATTTGTCAAGGTAATGCAGTCTCTCTTTCTCATAATGAGTTGTTTCAGAGCAAATAACTGATTTAATTTTGAATAAATCTATGAAAAACTATATAAATACTCTTGTTCTCTGGATTGCTCATGTTTATGGTGACATTTTTATATGACATTGAACTCTTTAGCTGAGGAAAAGCTGTCAATATTTTAAAGCTCCACCAGGAATGCCATCCTTATGAACCATGAAGGTCAGAAGACAACCTATGAAGATCAGGGAGTCAATAATAGTCTGGACACAGCTGTGTTCCTGGATCATATTATGTACAGCATTCACAAAAGAAAAGTATTATGTGTAAGGTCTCAAAGCTGATGCATTTAAGAAAACAGGTAAATATGAATAGATCTTTTAGAGTTAGGAATTCATGGAAGATATAGAATGCTAAGAACTGCAATTCCTAACTCTGTGTTCTTCACTTTAACATTTCTTTGACATCCACCTTTACAGTTGCTTGGGAATGCTGTATCATTTTAAAGAGCACTACTGTTTTCAGGCAGTGCACACTAGTATTTCTGTGCTACTCTGTGTTTTTTTTTTTTTGTTTTCTCACATTACATAAATGTAACTTATAGCAGCTGATGCTTGGTTCTTGTTAACCAGCACCATCAACTCCGTATAAGATCCGAAACTCTTAAAAGGCTGCTTACAAAAAAAACCCACAATCAAAACTCATAGTATGGGGACAAACTATTTAGCAGATTAGTGTAGCACACAGATGTTTTCAGAAAAGACAACTCAATCTTTGATGAGATAATTTTTCCTTTCCCTGCATCATTGTTTGACTACCCATCCGTATTCTCCAGGCTCTGAGGAAAGGAAATTGTAGAGTTACTGAGGATGGTGAGACTGGCCACTCAGTACCTTCTGTAAAAAGTTCATATTTACTTTCACAGCTGCAAGACTGAGATGGAAATTCAGACCTATTTTTTAAATCTTTAGCTCCTGGACAATTCTACTGTCACTGTCTACCCTCTCTAAGCCTGTTAAAAAAAAAATAAAAATAAAAAAAAGCCAAACAAAATCTAAACAGTAAAAGAGATGCTACAGCCTTTAATTCTACATCCTTTTCACTCCCACTTATATTATACTTTTGTGAGTTAGCTACACAATGTGTTCAAAGCTTTCTAGTTTCAGACTGATACAAGTCTGTAAATGCTTACAGTTTTTAAATTCTCCTTTCGTGGAATCACAGGACCATAAATAATTCAGTCTAGAAGGAACTTAGCACGTCTCTAATCCAAACTCCTGTTCAAATTATGGTCAGCTTTTAGGTCAGACCAGGTTGCTCAGGGCTTGACCAAGTCCTTGAAAACCTGCAAGGATGGAGCCTGCACAACTTCTTGGGACACATGGCGTGACTGCTCTCATAGACAAAAGTTTTTCCTTATATCCCATATGAACCTCTTTCATCTAAATTTATGCCTGTTGTTTCTCACCCTCCACTTTGCACCACTGTTTAGGCTTTTCACCCTGCAGGGACCAGAGGACTGTTGTTAGGGGGCCCTGCAACTGTCTCTTCTGCAGGTTGAACCAGCCCCAGTTCCTCAGCCCCTATTCAAAGTGCAAGTGTTCCAGTCTTGACCATCCTGGTGGCCCTCCCCAACACTTGCCCCAGTTTATCAACATCTTTCTTGTTTTGGGAGGACCAGGGAGAACAAAACTAGATGCAAGATCTAGAAAAGAAGAAGGATTACACCCTTGACCTCCAAGCAATGCTCTTCCTAATGCAGCCCAAGATGCTGTCAGCCCTCTTTGCCACAAGGGCACATTGCTGGCTCGCGGTCAACTTGCTGTCCACCAGGACCACAGGTTCTTTTCCACAAAGCTGCTTTCCACCTAGTCGGCCTTCAGCATGTATTGATGCATGGGGTTATTCCTGCCCAGGGGCAGGACTTTGCATTTCCCTTTGCTTCCTGTTGGTCCATTTCTCCAGGCCGTCAAAGTCCAATTTGGTGTATTGACCAATCGTCCCAGTGCAGTATTGTTGCAAGGTTGCTGAGGGTGCACTCTGTTCCATTATCTAACTCATTAACAAAGATATTAAAAATTATTGACACAGTATTGAACCTCATACACCACTAGTAACTGGCCTCAAGTTGGTCTTTGTTCTGCTGATCACAATCCTCTGAACCCAGCTATTTAGACAGTTTTCAATCCACCTCATTGTGGTGGTGGTTTGATTAATCCTCAGTGAATTCATGCTGTCAGAATTGTATTAATCTCCTTTGTGTGTCCAGAAATGTTTCCCAAAAGAACTTGCTCCATGATTTTCCCAGGCACTGAAATGTAGCTAACCAGCCAGTAGTTTCTCAGATTGCCTTCTGGTCTTTTTTGAAGATGGGTGCAACACTTCCGTTTCTCCATTCATGGTGAGCTGCCCCAATCTTCATGACCTTTCAAAGATGATAGAGAATGACCTCACAAGGGCATTAGCCACCTCTCTCAGCATCAATAAGTGGCAGCTTGTCACCTCCCAAAGACTTGTAGAGGTTGAGTTTTCTCAAGTAGTCCCTGACTCAATCATCATCCACTGCTGGTACTTGTCTTCCCCCTTCAAAGCTTCCTATGTGCATGTAGGACTGGCAGACCTTGTTGGTGAAGATGAAGACAAAGAAGGCGTGGAATATTTCAGCCCTAACTGTGTCTACTGTCAGAAAATCACTCACCCCATTCAGCAAAGGGCCTACATTCTCCTTGTTTGGTTTTTACTACTAATGCAGCTCTTCATCTTGCCCTTTGCATACCTTGCAAGTCTCAGCTCCAGCTGAGCTGGTTTTCCTACCATCATACCACCCTTTTCTACAGTTGCCTGCTTGCCTGGGTAGTGTATTTCAAAATTCCTCCTTTGAATCTCCTTTGAACTCGTTCCATCTCCTCTGTACTGCCCTTTTGCTTAGAAGCTGTCATGAGTTACCTGCTTAGTCCGTGCTGATCTCCTGATATATCGTTTGCCAAGTATTGTGATGGATCCTTCTTGCCCTTGGAAGATTCTGTCCTCAAAGACCTCCCACCTTTCTTGAGCTCCCTTGCCCTTCAGAGCTGCCTCTGGGAACCCATCTACCAATTTTCCTGAATAAACGGAAGTCTGTTCATCTGAAGGCCAGGGTATGTACTCTGCTATTCTCCCTCCTTGCTCTCATGAGGAGATCGAACTCCACTTTTTCATGGCAACTGCAGACAAGGCTGCCTTTGATTGTCATATCCCCAACTACTTCTTCCTTGTTAGTAAATAGCAGATTCAGCGGTGCATTGCCTCAGTTGTTCTTTTTGGTATCTGAAGACATTATCCTCACCCTTTAGAAACCTTGACTGCTTGCATCCTGCCATACTACCCTTTCAGCAGCTGGCAAGGAGTTTAAGGTCCCCTATAAGATCCCAGGTCTGTGATACTTATATGTGTGATACTTGAGATATTTAAGAACAATTTTTCTGCTTCCTCACCCTGATTGAGTGGTTGGAATAAACTCCTACCACAGCAGCACTCACACTGCCCCTCCTCTGACACTGACCCACAAGCTCTCAACCTGCCAGGCATCCATCCCACAGAGGAGCTCCCTAGACCTGAGCTGCTCCTTCATAGAGAGGGCAACCTCCTCATCATCTTTCCTGCTATCTTTCTTGAAGAGTTTGGATGCTTTTGTCACAGCACTTGAGTCATGCAGGCTATCCCATCTCAATTATTCCAACAATGTTGCATTCTTGTGACCATATGCACCACCCTGGATTCTCCTGATTGTTTTCTAGGCTGTGAGCATTTCTATGTGTTGTGGTGGGTTGACCTTGGCTGAATTCCAGGTGCCCACCAAACCACTCTATCACTCCCCCTCCTCAGCTGGACGGGGGAGAGAAAATATAACAAAAGGCTCATGGGTCGAGATAAGGACAGGGAAAAATCACTTGCTAATTAATGTCACAGGCAAAACAGACTCGACTTGGGGAAATTAATTTAATTTATTACCAATCAAAATCAGAGTAGGATAATGAGAAATAAAGCCCCAAATCTTAAAACACCTTCCCCCCACCCCTCCCTTCTTCCTGGGCTCAACTTCACTCCTGATTTTCTCTACCTCCTACCCCTGAGCAGCACAGAAGGACAGGGAATGGGGGTTGCGGTCAGTTCATCACACGTTGTCTCTGCTGCTCCTTCCTCCTCACACTCTTCCCCAGATCCAGTGTGGAGTCCCTCCCATGGGAGACAGTCCTCCATGAAGTTCTCCAACGTGAGTCCTTCCCACAGGCTGCAGTCCTTCAGGAGTGGACTACTCCAGCATGGGACCTCCACAGAGTCACAGGTCTTGCAAGGAGTCTGCTCCAGTGCGGGCTCTCCACTGTGTCACAGCCTCCTTCAGACGCGTCAACCTGCTCCAGCATGGGGTCCTCCAGGGGCTGCAGGTGGATATCTGCTCCACCATTAACCTCCATGGGCTGCAGGGGGACAACCTGCCTCACCATGGTCTTCACCACAGGCTGTAGGAGAATCTCTGCTCCGGTCCCTGGAGCACCTCCTCCCCCTCCTTTTTCACTGACCTTGGTGTCTGCAGAGTTTCTCTCACATATTCTCATTCATCTCTTCTGGTTGCTGATCTGCAGGTTTTTTTCCCCCTTCTTAACTATGTTATCACAAAGGTTCTACCACCATCACTGATTGGCTCAGCCTCTGCCAGCGGCAGGTCCATCTTGGAGCCAGCTGGCATTGGCTCTATCAGACATAGGGGAAGCTTCTAGCAGCTTCTCACAGAAACCACCCCTGTAGTCCCCCTGCTACCAAAACCTTGCCACGCAAACCCAATACAGGTGTATATTTGTGGAGGTCCTCCTTTCACCCTGTTTTTCCATTCCTGAAGTCTCTCTTTTTCCTGTAACCCTACACTCTTTGTTCTCCACTTGTTCTCCACTTGTTACGCTGTAATGAGTTTGTGTATATTTAGAAATAAATAAATTAATTACAAAGTGCATTATTTTAATGCAGGAAATATTTCCTCTTCCAAGAAAAATATAAGTACAGTAAATATGGGGGATTTTCTTAATCTTTTACATTTTCTGAAACTATAACCCACACAGCATGTTCCAGTGAAGAGCTGGTTAATCATGTTGTGCTGCTCTGGGGGATTTTTTTGTTTATTTCCAGCTGCTAAATTTGTGTTAAAAGATAACTTAAATACTTTAAGCACTTAAATTTTTGTGTGAAAAACTACTGTTCCGATACAATGATGTTATGCTTTACTGAATCACAATCCATGCTGTTAAAAATTGAGACATCATACTACAGAATTGTAATTCCACAAGAAAGAATACCTATAAATGAGGGCATATTAGAACCATAATAAATAGAATCATAAATAATGACTGAAACCCTGTAGCCAGAATTAAATGATTCCTTAAAATTCAGCTGCTAGCTTCCACTTCCCATTTACATGTTGGGTTTTTTTTTCACCAGAAATTAAAACTCAATATATTTAAATTACAGAAAGTTTTAAAAACAAACATATTTTGATTACTACATCTCAAATTGGCCATAATTAGCTGAGAAAGAGTGGGAGTTCTCCATTACTAGCAAAATCAGCTCCTGATTTCCCACGGGCAAGCAGAAGAATTAAATGAAAAAAATAGCATAAAGAAAACCAAAATGCTACAGAATCCCAGATATCTTTGGTTTCCAAAGCCCTGATGAATCAAGTCAGAGAAATAACAAAGCATCATGTATCAGGTCAGGAACACAAACTTTGAATAAAGAAGAAAATTATAGGGAAGTCATTCACAGCATGTTTCTATCTCTCCTCTCCTCTTTTAATTGTTACTGTATTTTAAGTAGTTCTGGTTATATTGACTCATCATACTTCACATTTCTGTTCCCTGGGGTTGATGCTGTAAGGACATGCTTACCTTGCAAAATTCATTCTTTATTATAACATTTCTGTTAAAATTATGCAATTACAATGATCAGAGCAAATGGGTCTAAAAGACATTTTCAGAAGTACTGTAGTCCATTCCTCTGCCACAAGGGAAAACATTCATATATAAATCATTCTTGACAGTTGTTTGTCTAAGATGTTGTTAAAAACTGAGTAACTGATGGAGATCCCACAGCATTTCTTACAAATTGTAGTGTTTCCCCTGGGCACAATTTTAAGGCCAGTTCTGTTCAATGTTTTTATCAATGACCTGGATGCAGGAGTTGAGCGTACACTAAGTAAGTTTGCCGATAATACTAAATTAGGGAGAGCCATCCTTTCCCTCAAGGGTAGAGAGGCCTTACAGAGAGATCTTGATAGATTAGGGTGATCAGCAATCACCAACCATATAAAATTTCACAAGGACAACTGCCGGATTCTAAACCTGAGATGGTATAATTCTGGATGTATGTATAGATTGGGGGACAAGAGAATGGAGTGCAGCCCTGCAGAAAGGGATTTGGGGATTTTGGTTGATGGTAAGCTCAATATGAGTCAACAATATGCCCTGGCATCCAAAAGGCCAACCATATCCTGGGGTGCATTAAGCACAGTATAGCTAGCCAGCTGAAAGAAGTGGTTGTCTTACCGTACTCAGCATTGATGTGGCCTCAACTCAAGTACTGTGTGAAGTTTTGAGTTTCAGAATGTAAGAAAGATATAAAAATATTAGAAAGTGTCCAAAGGAGAGCAACAAAGATGAAAGGACAAGAGGGCATGACTTAGGAGCAGCTGAGAATACTAGGTTTGTTCAGCTTCGAGCAGAGGAGACTGAGGGGTGACCTCATTGCTGTCTACAACTGCCTCATGACGGGGAGCAGAGACAGAGGTGCTGATCTATTCTCCCTGGTGTCTGGAGACAGGACACAAGGGAATGGTTTACAGCTGCATCAGGGGAAGTTCAGACTGGATATCGAACTCACTCCAATCGTCTGGTTCAGTTTTGGTGCCCCAAACCAGATGCAGTTCTCCAAGTGAGGCTTTGTAAAGTGGAAGGATTTCTTCACATTTTATTTATGATATTAATTATTATACACATCGATTTTCTGTTAGCTTTTGTAATTTTTTGCCAATTAATTCCACCCTTCAAAAGTGGGTGAGCTGCTGAAATGGAAGTTTACTCTTAATGAAATAAATGGCAACTACATTCACTTGAGCAATTTTTTAAAAATGCAAAATATCCCCAACTGCTGTTCTGCAACATATTCATTCCTTAAAGATTGTGTTTTGTACATAAATATATTACCTCTTATTCCCACCTCACATAAAAAGGTCCAGCTAGGAATAATTTATTTTACTCAGATAATTTAGGCACTGGTCTAGCTCTGAATTTGGATTCTTTCTTTGAGTGAGTATCTAATGTAATACACCTCTCTCCAGATAGTCTGAAAAGATACAGGAGTATGTTGGAGACAAGTTTTTACTGCAGATGAGGGACAGAATAACCAGTTGCTAGTGATTTAAAATCCCCATAATAGGGGATAACAGTCTGAGAATCAGAAGATAAAAATACTGTGGATGAAAGTGATCAAAAAGAATGGGACTCAGGTGCTCTAGTAATTAGGTTTCTTATCTTAGCTAGTTATCTAATCTCTCTCTTTGGTCATCCTTTTATAAGTGTCTGTCTATACAGACTATTATCTGTTGTTGTCAATAAAGAAAGATGTAATTAGTTTATGCTAGACACCTAACTTTAAGAAATGTAAAATTACCTGAGAAGAATACTATTTTCTACATGGAAAATTGCATCAGGAATCCAGTGTTTGGAAAAGTGTGATGCCCAAATAATTCATTAAGGTAACAAATTCTATTGATTTACAGACAAAATTAAAAAAGTTTAGGCATGTTAAGTCATTTAAAAAGTGTTTCAAAAAAATCACACCACAAATTTTGTGTACTTCTATAGTAATTACTCTATAGTTACTGTAAATTATTTGAGAATGGGATAAGCCGGATGCATATGCACACATATTTGGGGAGATGCATAGCAACACAGTGTATGGGACCACACCATGCCTACAATGCAGTGAGGGGAAAGAGGCAAACAGAAGTTCCTGGGTTCTCATGGAGAGTCCCATTTGGATTTCACCTCCTTCTTCTAGGAATCCACTCCTGTATGGATAACACTATAGAAGTTAATTAAATTTTCTAATATATCTCAAATAAACTTACAGTAAGTTTGTAGCTGGTATAAAGTATCCTTGCCCCAGTCGTAGAGGTGAGCAGCTCCAGTGCCAGCACAATCCACAGCGGAGCGCTCTAGCACGGTGGACAGGGGTGTTTCTTGACTGGGGAAACCTCCAAGGCATCAGAGATACTCACCAAGAGCCTGCAGCCCGCACAGCAGTGGCTGAAGAGACCTGGGCGGGGACAGAAGCAATGGTGGCCAAGGCCCTCCACATGTATAAAAGAAGCCCTTAGGGAGCGCTAGCTACCAGCAGCTCCGCAAAGAGGGGATGGCACATCAGCAAGGGCATGACATGTCATTTTGTGCTGCAGTTCACATGGAAGGGCACACAGGAAGGGTGCTGTAGCTCTGCCAGCTCAACCAGGGAGCAATGGTATCCACCAGGCAGAAAGCCATGGCCTCTCTAAGCTCTGCACCCACCACGACTAATGCAGCTTCCCAGACAGAGCTCCGGTGAGAACATGCTGCCACCCAGAAATCAGGCTTCAGGGTGTGCCCTACTCTTATGCCAGTACTGGATGGCAGCAGTGAGCACACCTGTGGGAGGTGCACCCAGACAGGGGAACTCCTCCACTTAGTGACAGAGCTCTGGAAGGAGGTGAGTACGTTGAGGAGTATCAGGGAGTCTGAGAGAGAGACAGACGACTGTAATCGCACCCTACCTTCCCTGAGGCAGTCCCAAAAGGCAGATGGGATGCAAGATATGGAGGATTCCCTATTCTGTCTTTACCTGGCTGAACGTGGTGACTTAAGGCATAGGGCGCAATGGCAACAAGTTCCCGCCTGGTGCAGCAGATGTGAATCCTCTGTGACTGCCCCACCTTCCCAGGTGCCCTTGTATAATAGGTACAAAGCTTTGCAAGTGAAACAGAACAAGGACGAGGACCATGGTTCATCTAGGTTGGAGGGGTCACCAAGACTAAGTCGGCCTATGCCCTGCATCAAAACTGTTTCCGTAAAGAAAAAAAAAGCATCATTGTCATAGGAGACCCTCTTCCAAGGGGAACAGAAAGCCCAATATGCAGATGGATCCACTTCTTAGGGAAGTCTGCTGCCTCCCTGGGGCCTGGGTTAAAGATGTGTAGAGAAAACTTCCCCCACCCTGGCATGGCCCTCAGATTATTATCCATTATTGCTTTTTCAGGTAGGCAGCGATGAAGTTGCAACAAGAAGTCCAGGGGCGATCAAGGGAGACTTCAGGGCCTTGGGGTGGCTAGTTAAGGGATCAGGAGCATAAGTAGTGTTCTCTATCCTTCCAGTCGCAGGGAATGATGTGGGAAGAAACAGGAAGAGCCGGCAGATCAATACCTGACTCCGATCCTGGTGTCACTGGCAGAATTTTTGGTTTTTTGCTCATGGGTCGGTCTACACAACACCAGACCTTGCTGGCAACAGATGGAGTATACCTGTCTCAAAGCGGGAAAAGGATCTTTGCACAGGAGTCAGCAGGGCTCATTGAAAGAGCTTTAGACTAGATTTGAAGGGGCAAAGAGATAAAACCATGCTCGCCAGAGATAAGCCTGGGAATGGCACACCAATATTTGAGGGACAGTGTGTTAGCGAGGTCCTTTGGTCTGCTCCACGATGCGCCAAGTACACAGGAGCACATTTGAAATGTCCCTGGACAAATGCAGGCAGCACACTAGTCATCTCAGTGGAGGTAGGGGAAGGAGATCTACATGGCAGCAAAGACGCAAGAGTTGTTGATGTGTTAGAAGCCACGGAAGCGCCTGAAAATAGTCACATAGGAATTAGGGCTTCTCCCCAGAAAAAGGTGGTGGGATCAATAGTCCAGCTGAGTGCATCTACACCAACGCATGCAGCATGGGCAACAAGCAGGAGGAGCTGGAAGCCATTGTGCAGCTGGAAAACTATGATATAGTTGCCATCACAGAAACATGGTGGGATGACTTGCACAACTGGAGTGCTGCAATGGATGGCTATAAACTCTTCAGAAGGGACAGTCAAGGAAGGGGAGGCATTGGGGTAGCCCTGCATGTTAGGGAGTGTTTTGATTGTCTAGAGGTTAATGATGGTGACAACAGGGTTGAGTGTCTGCAGGTAAGAATCAGGGGGAAGGCCAACAAGGCAGATACCATGGTGGGAGTCTGTTATAGACCACCCAACAAGGATGAAGAGGCAGATTAAATATTCTACAAGCAGCTGGGAGAAGTCTCACAATCACTAGCCCTTGTTCTCATGGGGGACTTCAACGTACCAGATGTCTCCTGGAAATACCATACAGTGGAGAGGAAACAGTCTTGGAAGTTCCTGGAGTGTGTGGAAGATGTCCTCCTGACACAGCTGGTGAATGAGTCAACTAGGGAAAGCGCCGCACTGGGCCTGTTGTTTGCGATCAGAGAAGGACTGTGGTGAATGAAGTTAACTCCAGTTGGCGGTCGGTCACAGGCGGAGTCCCCCAGGGCTCAGTTTTGGGGCCGGTCTTGTTTAATACCTTATTGCTGATCTGGATGAGGGAATTGAGTGCTCCCTCAGCAAGTTTGCAGATGACACCGAGTTGGGCAGGAGTGTTGATCTGCTGGAGGGTCGGAAGGCTCTGCAGAGGGATCTGGACAGGCTGGATCGATGGGCTGAGGCCAGTTGTATGAGGTTCAACAAGGCCAAGTGCCAGGTCCTGCACTTGGGTCACAATAACCCCATGCAACACTACAGGCTTGGGGATGAGTGGCTGGAAAGCTGCCCTGCAGAAAAGGACCTGGGGGTGTTGGTCGACAGCCAGCTGAAGATGAGCCAGCAGTGTGCCCAGGTGGCCAAGAAGGCCAACAGCATCCTGGCTTGTATCAGAAATAGTGTGGCCAGCAGGAGTAGGGAAGTGATCGTGCCCCTGTACTCGTCACTGGTGAGACTGCACCTCGAATCCTGTGTTCAGTTTTGGGCCCCTCCCTACAAGAAGGACATTGAGGTGCTGGAGCGTGTCCAGAGAGGGTGATGAAGCTGGTGAGGGGTCTGGAGCACAAGTCTTATGAGGAGTGGCTGAGGGAACTGGGGTTGTTCAGCCTGGAGAAGAGGAGGCTCAGGGGAGACCTGAAAGGAGGCTGTAAGAAGGTGGGTGTCGGTCTCTTTTCCAGGTAAAAAGTGATAGGATGAGAGGAAACAGTCCCAAGTTGTTCCAGGGGAGGTTTAGACTGAATATTAGGAAAAGCTTTTTCACCAAAAGTGTTATCAAGCACTGGAACAGGCTTCCCAGGGGAGTGGTTGCATCACCATCCCTGGAGGTATTTAAAAGATGTGGTGCTTCGGGACATGCTTTAGTGGTGGACTTGGTAAGGTTTGCAGTTGGACTTGATGATCTTAAAGGTCTTTTCCAACCTAAAAGATTCTATGATTCTATTATTCTATGATTTTAGGGTAGTAATACAGGTGAACCACAAAGACCAAGTATTTAAATTATGTATTTGTTGTAGAACAATGACCTGAATCAAGTAAATTTATTTGGATTAAAATGAATTTGCTAGAATTAATAGCACAGAGATATTGAAAATACAAGAATATTCATTATTGTAGGAATAGCAAATCTGCTATTAATTACTTCAGAAAAATATGGAAAATATTTGCATGCTCCATTTAGTCATTGTATATTGTGTAAGATTATTCTAATTTGCTTGACAGTAAAATATCCTCTTGACACAAAGTAATTGTCATACATGAATGGATTTTAAAATCATCGTAATTTGAGATACATTATTTCAGATAAACAGATAAATTTTCATAGTCTCTAAATGAGCTTCTCATTACAACTCTCTAGAATGCTAAATTGTCCTATAATATACTTTTTATTTATTTATTATTTATTTAAAGTAATTAATCAGTCAAGGAACCTGTAGTGATTAGAAATGAAGGCAGCAAAGGACATATAAAATTTGCTGTATTTTTTAATCTTAAATGAACTGAAAATGATTGCTGAATATGAAAAAAAATTTCTGAAAGACAATATTCAAAATTTGCAATATATTTTCTAAAATATGATTAGTTTTATCTGACAACAGAGACAAACATTGTTAGTTGTATCACAGTGGTCTTTTAAAACCAGAATTAACTTATGAAAACCAGTGGGGGGAGATGTCAGAAATAGAAAAAGAATCAGATGCAATTCACACAAGCAATAATATCACTGCAAATTTTAGCTGTCCAAGCCTTCAGAGTGGGTCAGTATCAGTGTTTCAGTTTCATCAAGAGTGCTTTTCTGAATCAGATTTCCCAGTTGGCACCAACTACGCATCTTTCTTGTGATGTGGGTTACATAATGTTCTTTTACTATGTACTTCAGATTCCTTCAAAATTTAATTAAGCTGAGCTATGCTCCTCTGTATGTCACCTATGAACTTTAGCCATCAATGGACACTTAGTCCATGAAACTAGATTAGATGCAGTCTGAAGCAAATGCCTGTGAATGTGTATAATGTATACGCTGAGTTTTCAATATTCTGCTCTGTAGTTCTGCTTATATTGAACTACACTATTTGCTAATGTAGCCACTGCCTAAATTGTTCTAAAGCAATTTTGATAATGAACCAGCGATATTACTGCCTCAAGTAATAGATATTAATAAGCAGTTACTAAAGCATTTTATCAGCATCTGTATGTATCTACAGACACATGCATCTTCTAATGGATTGCTATTGCTGCAAGACGAACTACTCAAAACTATTAGAAGAGCAACTTAAACATGTTCAGGCGGTGCTAATAAAACATTGGCTTTGATTTTAGGAAACCACAGCCTCAAGGCCATTGAAGACAAACTGGATTTTAACAAGGGCCCCCAAAGGAACAAGCACAAGATGACAGAGGCCTTGAAAGCACATGCACGAGGTGATATTAGACATTTGAGAGCTATAAGCAAAACCTCCAAATGATCAGTCTCTGTTAAATGATCAGTCTCTGTTCATTAAAGAAATACAGGTTTTGGAGCCTGGTAAAACTTGTTTCAAGGACAGCAAGTTGACTGTGTTAAAAAACATAAAAAATAATTCTAAATGGACCCAAGAGTAAAAAAGAACTGCCTCTGCTCAGACTTTTTTCAGCAAAGACCTCAAGACAGTGGTGACTTCCTGCAGTCCCCACCCCCTTCTTATTGAAGAAGTCTAGCATCATTGACCTTAGAATCCAGAAGGGCCTGGAACGAGTGAGCAAGACATAAAATAAAGATACAGATTGTAGAAAATGTGTGCATATCAGTTCTGTGGGTATTATTTTGGAACAAGCTTTAATAATTGCATAATTTGGACTTAATGTAACATATCTTGATTTAATTGCTAAAACTTAATGAGATTATCAATTAATTCTTGGCTCCACATACAAAGTGTGCTTCTTTAACAGACTTAAACTGAACATGATATTTGGTCTTGTGCCTTGTCTTTGTGGCTTTGTTGAAATTTGCATGCAATGAAATGTCCATCCTAAGTTAGTCCTCAAGGCTGCGTTTTAAGCTGATGATTCTGCTTCTCCTGGCAGAATTAAGACGAGCTGTCCTAGAGAAGCTCTTTATGTTCTTTCACAGTCATTTACACGACAAGCTCAAATTAAATCCCTATGTTTTAGATAGTTAAAATTAGGTGGGATGACTTTCATTTACAGTGCTCAAAACACTTCCCTTTCAATGTATAAATCTGAACATCCACCTTATTTTGAGTTTTTTGCTACTGACACAGCAAAATGGTAGGTAAGAAATGGCTTATCATCAGGATGTAAATCACAGTAGTCTGAAAACTTTTTAGAACTGTAAAAAGTCTGCAGTGAAATTACAGGATTAGGGCAGGATGCTCTCTTCTCTGTTACTTGTCTGTGGCACTTTATACTATTTATCTTAATGAATCATAAATGACATAAGCCAAAAGTATACCTTTTCAGTGTTATTTTTTGTCCTGATACTCTTACTGCTTGATATCTCTTTAAAATACTAAAGCACTGATTCTTCTGTAAGATGAGATAGTGCCAAGGAACAGCAGTCTGAACTGCAGTATAATTTAACAGCTGCGTTGGACCAAAACTTTTATGATGGTCCCCTTCCCCACTGCGCACAGAAAGAGAATGCATATTTTGGGGAAAAGTTTTTTAGTAAGGGATGACTCACGCTTTTGCAGATATTGGGGTTTGTGACTAATTAAGAAGGGTGTTGCAATGAAAAAATTAATGCAAGCACCCGTTTAATTTGAATGGATTTAATGTGTTTGGGTTTTGTATAGAAATAAAAAAAAAAAAAAGATTGTTTTGATTGGTGATTTTGAAGTAATTGTGATCCAGGAGGCTTTTATCAATTGTGAATGCAAATATCTAGATTTTGTTGAAAGTTTATATTCTAATCACATATAAAAATAAATTTGATAAAAGAGTATTGAGATCAAAATTCAGCATAACTACTGAAGAAGATATCATTAAAATGAATTATTCTAATAATTCCAATTATTCTTTTTCTCATTTATAGAAAGAGATTAAGCATAGGACAAATAGGTAAGAAATTCCTGTAGGACTGATGTGGTGGTTTGACCCTGGTTGGATGCCAGGTGCCCACCAAAGCCGCTCTATCACTCCCCCTCCTAAGCTGGACAGGGGAGAGAAAATATGATGAAAGACTAGTGGGTCGAGATAAGGACAGGGAGAGATTGCTCAGCAATTACTCTCACAGGCAAAACAGACTTGACTTGGGGATATTTGTTTAATTTTATTACCAAAATCAGAGTGGCATAATGAGAAATAAAAACTAAATCTCTAAAACACCCTCCCCTCCCCCTGCCACCTTCTTCCCAGACTCAGCTTGACTCCTGATATCTCTACATCCTCCCCCTAAGCAGTACTTGAGGACGGGAAATGGGGGTTCATCACACGTTGTTTCTGCTGCTGCTTCCTCCTCAGCGGGAGGACTCCTCACACTCTTCCCCTGCTCCAGCGTGGGGTTCCTCCCATGGGAGACAGTTCTCCATGAACTTCTCCAACATGGGTCCTTTCCACGGGCTGCAGTTCTTCACAAATTGCTCCAGCATGTGTCCCTTCAATGGCCAGCAGTCCTTCAGGAACAGATTGCTCCCGTGTGGGTCCCCCACAAGGTCAGGAGTCCTGCCAGCAAACCTGCTCCAGTGTGGGATCCTCCCTCCACGGGGTCACAGGTCCTGCCAAGAGCTTTCTCCAGCACAGGCTTCCCAGGGGGTCACAGCCTCCTTTGGGTGCGTCCGCCTGCTTTGGCATTTTCGGGTCCTCCATGGGCTGCAGGATGGATATCTGCTCCACCATTAACCTCCATGGGCTGCAGGGGGACAGGCTGCCTCACCATGGTCTTCACCACAGGCTGCAGGGGAACCTCTGCTCCGGCGCCTGGAGCCTCTCCTCCCCCTCCTTCTTCACTGACCTTGGTGTCTGCAGAGTTGTTTCTCTCATATTCTCAGTCTCTTCTCTGGCTGCAATTGCTCAGGTTTTTTTCCCCCCTTCTTAAATATGTTATCACAGAGGTGCTACCACCATTGCTGATGGGCTCAGCCTTGGCAAGCAGTGGGTCTGTCTTGGAGCCGTCTGGCATTGGCTCTATTGAACATGGGGGAAGCGTCTGGCATCTTCTCACAGAAGCCACCCCGATAGCCGCCCTGCTACCAAAACTGTGCCACGCAAACCCGTTACAACTGAAGCCTGGAAAGCTGACATTTTGCTTCATGTTTGGATCATCCTGGCATCCACACCTTCAGGAATCAGTGAGTATAATTGTTCGTTGTAGCTGCAACTGAGTGGAGATGTCTCGAAGATGTGAGATGGTGTTCTCAGTTCTCTCATACTGTGTCCTCAGTAAGTGCTGTATACTGCTGGATTTGTGTCAGGCCCATTCTGACTCGTAAATGGAAGCTCTGAGTATCGCAGGCTAAATCCTGAAGTCTTAGCTGTTCAAAACTCCCTGTGACTTCCTTGCTGAGGACAAAACTAAATGCAAACTTCAGCATGAATAATTAACCCCTGAGCCATCAGTCCTATTTAACGGAAACAAACATTTGTTCTTTTGGAATAAAAAGATTTATATTTCCTGCTGGTAAGTGGGGGGGTTTCTTTGTTGGTTTTTTTTGGTTGTGGGCTTTTTTTTTTCATTACAAGTTTTGCTACAGGAAATTAGTTGTAGAAAGGAAAATTTTATTTGTATTTTTTTTAATTAAAAAAAAGAAAAAAGAAAAAAAAAAGAAAAAAAATCCTAATATTCACTGGCTTTGTTTTATGTGATTTCATTCATATGCCACTGATAGTATGTCCTCTCTGACGCCCTTAAATTAAGCAACTCAGCTCTTTCTCTCATTATCTTTCCATCTTTTTGGAGCAACAACTGTTCCTTTCCACCAACCATCCTGAAGCTGGAAAAGCAAATTATTTTTCCCCCTGCTGACATTGCATCTCACAAACTTCAGTGGGTTTCTGATTACGTACTCAAGCTCAAGCAGTTTTCTTTCATTTCCAATTTTTTTAGGACCTGTTTCTGTATTGCGCACGTACCTTCCCATCTAAGAATTCAAATCACCTATGTCCAACAGTGTTTGATGCCTGGGCCTCACTATACCTCCTGTGGTTCAGCACAAAATTGCTTTTTCATCTTCCAAATAGAACGAGAATGTGAGCTCTGTCTTTTTGGTAGCCCAAACACTACAAGATATGATTACAGAGCTGGAGGAGATTTTATCTTGAGCTAGTATGTGTCAAAATGAACTTTCATGGTCCACTGATTCAAGAAAATCAAAATGTCTTTGAAGGAAAGTGGTATTTCAGTGTATGCAACCCATCATTTTATTTTAATGTATCTACCTCTGCATTTGACTCTGCATAGACTGAACTGTAAAGTGTTTGGCCTTATGCAGAAACAAAGGAAACATAATTAGTTGAAAAAGCCTAGAAAATTGCAAAAGATAAAAATTTATTTTAATGAGAAAATGCATATGCAATTCTAATGGAAGTCATTTTACAGGCACTTTTACAAATAAGTGTTAAATATTTCTGGAACTACTTTTTCAATTGCACCATTTATAGTTGTTAAGAAAACATACTACTGCTAAGAGAGTTTTCCTTATGATTGATGAGTTCATCCAAACAGCCTCAAACCCCCAAACATTTAAGATGTGAAGTGTAGCACTCAAATTTCTACAGCCTCTTTGTGCAGATAGCGTTAATTACCCAGTCAGATTTTACATTCTCTCATCTAGTAAAAGAACATCTTCCTTATTGTGTTAGCAGTATTTCAATTCCTGTGCATTTTACTTTCATTTACATACAAAAACTTTTGGTATAATAAAATAAAATTATATTGGTGGGGTGGCTGATTCTATTATTATAAGCATGTCTGTAAAGTATGTAAGGAAATAAACAAGTATGTAAAACATAGGAATGGAAGGAAAAAGGGGAGGGTAAGGGAAGTACATTGAGAAAATAAAATATTAATTTTGCAAGTTCTGAATGTCTTATCAGTGAATGGAAGTAAAAAAATAAACACATATTTAACTACTATTTAAGTAGTTAACTAGCTTGACTTTTAGTGTTATTGAGACACTCCTATTAGATTCAGTGAAAGTTATGTCTGATTAATGATTGGAAGACCCAAACCCCTTTGGATTCAGACGGGTACTTTCATAGGCATCAGTGTTTTGTGGTCTAGCTCCTTAGTTAAGTAAATAATCAAGACATGGGGAACTAAATATGCGAGTTTGACAATACTGGCATGTTTTCTTATATTTATTTAATTATTTTCTGTATTCTTTGATCTATTCAATTATTTATGTGCTGAAGTTCTCCAAACATTTGATAACTTTCTGGAGCTTTAGAATTCCACCCCATGGCTACGGCATCACCTGTTCTATAGGACACATTTCACTATGTCTAGACTTGGGTAGAATAAAAAAAAGACAATTCACTTTTATAGGCCAGACAGAAGTGCAGTGTTACAGGTAATATTAACCAGTGCTTAAATATTGTTATTGCATTGAAATTACATCTGAAGTGAACTTACCTCATCAAATTTTGCCATATAAAATAGACAGATTTAGAACACTTGTCAGGATTTTGTCATCTTCTAGTACAAAAGATGTTATTCTATAATATGCTTTGTTTTCTATAACTTTCCATAAGTTCTACCATAGGCACAGCTGGATGTTGTAACTGGACTAAAGCTTCTCTTTCTCATTTTGTTATCTCAGTTGGTCACTAGTCTATCTAAATATCCTTTATTCATGTCTCCAGCACCAGGTCAAATGTGGTTGATTTATAGGGGGAAAAAAGAAGGAAGATTTTATCTCCTGTCAATTTTTCAGGAACTCTGACAGACCATAGCTTCATAAATCATTTGGACTACATCTCTATACATCTACAAATGCACAGAGGCATAGCCTTCTGCTTGAGATCAGTAGTTTTCAAAACAGCAGATGTGTTTTTATTATCTTATGAGTTGGTAACATAATAGAACACACCTTCAGAAAACATATTGGTCTATCAGTCTATCAATCTACTGAACTGAATATAGAAAGGTGCTCAGCTAAAGATTTTAAATACATTTTACCTTTTCTTCTTACATGGAAGGCTTGTAACAGCCATCTTCTCATGGAAAGACAGCAAGCCACCTTTATGAGAATCACATTCACATTCTAGATTAAGTAATTACATGTAAAAAGGTAAAATAATTAAATCTAAGATTGGTGCTACTGATTAATAATATACTCTTGATTTCTTCTAAAAATTTAATAACCTTGTTTCTTTCAAAATGATACAGAAACAAGTAGCATTTGAAAATTCAAAATTTTCTTACCCAATGTCTAGAAATAATTTATATCTTGGAAGGATAACCATTTCTGTTAGCATATTGATTATTTATGTTTAATCCAGAAAAAGCTAAAAAAAATCCATTTTTATTTAAATGATGGAATTTATATGAAGATTATTTATTTTATTTTCTGCAGAATTCTATTTCTCTTCCTTTCTTTGTATTGTAGAGATATTTAGATCCATATACAAATAAATTTATTTAAACACTTTAAGGAAAAATTAATGGACTGATGCAATTAAGACTTTTTAGCCAAAATCTAATTAATATTTCTATGGGAAGCTAAGAACTTAAAGAAAAATTAAGTAATGAATTATTTGCTGGATCTGGGCCGTTGTAGCTAAAGATACAATAAACATTAAAAAGCAAGCAAGCAAAGAAAGACAGAAATAAACAATGCTTCTTTAGAGCATTTTAATGTATTATATATAGTAGTAGATTGGACAAGGACCAGGAGTCATCACACTATTAATCCCCCTGGGAATATTCCCACTTAGGCTGTCTGCTGGGAGGGAAATTTCTGGTAAGGCTTCAAACATTCCTAGGTGTCTAAGTTTATAAGGCAGAAGAGATTATAGGAATTTGTAGCTGCTTACCAAAATGTACTTGTAGGATAGTAATTTGTCCAATAGGAATAAAACTATTTTCTTTGTGTTGCATGACACTCCTGCTTAGTTGTGCAGAAAGTATCTTAAACAATGGCAGTCTGGACAATTTTCCCTCCTGTATTCAGCCATTGCCGGCAGAATAGCTGTAAGCATATCTTCCACTGAAGAAGTGTCTTTGGCAACAGCGCACCTCTTCTGCAGAGCTATCAGTTTCCAGAGTATCTTCAAAGGAGAAACAAAGAATGTGGGAATTGAGTTTGCAGTAAAGCAGCGTCAACAATTTTGGTGAAGGCAGTACGTGTAAGGGTCACAGAATCACAGAATCACAGAATCACTAAGGTTGGAAAAGACCTGTAAGATCATCAAGTCCAACCATTAACAAAACAAAACAAAAAAAAACCCACCAAAAAAAACCGCACCCACAAACAAAAAAACACACCACCATGCCCATCAAGCCACGTCCCACAATGCCACGTCCACACGCTCCTTGAATACCTCCACGGACGGTGACTCCACCACCTCCCTGGGCAGTCTATTCCAGTGTATCACCACTCTCTCAGTAAAGAAACTTTTCCTAATATCTAGTCTGAATCTCCTCTGGCACAACTTGAGGCCATTTCCTCTTGTCATGCCACTCATCACTTGGGAGAAGAGACCAACACCCACCTCTCTGAAACCTCCTTTCAGGTAATTGTAGAGAGCAATGAGGTCTCCCCTCAGCCTCCTCTTCTCCAGACTGAACAACCCCAGTTCCTTCAGCCACTCCTCATAAGACTTGTGCTCCAGACCCCTCACCAGCTTCGTCGCCCTTCTCTGGACACGCTCCAGCACCTCAATGTCCTTCTTGTAGGGAGGGGCCCAAAACTGAACACAGGATTCGAGGTGCGGCCTCACCAGTGCCGAGTACAGGGGCGCGATCACTTCCCTACTCCTGCTGGTCACACTATTCCTGATACAAGCCAGGATGCCGTTGGCCTTCTTGGCCACCTGGGCACACTGCTGGCTCATATTCAGCCGGCTGTCGACCAACACCCCCAGGTCCTTTTCTGCAGGGCAGCTTTCCAGCCACTCATCCCCAAGCCTGTAGCGTTGCCTGGGGTTGTTGTGGCCAAAGTGCAGGACCCGGCACTTGGCCTTGCTGAACCTCATACAGTTGGCCTCAGCCCATCGATCCAGCCTGTCCAGATCCCTCTGCAGAGCCTTCCGACCCTCCAGCAGATCAACACTCCTGCCCAACTTGGTGTCCTCTGCAAACTTGCTGAGGGTGCACTCTATCCCCTCATCCGTATCATCGATAAAGATATTAAACAAGACTGGCCCCAAAACTGAGCCCTGGGGGACTCCGCTTGTGACTAGCTACCAACTGGATTTCACTCCATTCACCACAACTCTCTGGGCTCGGCCATCCAGCCAGTTTCTTACCCAGCGAAGAGTGCACCTGTCTAAGCCACGAGTCGCCAGCTTCTCCAGGAGAATAATATGGGAGACAGTGTCGAAGGCTTTACTGAAGTCCAGGTAGACAGCATCAACAGCCTTTCCCTCATCCACTCGGCGGGTCACCTGGTCATAGAAGGAGATCAGCTTGGTCAAGCAGGACCTGCCTTTCATGAACCCGTGCTGGCTGGGCCTGATCCCTTGGTTGTCCTGCATGTGCTCTGCGAGCGCCCTCAAAATGAACCTCTCCATAATCTTCCCCCGCACCAAGGTCAGGCTGACAGGCCTGTAGTTCCCCGGATCCTCCTTCTGACCCTTCTTGTAGATGGGCATCACGTTGGCAATCCTCCAGTCGTCTGGGACCTCCCCCGTTAACCAGGACTGTTGATAAATGATGGAGAGTGACTTGGCAAGCTCCTCCGCCAGCTCCCTCAGCACCCTTGGGTGGATGCCATCAGGCCCCATAGACTTGTGGGTGTCCAGGTGGCATAGCAGGTTGTTAACTGCTTCCTCCTGGATCACAGGGAGTTTGTTCTGCTCTCCATCCTTGTCTTCCAGCTCAGGGAGCTGAATACCCTGAGGATATCTGGTATGGCTGTTAAAGACTGAGGCAAAGAAGGCATTAAGTACCTCAGCCTTTTCCTCATCCTTCGTGACAATGTTCCCCCCCGCATCCAGTAAATGATGGAGATTGTCCTTGTCTCTCTTTTTTGTTGTTAATGTATTTATAGAAGCATTTTTTGTTGTCCCTCACGACCGTGGCCAGGTTGAGCTCTAGCTGGGCTTTTGCCTTTCTAATTCCCTCTCTGCATGACCTAACGAGGTCCTTGTACTCTTCTTCAGTTGCCTGCCCTTTCTTCCAAAGGTGATAAATTTGCTTTTTTTCCCTAAATCTCAGCAAAAGCTCCTTGTTCATCCAGGCCAGTCGTTTTCCCCACCGGCTCTTCTTATGGCACATGGGGACTGCCTGCTGCTGCGCCTTCAAGATTTCCTTCTTGAAGAATGTCCAGCCTTCCTGGGCCCCTTTGCCCTTCAGGACCATCTCCCAAGGGACCCTCTCAATCAGTGTCCTGAACAGGCTGACGTCTGCCCTCCGGAAGTCCTAATAATGAATCCTACCCCTCTTTTCCAAAACTGAGCAACAGTACTAGTGAGAGCAAGTTCAATCTGCACCATACCCCTTTACTTCACAGACAATTCTTTAATCACAGTAGCAGAACATCCTCAGTGTTTTATTGTCTCTAGTAACTTTCATGATCAGTTTTTCCTCCACCCCCTTCCCTGAGTATTCTGAATGTTTGCCAGGTGCTTGGTGTTGTAGATAAATGCACATATGCAGATAGTTCACTTTTGAAACAACGTGAATCATTTAATGTTTGCTTTAAATCAAAGAAACTTATGGAAACTAGTGGGATAGGTCTTTGAATTAGGATGTGATCTTTGAATTAGGAAGCAAAAGATAATTTCACTGAGGAAAATTACTTAGCTTTTATCATGACAGCATGATAAAAGTTGCATTGAAATTGGATTCTTTTGCCTTAAAGAACTGTCTAAAAACTCTCATGTTATGCATATTGCTTTCTCGTTGTTAATGTCTCCATGAGACCCTGTAAACTGAAAAGAATTCACAGATAAAGAATCTGAACTGTGTGATCTAAAAAGAGTTGTTCAAAGGCTAAGTATTTCCCTCTTCATTCAGCAAAGTGATGGAAACCTTAAAAGAATAGTTTGCTTTACAGTGATAGTGTCTCTATAGACCAAAAAAGGCAGCCTGGATTACTAGCCTAAGCTCCTTCTACATTTCTTTGCTAAAGGTCCGTTAGAAGAACATGAACATGAATCAGCACAGTATATCAACTGTGCCACAACCAGGGACCACAAGACTTCGGGTCTTTCAAACAAAGCTCTGTTCCATTTTGAGGGCAGCTCAAAGTTTTGTAGATTATTCCAAAACATGATGAAGACATCAAGTAAATTGTTGAAATCCTTCAATAAAAAGTACTTTCCCTGAATGTATCTAGGAAAAAAGTTTCTGATAATTTCATTCTTTCAGACACTTCCACTAGCTTCTACAATTCTCTGACTATTTTCTGAACCTCTGGTTTTCTCTTTCACTATTGCCAGCCTTATGAATCTTCCCCATGTCCTCTGTGACAGTGTGGCAGGTTTATAAGTTAGGTTTTTGTTGTTTGCTCATGTCAATTTAAGCAACCCAAAGGTCCCTTCAAAACAGATGTGCATCAGCTAGCTCTGTTCACTGTCTAAATAACATGCAAGCTGGGGACAATCTCCAAGGTTATCTGATTTTTTCCGTGTAGAGAGAAGTACAAAGAATTTACACAGTAATGTGAATAAACCCACTTACTTCATGATGACTTACTTCATGACGCTTCATACCATTGATAGCAAAGCAACATAGTGTCATGCTCAGAAGCCTTTTATTGATAGGAAGAAAGAAAAATGGCTGCTTTACATATATAATTGCATGGACTTTTATTACCAAGTTTCTCCTTAGTATTACTCACAAAGATTATTAGACTAATCTGCACACCATCCTCTAGGGACAAAAGTTCAGTCCATCCCTAGATGTCATATTAGTCATCTTTGGTTAAAAATCAGTAGTTTCTATGACCAACAGGACTCAATGGAGTTAGTATGGCTATATATTAACTTTACAGCTAACATCAAATTTAACTTATAATCCCATATAGAGACAAACTTTGAGATGAGTCTTGTGTGAAATTGAGGATCTGTAGGAAGTTGTCTTACCTGCTCTATCAAATCACGTGTACATATGATTATCTTCACTTATGGGTAATAAACTTAGTAGAAAAGGTCTGGAAGAGCCTATTTCACCCTTAAAGCACTGATAAAGCACCCTCAGGAAATGCCTATCCACACAGACCTGAGATTGAGTCAGAATGACAGGTCCTTGTGGAGGGTGGGATTCTGATGCCCAGACCTTGGCAACAGATGTTGTCCACAAGATTAAGTGACATCGTAAGTGTGTGATGGTATCTTACCTGTCCTCCAGCATGTGCTTTAGAAGATGGTGGTCTCCTGCAGACTATATATTCCAACTGCCTGCTCTGAGTGCATACTAGGGAGCAGGGCGGGCAGAGGACCGTTGGGCTCCTGGTGCCAGGAGTGATGGGATTTCCCTGGGGTAGCAGGGTAGGACCTGACATCCAGGGCCCATCCCAACGCCCCAGCCAGGAGCAGGGCAGCCAAGGGGCACTGGGGAAGCCTCAACCCCAGGCATCAGGAATCTCCCTGGGGATGGGGATGGGCCAAGGCTGGGCTTGGACATGGGCCTGTGGGTGGGCCTTGCTCGGCAGGGTCCATGGCTGGACAGGGCAGGGCTGTGGGGAGCTGGAGACTGGTCCTGCTGCTGGGGCAGAGACTGACAGCTCCAAGGGGGTGAAATGGGGTCCTTGGCCTTGGACAGGGTGGAGGGAGTCCAGAGAGGGCTGGGCAGGGACACTGAGGCCTGGTGATGCCCTCAGGGCCCTGTCAGAGGGGCCCGTTAGATCACCTAACATCTCTCAGCTTGCATTTATCTGCTATCTGTGGACAGCTAAATTGAACTATACATTTTAAATGACAGCTAGATATTTAAACTCGTATTTAGTCAGTGGCAATCTAATCACTACAGTCAAGATACCAAAAGAGTTATTCAGCAGACCAGGTACAACCATGTAGTCCGATATTAGATGACTAGGTCTTCAGACCCCCATTTACTCTCTCTGTACTTTAGATAGCTCTGTAAGAGCTAGATCTCTTACAAGCACCCCCACTGTAAACAACAGAAGCTAGATGTCTAAACCTGCAGCTTAACCTCACCCTCAGCAGTTAGCTCAGTTGCTTGTTCAGAGGTGTTTAGTGCCATATGAGATGCCTGAGTGTACCTTGAATGGCTTCCACTGCTGTGCCATAGGACCTGTATCTTCTACAGTTTCTTTGTCACAGTTCCCAGTTTTGTAAAAGTGTTCTCAATACCCCAGGGCATCTTAAATGGCAGTAGAGGTCTTTGCCTCAGCAATGACATTGAGCCCTAAATGTGAAGTTCTCAATGTCTGAAACACAATTAAACCTCTTCCTCATTCCAGCTGTTTTATCATGTTCCAGCATTTCTTTCTCTAAGAGAGTTAATCTTTCCTATGGATTCATCCCATTTTCCCCATCTGCCTCTAGGCAACTGTAGTCATGGTTTGCAGTTCTCGAAAACTGCGTGCAGTTTTGACCCCTTCATATCAGAAAGAACCTGTTAGAACTAGGACTACATGGGGCTGTAATGAGTGACACAGGTCTTAAAAGAGACCTGCAGTCATCATTTGGCAGCTGAAGGCCAGAAATATACCTGACAGTGCCTCACATGCCATGAGGTGACTACATTTAGGCAAATAATGACAGTGTCTAGTTTAAACTAGCTTTATAGGCTGTCTCTATCATTAATTGGGAAAGATATGCAACTCCAGATACTTTTTTTGTAATCCTCATCTGTATAGATACTTAACCTAAATAATGTGCACCATTTGAGTCCTAGACTCAGAGGAAGACTCAAGTAGCAGACTATCTATCTTATTCTTTTTGGAAAAATAATGATCTTCACTAACTGGTAAAATAGATCTAATTTCTTTTTAATAATGATGACAGGACAACATCTGACAAAGATAGTGAAACTATTTTTGTAAGAATTTGCCCATGTAATATCGAAATATTATGTAATTTGAAACAATAATGATGTTCATGGTGACAGCAACAGTGAAGGAATATTTCTGAATGTTGTCTTTCCTCTCAAGTAAGTTTCAGAAATGGCAGAGATAAGGAACACAGTCCTCACTCTAAATTTCATCCAAGGGAACTGACCACATTGTATGAGGTGATAACTTTACGGTGGTAAAAACTAGCAAACGTCTTCCTGTCTTAATGAAAGATGCCCAAGAAGAGAATATAGTACTATGTAGTGAAGCATGTCTAATTTATCATCCATCTTTTTTAAAGATGATCTCAAAATCTATTTCTTGGCCCACCTATCTTAGAAAAACAGATAGGTACATTTCATAGATTCTGTTACTGGATATTGATACATAGAGCTTTGTTTATTAGATGGAACATGTATGTCTTAAGCTATATTTCTGTCTTCTACTGTGAGGATCAAAATTCTTAAATTCTGGTTCCCAGAATAAGGACTCGTGCTTACATGAGCAAATTCAGATTCACTAGGGCAATCACTTGAAATGTCTGCTTCTGTGAACATTCTTGCCCATTAAATAATAATAATAAAATATTAATTCTTTACATACTTTGGGAAAGTAAAGACAGAGCATCTTAAATTCAGTTGAAGTGAAAATGGATATTCATAAAAATATTTTAATTTTTGTTTTTTCAGTGTTTATCCAGCGCTCTCAGTCACATTTTTTTGTTTTGTTTCATTTTCCTGAGGATTTTCATAAAATAACTCAAGCTATTGTTAACTATATTTTTTGTGCAATTCCTATTCAGTCATGAAGGATTTGTTTGATATTTTACAAATTAGAGTGTAACTAAAGTATTCATGGTGAATATTATTTCTGAAGTATTCATCCTCTTTAACAATGTGTTTTGTCCCAAAATTACATAGAAAATTGCCAACAAAATGACATAAAAAAGGAGGAAACAAAAGCACAAATTTCCTTCTTACTTTAAAGCCTTTTGTAGTATCAGCATTAAGCAAATACATATTCTTGGCAATTCTTTACTCTGTTAGAAGACGGAAATTCAAAGTGTTGCTGTAAAAGAGAGAAAATAAGGAAAACACACAGTAAATTTATCTACATCACTACATATGTGATATGGAATCCACTTCAAAGGACGTTAACATTCTAACCATCTACAGGATACTCAGTATAAACATGTAACAGGAATTAATGGAAATGTTCATTTTTAATGAGTATTTGGGTATGCACAGCAACAGAATTGAAATTCCCTCAATTTGTTTTATTATATGAATTATAGAAATCATATTATGGAAATGAAGAAAGAGGTATTGATAATTGGAAAGTATGATAAGTACTTTTTCAAGACTAAGTTAAAATCAGAGTCAATGAATGAGTTAAGTTCTTTCCTTATGCTCCCATAATAATAATTCAAATACCAATATTGTTTTGCAAACATTTACGTGGGAAGTGCAGTATTCTTAACACAAGGGTTTCAGTTTTATATTCTCTTCTTTCATTATCTATAATGAAAATAACCTGTGTAAAGAGATCATCACTTTCCACTGTCTCTTTCCTCCACTTTCAGCCCTGGAATATTTTTTTTTTTTCATATATGATGTCTGGTATAATATCCGTATAACAGTATCTTCTGATCATGTTCCAAGAACAAATAAAGCAGCAAATCATCGTTATCAGATAGTGAGGAAATTGGATAAAAATGGATGACCATTTTAATAATAGAGATTCAGGTTTCTCTTTTTAATTCACAGTAGAATGCAACTTGATGAGATTTCTTTGGCAACTCACACTATGCTGAACATATGACAAAATGCGAATTAAAATATTACAAGTTAAGTTATAGTATTTTATAATATGCTGTTGGATATTTGGGAATTTGTGATGAATATGACAAGGAAAATTTGCTGGAAACTTTTCAAGAATGTTTCATCAAGTAATAAATATTATTTTTAAAATTCTGACTTAATTTGCCTATGTCTCTATTTATGTATACATACATGCAGGCAACTATACTAAAGTCAAGATTAGAACTGAATACCTTCTGGATTTAGTTACTAAACTAGTGATTCAAAATCGGCTAACTTTACACAAGATAGAGAATTTATGTAAAAGAGATGTTAAATCCCAGTGAAATTGAGAACCCAGGTTTTTTTCCTTCCTGGTCTGTTTAAGCCAAATCTGGTGCATTCTAATACTAAGGAGGATGTGGCTACTGTTGGGTCTGTTTGCAGGTCTGACAAGCAGCAAGGTAGAGCCCACGTTGCAGAGGCAGATACTCAAACACATGCACATGCAGATACACAGAGAGGACATTAACGTGGCTCACCACAGAGCATTGGTTTAACAGCAACCACATAAACACTGATGGCTCTCACATAAATATGAGCACAGGCAGCACAGGGCTGTTCCTCTTTCCAGCAGACCAGGATCAAGGTTCAGTGGTGGATGTACACTTCCCTTCAACCCAAACTATCTAGAGCTACAAGCACACCACAATCACAGATCCCTTAAATAATAGCACAACATTATTTAAGTTTGCTTAATGTCCATGCCCAGATCCCAGATCACTTACACAGTCATTGGCTCAAGGGCTGTTTTTTTCCAGATGTGGTCTCCTGCTCATTGGCTGGTCCAGCTTGACATTTGCTGACAAATTACACATACGCACAGAAGCTGGCTCTACAAAATCAGTGTCTCCAACTTCCAGCACCTAAACCTCTCATCACACATGCACACAGAGTAAAGACTGAGATCACACAAAAAAATCATTTTGGAATATGATTTAATAAGAAGATAGGATAAACTACAGTGATCAGGGGCAGGGTTCAATCAGACAAATGTGCTTGCTTACAGTTGACCCGCCATTTTTACTCCCTTTTCTCTGTGTTTTCCCATGCTTGCTCTTCCCCCACATACCTTGAGTCTTCCCCTTTCTTACCCTTGCTACCTCCCAAATAAACAATCTGCCAAAAATTACATTTTCTCCACTGGTCCCAGTTTTCTTATATCCATACCCAGATTTGGTACTTGGGATACCATTACCAAGGTGATTTCAGTCTTACATGGGGTTACCTGGGATCCTCCTCCCAAAAATCCCCCAGTGCTCCCTTTGAAACTTGGTCATTTCTTGAATACCTCCACCTGAACCATCAGTGTGATTTGGCCGTCTTTCATGGAACTATCTGTAACTTCTATCAGCTTCTCACTCTGTTATTTGTCATGTGCAGCCTTTTCTCATGTCAAGTTTAGCATTTTCTCATGGTCTGTTCTCTTAGTTAAACGTCAGGCCAGAGTCTAGTCATTTGTCTGCATATCCTCAAAATTAGTACATAAAAATGTTGCATTTTTAAAAGAGGTAAGTATAAATAGGTGACCCTGGCAATCTCACTGATGTGCTTTGATAACCCTTTTTTTCTTTATCTTCTACTTCATGTAGTAAGTGTGTTAATACTGCAAGGTATAATCTTACACAAGAATTGATATCATATAGCAGGAGAAGAACTGAAGTTTCACCTTTCATTTGATTAATGAGAAATCACCAGAAGCAAACGATTTACTCCAGATAAACTAATATAAAATTCCAATTATCTCTGTTAACTTTGCTTTCATTTTGAGGTGCATGTGAGAAAGCTGTATCTCTGACTTGAATGGTTTACAAGGACAGAATTTTCAGTGCATTTAGACGCTTGATAGATTTGTGCAATATGTCCTGTACTTGAACTTTTTTCCTCTCTAAAATAGTATTCTTAAAGAAGTATACTACAATCAAAATATAATTATATTGCAATTTCAGAGAGGTTACCTGGTGATTTTCAGTAATCATTCATCAGTAATTAATATAATTAATTTTTTTTTCCTCATCCATAATTTATTAATACAGCCTGGGAATAAGAATCAGTTATGCTAACCTATCTTACATGGACATTGTATGTCTAGTCAAAGTTAGTCACAGGAGCTTCACTTGAGGCAATGCAATGTTAATAGATGGCTTTCATTACTTCACATGCACACATTAATTATTGTATCACAATAGTAAATAAAAATAACCAAAAAACCCACACTGGCATGATAAGACACAGATGAAAACACACAGTTGTACTGGGATAAAATATCTGTCTTTTTTTTTTTTTCTATTGTGCTGTTGTTTCCTGAAAATTAATGAATTTTAAATAATCATTAGCAATGAAGAGATTTTTTCATTGTTGGGGTTTGGGGATTTTTTTGTCAGTGTTGCTGGAGTTTTTGTTATTATTTGAGATGTTCCTCTCAACTACAAACACATAGAAAAAAGGGAAAAAAAAGGACATTATAGGACTCTTTTTTTTCCTATATGCAGCCTGGAAGTAGCATGTACATGAAACATATTTTTCCGTTTCACTACACTAATAGGACAATTTGATAAAGCAAGAGTTTATCAATGACAGTTTTCATATATTATTTATTGAAAAGAGATTATTCAACTATATGTGAACCAACTTTACTCTTCAAATGACATTTTTGTTAGAATAAGTTCGTTCTGATTAGATAAGGCTTTATAGTTTCTTAATGAAATTAATACAAGTTGCTTTTTGAGAATCATGAAGTTGTAACTCATTGCCAGAGATTCAAAATAAAACTGAGTTAATTTGAAATCCTATTATTTTAGATATCTCAGTGAGGGAAAAAAAAGAAGTTATTTTTCTCCTCCTGTGTTTGCATAGTTTTTGTCTTATAGTTCCAGAAATGGTTAGGAGAAAACTTCTGATATGCACGATGAACCCCCCAGGCAAATTGTCACCAATTCTATTAGACCCTGAATTAAGTATTTCTGACTAAGACAAAAAATTCCTCTAAACTTAATTTCATTATTTTAAAGGACTCCTTTCTTCCAGCATGGTTAAATGCATCACATATGTTACATATTGAATGCATTTGCTTTCTAGCCTACTAATGGATAGATAGTACTTCTTTATTTACATTTTGTGCCATGGCAAGATTACCTGGCTTACTCAGATTCTTCCCAAAGACAAGAAAAACATTATTGCATTTTAGTAGCCAAATAGAAATATGATCTGAGAGTTTAGCACCTTACATATGGATATAATAAACTGCGTTGGGTTTATGTGGTAAGGTTTTGGTAGTGGGGGGTGCTGCAGCAGTGGCTTCTGTGAGAAGACACCAGGAGCTGTCCGCATGTCGGACAGAGCCACGTATAATTTTCTGTATGTTGTTGTGACACATTAAGTGAAGGTCAAAATCAGACACAGAGCTTTGGGGATTTGTTTGTGGGAGGACCCCACACCAGAGCAGGCTCTTGGCAGGAGCCTGTGGAGAGGAGCCCATGCAAGAGCAGGTTTTCTGGCAAGAACTGTGGTTCATGGGGGACCCACACTGGAGCAGTCTGCTCCTGAAGGACTGCACCCTGTGGGAAGGACCCATGCTGGAGCAGTTCTTGAAGAACTGCAGCCCGTGGGAAGTACCCATGTTGAAGTTCATGAAGGACTATCTCCCATGGGAGGGACCCCACACTGGGGCAGGGGAAGAGCGTGAGGAGGAAGGAGTAGTGGAGACAAAGTGTTACAAAGTGACCACAACTACATCCTACCCTATTTTAAACTAGCAATAAATTAAATTAATCTTCCCCAAGTTGAATCTGCTTTGCTCATGACCGTAATTGGTGAGCAATCTCCCTGTCCTTATTATAACCGATGAGCTTTTTCATCTTATTTTCTCCCCCTGTCCGGCTGAGGATGGGGAGTGAGAGGGTAGCTGTGGGTGGTTCTGAATGCCAGCCAAGGTTAATCCACCACAATGTCATTCATTTCATGTGGTAATATGTGTGTACTATATACCATGAATTGTTTTCTCCAACATTATGTATTAAGTTGATTTTAGTTGTGAGCTTTCTGAGATAGTCATATTGCAAACATACATAGTGCCTACACTGTTCAGATGTATTATCATATTAATGACATGAATTACTCTGAGGATTTAAATAGATACTTATTTAGGTATATGGATCTATAGACAATTGAAAAATCTAGTACTTCCGAAAGTGTTCTAAAAATATTAATACTTGTCTATTTCTTTCTTTACATACATTCACAGTCTTAATTGTCTTTTGTGGTGACTCAGAGGTAAATTTAAAATTATTGACTACACATAGTGAATTATTGCTGTATTACAGAAAAATGAAAACCCATAAGACAACCATCTTTCTCATTAAACACAATAAACTCAAGATTTTATTTTCTTACAGAAAGATAGCAGTATTTCAGGCTGTAATTTCAGAGGGGAAAAAAGTTATTTTATTAACTATGTATTTACAACATTTTGGATGTTGTGTAAAACACGTTGAGCAATAAACATGTAATTAACTACAAACAGTTAAAAGTTTTCATGTGTACATAGTTTTTGTTATTGACTGCATGATAAACAAGTTTTCAGACAGTGAGGAATGTGGTAATTGTGAGTTGATTATATTTATTACAATGAATAAAATTATTAGTATTTCAAATGAGGTTATGGAGTTAAATTGTTCATGTAAGGTAAAATTATCCATCCAAACCAATCTTTAATAAGCTGATTAGAAAATGCAAAACACACAACTGAACATAATATTTTATTTAGTTCTGTCTTTATGGGGGTTTTTTTGACACTTTCAATTTAAGACACTTCCGAGAGTATACATAACTTAAACATGTCTGCATATCATATAGTATATTTACTTAGTATGCACTACGTATTTTTCAGTACTTTTTTCTTCTGGCTGATTACATAAACTTCTAGATGATTCATGCAATCTGATTTTGGATAGCCTTTCCAAGGTGAAGCCTGAGAAAGACTGGGTGATTTTGGCCTTATCCAACCGATGCATATATGTAAATATGGGATATTTTGAAGGATTATTTCCTCAATAATATTTTGAGAAATGAAAACTTCACATATTTGTGAATTAATTGAACTGAAATATTTGAATAATTGAACAGATTTGGGTAAGGTTCCAAACATCTATTTATGAGTCACAGGAAGCTATTAAAATAAGTCATTTGCAACAATGTAAACTGGTATAGTAACTGTCTCCTCTAAAGCTGAGAAGTTTGTGTAGCACATGGAGTCGCCTGCCATTACAGAAGCATTAGGGCATAGGCTTCTCTGTCCAGTCTCAAGAATTCTGCTATGGATCTTTGTTCTTCATTATACTTCCTTTCTCAAACATGTGGTTCTAGTTGCAAAGATCTGTTTGGCTTTGCTGAATATAAAAGGCCACACAAATGCAATGCAGGGTTGTCTTATGTATTTCAAACTGGAAGCAATTATTTTGATCAACAATCCCCAAAGCTCTGTGTCTGATTTTGACCTTCACTTAATGTGTCACAACAGCATACAGAAAATTATATGAGGCCTTTTTAAGCTAATTCTGAAATCCGTATGAGAAATCTGGATTTTACCATACTATTTTGTCATCTGGAATGTTTAATCTTTAATTATGTACTTCAAATGTAAAACAGCTTGCTTCAAAGATTCCTTGGGCATGTGTCTAAAAAGACATTTGACAGATTTTGTTGAAAAGGCACCTGATAAAACTGTAAAATAATAATAAAAATAATGCTTTGAATTTACTTTCTGCTTTGCATTTCAGTAGCAGTGCATGGACATTACATAATTAACTTTCCTAACATAACTTTCTGACAAAAGTTAGTGTTCTTTTTTTACATAATGTAGCCAAGGTTATAGAGCAGTTTATCACAAATGCATACACAGAAAGTTTTCCCTTCTAGTCTTTGTTTTTTCTTCTTAGAAACAAGAAAACATAGACACACACCCCTTTTGAATTCATAATTAGCACATTTTCCTGAATAAGAATTGTTTTGAAATTACAGTTGTTTTGTACATACCTCCAAAAATGTTGAATTTCCCGATGAATTGGTAGGCATTTAATGAACATACAAAAGACTGACTTCACAGCATGTGCAAATGGACTTTTATAGATGTAGATTAAAAGCTTCCTTTCTCATAATAAAATGTGTGCATTTTCTATCCAGGTAAAATGAAATCCTTGATAGGAAGTATTTAAGCTAATCTAAGTCTTTTTGGTAGATCTAGTACAATGACATTATGTTGACATATTTGAGAGTGTGGTAAGCTCTGACTGGGGTAAGCACTCTAGAGAAAGTAGCCAGAACAGCATCTCTGAGGTATTGGTATGCTTATACTGTTCAAAAATCTCATTTGGTTTTGGGACTAATACAAACTTTTCTGTTTGATCTATAGCTTGTTCGGTTGTTTGGCTGACAGATGAAGAGAGACTTTTTACCAAGGCCTGTGGTGACAGAGCAAGAGGCAACAGTTTTAAACTGAAAGAGAGTAGGTTCAGACTGGACATAAGGAAGACTTTTTTTTACAGTGAGGGTGGTGAGACACTGGAACAGGTTGTCCAGAGAAGTTGTGGATGCCCCATCATTGGAAATGTTCAAGGTCACGTTGGATGGGGCTTTGAGCCATGTGATCTAGAGAAAGATGTCCCTGCCCATGGTGAGCGGGTTGGACTAGATGGTATTTAAAGGTCCCTTCCAACCCAAATCATTCTATGGTTCTGTGAGTCTATTTCTATCTATTTCACTTCTACAATATCATATTTACTTAATAAAGTGAAATGCCTCCCTCCTTGTGTGAGCTACTACATAAAACATAACAGAGCCAGTATATGACTACATAAATATTTATAGAAATAGGGGTATGTAAGCTTTTTGCCTTAGGTGATCCCTGTGGCACACAGCACTAGTATCCAATTTGAGTGAATGTGATGTTAATATACATACACACTGCCTATCTGTGTTAGCTCCAGGCACTGACAATAACACTCATCAAGATTTGGTAGCATCTGTTTTCTGTTATTAGGATATGCATTACAAGACACTAATTTGGTTAGTCAGTTCTTAATTAGAACTACTTGAATTTCTTTCTGAATCTTACAGAATTAAGACATGATTGTTGAAGGGACTTTTTTTTGTCCTTTTATCCAATGAAACCTGAAAGTTACATAAATAATTTCTAACCTACTGCACGTATTTGTTTGCGCAGTGTGTATCATTCAGTATCAACACGATTTTTTTAAAAACAAAATTGCTGCTACCATTCATGGGCCATTTTCAAAACATTAGTTATAGATATCTGTAACAATGTCAAACGTTTCTCATGTACTCACCTCCTACAAAGAAGAATTTCTGTTCTAAAGAAGAGGGGAGCTCCACAGAAATTCTGAACAAAATACAAATATGAACTTCATAGCATTTCTAAATGAGTAAGTGAACAAAATCCAAACCAATATCTTATCCTGTGGAATCTCTGCACTCCTCCCTGTAACAGGAAAGACAGATTTGGAGGGGATGGGAATCAGAAAGAAAAAAAAAAAAAAATAAAAAATCTGGGATTTTCCTCACTGCTTAAGGTTGAGAAAAGATAGCAACAACTTAGCTCTCCCATATGCTGTTGTTAGAGACAGTTTGACTCACATTTCTTTTTGACTTGTCTGTACCTACTTAATGATCTCTTCACAAAGATTCAGTGTTATAGCTTATTGATTTTCAGCTGAAATTTCAGGATACCCAGAAAGCTTTAAGGTCAGGTGATTTAGTCTGGTGCATATATATTTACTCTGGTGCATAAACACAGATTTTAGAAGGGAACTTTGCAAATTTATATTGTGGAATCTTACCTTCTGAAAATCTTAGAAAATGAAAATGTTAATATTTGCCCATTTCTTAATAAATAGCAACATAAACCACTTATTTCTGATTAATAATATTATTAGAATAACCAATGTTGTCAGCTCATTGTGTGCAATACTTTCGGAAGAGATTGTGAACATTAGTTGTGTTTGATTTCACTGAAATTCCATGACAGGAAAAAAAAAGAGTAATTTTGGTATGTCCCATGCAATTTATTCCGAAAAGAAAAGAGGTATTGATATTTATTTCAATTTTGTATTCACATGGTTCTGTTTCCTTAAAAAGGAAAAAAAGAAACCAACACATACACTGTTTATATGTCTCAGTATGTTCACATTTTAAAAAGAATTTTGATTTATAAGTTGGTTGAGAGAGTGGGTTTTTTGACCTAAATTTAATTCTTAAGGAAACAAATTAAAATGGAAAGTTCAGCAGTAATAAAAACATTCATCTATATTTGTTTCCAATAACAATAAGAGAAATAAATTCTAAAAGCATATGTTTTCTCCCCCACACTAGTATCATGCTGGTCAGCAAGTGCAATTCTGATTGTATTCTGGCAACCCAGCTTGCATGTGAAAACAATGCAACTGTATGTCACAGTAAGAAGGAAAAATGATGTCAATCTGATCTGGCCTTTGTTTTACAAGTCACATCATCTTATGGGTGAATCTTGCACCAAGCTCTTAATTTTTGTTTAGATGTAAAATATGTCCTAGAAAAACCTCCAATAATGATTCAAAGTTTTCACATTATTTTTATTCCCATGGTTAATTTCATTAAAAGTTAAAAAAAATATAGGGACAGAATGTTGAACTAGAGGTGCATGCCTTATTATATAGTTTACCTCCTAGCTACTGCAAGCAATTGCTTCATATTATCAGTGTAATGGCTGTGAGGATGCTCTCCAACCATAGCTGGAAGACCATAAACCAAGTAAGTCAGTCACATATGGGTGCCCACGTACCTTTTGTGAAATCTGCATATCTGATGCATGGAAAGATGTGAAAGCAATGCTTTTCTCCTTTGGTAAAGATTTAGCCTGCTATTTAAGTTTATCCTTGTATCTTATTGTTCATTTCTCTGTGTATCTTGATTAATTAAACAGAAATTTGAGATTGTGAGGACATAGAGGCCAGTAAACTGAGTTTCCTACTCTTGCAGAAAACTAGGATGCCTGCCTTCCCTAAAGTTATTGAAAGGCTATTGGTGAGCTTCACTTTTCTAAGGATTAGAAATTTAATTCCAAACGTGATTTTACTTCATAACCAGCTTTCAACTGTTTGTTCTTTAGCCAGAATTAGTTTTGTTTGCTTGTTTGTTTAAGAAGCTCTTCTTTCCCTATTTTTTACTCCCCTATTTTACTTACAAACAGCAATCATATCCTTCTCAGCTTTTCTTTCTTTTTTCCCTTAGGCTAAGCCTGCCACTTGCTGGCAACTGGACATATGAGCCCCCAAGGCCAGACACCCACTCCAGTACAGACCTTCACACACACACTCCCATGCACGCGCAGAGCTGGCTGGGACTCCATTGGCCCCTCAGATAGCTAGCTCCTCCCCATGGTCCTGCCCTTCAAAATACACAACCCTGTATCCCAGGCCACTTCACCTACCTGCCAGCTAGTCCACCTTGATCTTTGCTAGCGATCACACACTCAGTTGTACTCCTGCACGCACACCAGTAGCTGGCAGGATGGCCACATGGGCTTCTATGATCGTGGCCCCAACCCAGTGGCTGGCACTTGGTTTAAGTCACTCTGGTCTCTGCAGTCGCTGGGCCATGGACCCAGTCTGGCAGCTAGTACCCAGACACTCACTCGCTCCAGGTGCTGCACCATTGGCACCCTGTGACACGAGGTCCCACACCAGTTGCTGCACTCAGACCCCCATACAGACATACACAGAATGCAGATTCCTTCACCTAGGCAAAGAATTAGAAACAGGCAGAGAGACTACTGATCAGGAACAGGGCAGACAAGCATACTGGCTTTTTTTTGTGTGACCAGCCCCTTTTATCACCGTATTCCTCCATTTTCCCATGCTTGTTCATCCCCAAGTCACCTAAATTATTCCCTTTTCCCACCTTTGTTTCCATCCCTAAGAATCCCACAGTAAGTCCTGGGCAATCCTGAAATGGTCCTCCTTTGCATCCCATATCCCCAGTCAGCAACACCCCTCAGTCCTACAGATGCTTCAGTGTGGACTTGATGGCTTTCACACCTGGACACGGGCTGAGGCTCTCCTGAGACAGCCCTGGGAAGGGCCTGTAGAGGGTGGCCCTTCCTCTGAGTCTTTAACTTGGGTTCCCCCCTGCCATTGCACCCCTGTGCTCCTCTGGGCTTGTGAGGCTGATGATTGTCGTGTGATGGGCCTGGAAATAGCCAGGGCAGGGTATTGTTTGCGATTCCCCATTTGCCATTGTCTCTTTGGGATAATTTGTTGGTGTGAAGACAAGCTTTTATCATATAACCCTATAATGTAAGTATAAACATATACAAATGATCTCTCAGTATAGCCAACGGAAATCTAGTCATTACAGTCACTGAAGTCAACAGAGCTATTCAGCTTACCAAATTGAAGTGTCAGCTAACTAGAATTCCCTAATCGTATTTACTGTATGAGCAAGGGCTTGGCTCATTTCCTTAAAATTTGAACTTAGTTGCATTTGACAGGCCTTTGGATATCAGTCATTCACAGAGACTGGCAGATGTGACATAGGACTTCTGAGTCACCTCTGCTCTTCAAAAGCAGTAACTGTCAGTCAGGCAGGATACCTTTTAGCTTTTCAAGTTAAAATTTTAACTGGTTCAAATAACAAAAGTAGTGCTATTATTTTCATTTCTATTACATGAAGAACACCTTTAATAGACAACAGAAAAAAATAATTGGTGATCTTCTTTTTTATAGTTTTGTTGGTGGCTGCTAAAAATAGGTTTCTCTGAAGAATTATATGAGTAGACAAGTGTAGTGAGTCAGCAGTGCATTAAATTAGGGCAATGAAGCACAAGGATTGCTTTCTTCAAATAAGCTTCCAAATGTAATTTACATTTTGTTAGCTAGTAAATAGGTTCCGGCAGAACTGATACAGCTGAACCAATATCTAACATCAGTTCACTGGAGTGTGGCTATCCTCCAGGGTTGCAAATGTCAACATAGCAAAGCATTTTATGAGCAGGATGAAGTGAACTACATTCATCTGTATTCTGGACAGTTACATCAGGCAACATAATTTTGGCTACCTGAGTCCTTAATAGATGTATTCCCTCACATCTGCACATCATGGTACATTTTCCAAGGTAAGAAACCTGGGACCTATTCTAATTTGCATACACTGATGTTGTAATTGTTAATTAGCAGCACAGTTTCTGACTAGTTGGTCTCCTCCTTTTCTTAACTTACCTCCTATTTCCTAGTGGTTGTATTGCTATATGTTTTGCAGAACACAAGATTTCAAAAGGGTGTTGAACAAAAAAAGCTAAAAGGTAAACAATGCTTTTAATGAAAATAATAGCAAAATTATCTAAAATATTTTCTCACACTATATGTTCTTTTTGATCAACAGAAGCTTACCATGCCACCTTCCTAAAAGGACAGAGTCCATCAGTCTTTCTTAAAGAGAAGGCATAAAAGCTTTCAAATATGACTAAGAAAATCATTAAGTTTGAAGTTCTAAAAACAAATATGTTGCCACTAACTAAGAACTCATTTTATTAGATAGGAACAGATTTAGTTAAACTGCCCATGTTAGAACCTATTTAAGCAATAAGCAAAACAAGAAATTCAGGTACTGGATCCTGGCCATAATAAAGCTCATGTTCAATTTCTAGCATAGCGAATTAGAGGTCTTTACATGGGCTGATATAAAAATGAACTGAAAAGAAACTTTTTAACAAAAACATGTTGAACTCTGAATAACAGGAGTATTAGCAAAGGGGGAGAGGTATATATCTTTTTTTTTTTCTGCAGAATAATGACTAAAACAAGTCATACAGGCATTTTAACTCCTATAATAGGCATTTATTTATAAAGAAAAGGGCTAAAGAGCTTAATATTTTCTGTTTAAACCAATTAACACATTACAAGTCATTTTGGAAAAAAAAAAAACAACAACCAACAATCTGCTGCCATAACTGTAACCTTATTTAAGATTTCCCTCAATGCAGAGCAAGTATGGGAGAAATGGATGGGACAAAAGGACAGAGGGAGAAAAGAAAAAGGCAAAGAAAGGTTTAATAATACCTATACCAGGTAATAATACCAGGACATTGAATTCTGATACATATAGTTGCAAAAAAGAAATAAAAAAGAAATGTTTGGCCGATGTTATAAAAATAGAGAACACTATTTAAATTGGTGAGGGAGTGGTTGTATACTCTTCTTTCCCTCCTGTAGCATCATTGTCCCATTCCTGTGATCTCTACCTCTTGCAAGATTGTCCTTTTTCCCATAACCTAATTTCCCACAATCTCATTTCCCATAATCTCATACTCTAAACTGAACCCAAACATCAGTGCCCTTTTTCCCTTCACTATCCTTTTATATGGAGGTTGGATTCATCCTCTATGAGGAATCTAATCCCACTCCTTTACTTCTCCCACTCGTCACAAGGACATACACATCTCTTCAAACCCTTGATACCTATTTTTACTTGTTTACTGACATGTCACATCTAACATTATCTTTTCTGTGTTCTTTGTCAATTACCAGAATTCCAGCTCCACACCTTCAAATTCACCAGAATATTGTCTTAGGGTACAGGCCTTAGGTGCAGGCCTTAGATAAAATATTTGTTCTGCTTTTAAAGAAAACTTTGATGTCAGTTTTAATCTCTGTAGCATGCAGATCTGATTTCATTTATAACTCACTTTGCAGAAGTCTTCTAGACTCTCACTACTGTAAGTCTTCCTGTCTGTTACTCTTTTCACACAATGAAACAAAATTATTTTTAAGATCTATATATCTCTCTCATATCTCAGACTGTACTTGTAGGTAAAATTATATATTCTATCAAAGTGTGTTATCTATGTAACCAAACAGACAAGAATTCCTAGATTCAGAAGCAGGGTGCAAGAGGTAAATGCTCTTGTATCAGAAAAATTAATCTAGAAGATTGCCCCATAGTCCACGAGCAGTTCACACATTATAGTTTAAACATATGCAAGTTCAGAGATATAAAAAATAAAATAACCCCAATACAGAGTCTATCAGTTTTATACTCCACCAAGTTCAATTCTATTTAATATATAGACTTAGCGCTCTGAATTTCTGGTCAGTTGGATTTGTCAGAACTACCACTTAATGCTCACTGAACTTAAGTCCCTGGAAAAAAAAAAAAAAAAAATTACTTGGGGAATGGACAGAAATTATATGCTTCAACTACATATTAATTTGTCAGAAATACATGTACATAAATATGCAACACAAGCACTCTATTGTGTTCACATGGCAAGGTTTTAGTAGTGGACTGGGGGCTGCAGGGGTGGCTTCTGTCAGAAGACACCAGGAGCTACCCCATGTAGGACAGAGCCAGTTCCAGCTGGCTTCAAGACAGACCCACCACTGGCCAAAACTGAGACAGTAAGTGACATTGGAAGCTCCTCTATAGTAACATAAGAAAGGGTAAAAGACACTGTGAAGAAACTGTGCAAGAGGAGTGAGAACAATGTGAGAGAAACAGCCTTGCAGACACCAAGATCAGAGAAGCAGGAGGGGCAGGAGGTGCTCCAGAGCAAAGATTCCACTGCAGTCCATGGTGAAGACCATAGTGAAGCAGATTGTCCCTCTACAGCCCATGGTGGACCATGGTGGAGCAGATAAGCACCCTGCAGCCCATGAAGGGCCCCATGACAGAGCAGGCAGACATGCCCAGAGGGAAGCTGCAGCCTATGGAGAGGAGCCCACAAAGGAGCAGGTCTTCTGACTGGACTTGTGACCCTGTGGGGGTCCCATGCTGGAGCAGTCTGTTCCTGAAGGACTGCACCCTGTGGGAAGGACCCATGCTGGAGCAGTTCTTGAAGAACTGCAGCCCGTGGGAAGGACCCATGTTGGAGAAGTTCATGAAGGACTGTATCCTGTGGGAGCCACCCCACACTGGGGCAGGGGAAGAGCGTGAGGAGGAAGGAATGGAGGAGGAAGGAGTGGCTGAGACAGTGTTACAAAGTGACCATAACTCCCATTCTCGATCCCCATCTAACTGCTGCGCAGTGGGGAGGAGGTAGAAGAGTCAGGAGTGAAGTTGACCCTGGGAAAAGGAGAGGGTGGGAGGAAGGTGCGTTTAGTTTTGTTTGCATTTTTCACTATCTGACTCTGTTTTTAACTGGCAATAAATTAAATTGATTTCCCCAAGTCAAGTCTGTTTTGCCCATGACTGTAATTGTTAAGTGATCTCACTGTCCTTACCTCAACCCATGAGCTTTTCTAATGTATTTTTTCCTCTTGTTCTGTTGATAGAGAGGGAGTGACAGAGCAGCTTGGTGGGCACTGTACAGCCAGCCAGGGTCAATCCACCATTAGCACTACACCAAAATCTAATTATATACATGGGTGTTATATATACAATTATATTCTAGTATGTACTTAATACCTGTATGGCAAGAGGTCGTGCAGAATTAGAACTTCTCTGCTATTCCACTCAGAAAAATTTTCTGCAATGACAATATAAAAAATGGTCCTAGCATCTTTCTTAGGAATAGAGAGTAGGCAGGCAACTTGCTGTAGATACCTAAATCTCATTAAACTGGTGTAAAGAAACATTTACTAAGCAATTGAACAGTTTTATTATTTTTTATTAAATTTTCAGTAAAATTTAATAAAATTTCTACAACATAAAGATCAAGAAAATGGGTTCTTGGTTCCAACTCTTGGTATTCCATGTTTTGTAAACAATTTATTTATACATTTGTTCTATCTATCTATTAATGCTGACTGGAAATTTCCCTTTGATTTATTTTTCATCAGAAAATCTAACATCTACAAATATCAGATTTTCACAGGAAAACAGATTATGTTGAAATCAGAAGAATATATAAATTAATTACTTTGAACCAAATAAAAATATTGAGTACTGTTGAAATTATTCTATCTTTCTATTTTCATGCAATTTCATTATGAACTATAACCTGCTATTAAACCCATTGGGTTCACAGGACATGGAAAAGGCTGAGGCATTGAATGTCGTCTTTGCCTCAGTCTTTACTTGTGAGACTGACCTTCAGAAATCCCAGGCCCCAGAGACCAAGGGAAAAGTCTGGAGCAAGGAAGATGTATACCTGGTGGAAGATGATCAGGTTAGAGAATACTTAAGACGTTCATGTCATGGACATTCATAAATTCATGGGCCCTGATGGGATGCACCCACAAACACTGAGGATGCTGGCTGATGTCCTTACAAGACCACTCTTGATCGTCTTTGAACAATCTTAGCAATTGGGAGAGGTGCCTGAGGACTGGAGGAAAGCAAATGTCACTCCCATCTTCATGTGAGAGAGCTGACAGTTTTCATTTAGTTCAGTTTGTTCTAATCTTTAATTTCCCATACTTGTTTAAAACTGATTAGGAACATACCCAAGTAATTTTATTACTTTTTTTTAAGTAAAAATATAAGACAGACTAATTGTTTTATGGTTTTTTGTTATTTAGTTTTAACAGTACTTTTAGGATATTTATTTTAAATCCAGTTGTTACTGCTGAAGTAATATCTCCCAAAAGAGTTTCTTATCCTTAAAAAATGAGCTCATGTCCTTGAAAAGGCAGGGTTAAAACATTTGGCAATAGATTCAGATGCAGGTAGGGATTTAGAAATAACATATGGTTATACATGGATATAATAAAAGAAAGGACTCCTCAATGTCAAGTACGTTTTATACAAATAGTAATACTGAAAAACCTGTTGTGCGACTTGAAGTGAACTGTTTTGAATCCTAAGGCCTAGTCTATAACAGATGTGTTTATTATTGAAAAAGATTTTTGAAGTGCGTTATTCATAAGTGGTATGTGCTTATTCTGAGAGGAGTACAATAGGGATTTTCCCAGGTTTCAATTTTTTTCTTTTTTAATGGTAAAGCTTTTAATGTGTCTAGAATACTTATTCTGTTAAAAAAAGCAATTAGATAGAAAACCAGAAAATAAATAAGAGTAAGACAATAATACGAAACATAAATATATTGCCATTGCAAACTGAAAATGGTTCACTACATCTATAAAGTTTTCAAATTGCTTTATTTTGTCAATATTTTTTTAACGAAGATAGCTGTCTAGCATATTCACTAAAATAATGCCAAGTAATAACAGAAAAATTCTAAACCAATAGCCATGCTCGTTTCTATCAGAAATTAAATTCTAAGAATTAGATGCATACAAACAGGACTCAGAAACAGTGCAAGATGTCTGAGTGTAACAAGAAGTGTCTTGGGCATTATATTAAAAACCCAAATTCTAGATTTAGGAAACCCAATTTATTTTTTTTTCCACACAAATACTTTAATTACAGATTTGGAAAAATTGCTTATGGGCAATTTACAGAGAAAGGTGACCTTTGATGACTGTATTAGTTATGATCTCATAAGAAAAAAAATATTTCTTATGTATGAAGACATCACAAGTCAGACTGGGTTTGGAGGGACTTGAACATGGTATATAGTTTTTACTACTACTACTACCACCTTTTTTCTTTTTTTTCCTTTTCTTTCTTATAATCACTGAACACAGGAAGTTCATCCTTATTCTTCTTGACAAGATATGTTAAAAATCATTTGCAGTAGTTAGTTATTTCTGGTGATATTCTGTGTTACATCTCCATAAAATAAAACAACATAATTATATGTTCATATAGTCTAAATGCATTGCATATGCTCATATTGATGCAAAGTTAGAAAAAAACTGTATCCAGTTATTCCGTTTCATATGTTTATAAAATATTTTCAGTTACTTACAGATAGCTGCTTTAAAACACATGAGTTTTCATGATTGAGACATATTCCCTCTGTTTAGTACACAATTGCAAAATTAATATACAAAGGTTCAGAAAAGTTGTAAGAACACATTAGGCATGTACAAGCTGAAGATATTTTTCTGTTTTATGGATTTGGGTGTTTCCAAGTAGGTGACATATTAGTTAGTCTGTCCCAAAGTCTGCTAAACTAAGAATTCAAAATGAATGCAAAGGAAACTTAATCTTAAGACTTCTCTGTGAAAGGAGACAAATGCTCTTTAACAGTGACTAAAGCAACATATAGTTTGAACGAATGATAAACTGACTTTCTCTCTTTTTCCACAGAGTCTTCGACATTACCTAGAATGTGATTCCCTCTATGAAATAATTTCTATTTGTGCATTCCAATTGGAAATTGAAAGTGGCAATAAAAATTCTTACTTAGGCATCTATTTTAACCAATTTTAATAAATTAAAATGGAGAGTTCTTATGAGTAGTGTATTTTTTCTCTGAAATTACAGCAATGTAGCAAATATTAGATGTAATTCAAAATATCCATGACATTTTAAATATTGCCTTTAGCTGCACAATTTAGGAGTGTACAGGAACATAAATGAGACCTGCAAGTCTGACTGTGTATAAGCAAAAATGATAATAGGTCATCAGGGGTTCAGAAAGCAAACAGGGAAAATTTATTTCTAAGAAGTTTGCTTGACACAAACAAATATCCTTAAAGGTAAAGAACATATACATGTTTGACCATTATAAAAATTCGTTATGAGAATTGTACTTTAGTGACCTGAGAATGCTTTAGGTATTTTCGGGAATTATCTTTGGTTAGTAAGCTCAAGATTCAGTTGTTTATTCATCTACACAAAGAAGTATGTGAGCAGATACTGATGTTAAATTAGATAAATAAGGGTTTATTTAGCCAAAACCCTCACTTCATTCTCTCCTTCCTATTTTCCCTTCTTCTCGCCTTACTCCTTCTCTCCTTACTCCTTCTTTCCTTCCTCCACTTCTTCCTTTTCCTTCCTTTTCCTTCCTTCCTTCCTTCACTGCATCTATCCCTCCCTTCTTCCCTTCCTCTTGATCCTCTGCTCATTCATTCTCTATTTCTCTCTCTTTGACCATCCTGTACTTGACGCTGTAGCTGCACCGGCAGCAGGCTCAGCTTTTGTGGCCCATGGGAGGAAGGCAGTAGGTTAAACGCAGGCTTGATTTTGTGCAGTGTTACTTGGCAGTGTGCAGGCTCTTCCTGTGCTATCAACCGCCTGGGCAAATGCTTGCAACAGCAGAACTAAGGGGGCAGCATTACTTTCACTCCATATTTGATTGGTTTGCATGGCTTGCTATATGAATTGGAAGTGAGTAGGAAGTGTAGTCAAAGTGTTTATTGCCTGGGGCAAGAAAATAATTAGGACTTGTTCTGTCTGGGTGCCTTGGCACATCAACAACAGTGACCATAGTTAAGAGAATGTTTGGCAAGGCTTTTACTGTTAGACTTTTGAAATACATGAAAAAGCCTTCATGGCTGATGAGCCAGAAAAGACTGGAAAGATATGAACATGAAAAAAAGCCCAGATTTTCCATAACACTGTACAAGAAAAAGAATTAATTTAGGTGACTGTAATTCAAGCTAAAGTACACTATTACTCTAAAATTATTTTTTCTCATAGAAAAAAATATTCTTATAAAGAAATATTGTAACGCTTCCACAGTGATAGGTTAAATATATACATTCTTCTTCTGTACATGGCTGTCACCTCACTTACACTTGATTACTGACTTTAAATTTAAATGTCATGTTTTAAGTGTCGTGTTACCATATCAGAACCATAATTCTGTATCACATAGTAAAAGACAATATAAAAATTAGTACCATCACTACCAGTATACCAACTGAAATATTTTTTGCCATGCCATGTACTGAGTGCAGTACTAAATGCTCTCAGAGTCTTTCCCCGAATAGTTTAGCTGTCTATTCTTTTTCTGTGTTCATGACCCTTTCACTTACCAGGACTACAGTATTTGCTTCAACAGCATGAATGAAGTAGAAACAGTAATTTCTTCCCTGTCTTTAATATCATTCCCTTTCCAAAATGTCAAAAAGCAGCATTGTCACATATGCAGAGGAATAGTCTGCTGAGGCACAGGTAATTAGTGAGTGGGTACAGTCATGTCTTTCAACTCCAGAAACTCAAGAGAAACCTTCACTGAAAGGACACTGACATCACAACATTTGGTTGTATCAAATTCCTTTGTTTCGCATCCTTATCATGAATGATTGATATGATATTGTCCATGTGAAGACTATGAAAAAAGTATTACAATGTATTTAGACTATGCACTTCCAGGTAGTTAAAAATAATTGCAGACCACCTGCTGTGGTCCACAGCAGACAGAACTTATTAAGAACCAAAATATTTCTGAACCTTCTACTAGAATATCTAGTAAGAAGATCCAATAGCTAGTAACTGCTCCAACAGAGCTTTAAAAGCTGTCCTGGATGAAAGTGAAGCCATTCTAGTAGATAGATTGTTTGTTTTTTTCATTATCTCACCCACTGTCTGTGTCATTATTCACAGAGTGCCAAATGAGAGTGAATTATATTTTTCCAGTACCCTTTGATATATATTTTGCAGTTGTATAAATACCTACTACTCATGTTTTAAGGGAACACTAAAATCAGTGCAGTCGAAAGATGACTGTGCAAAGTCACTATTGCTGACACAGAGCGTGTCTCCTGAAAACTCTTTTTCTAGGTTTTATGAATCTCTCACTAAAATTCTACCCTATCTGGAAAATTCTATGTGTCATCCCAAAAATATACAAATTATATAATTTTTTTATTAATTATCCTGCTTTTACAGGATTTTCTCAGAAGCTAGATATTTTTGGTTTTATTTCCTTCTGTAACACGTATTCATAAAAAATACCTCAGGAAAGACAAAAGTTAAAGAACTAACAAGCTCGCTCAACTATTTTTGTTCCTTTCAGTAATGCCTCATGTTTCATAGTGTGTGTCTCTAACCAGGGTCAATGTGGGGATCACACTTGTGTATATGCCACTAAAGGGCTGAAGTGTTCTCAGAAAAAAGTCTTCAGTATAATACCTAAAAATAATCAATTCTATTAGAAAAAAGCTGGAAAAAAATTTTCTGGATTTAAATGAAAATGTTTTCAAAGCCTTCTGAGAATGTGTGTGCACTATATGAAAACCATAGTCTTGCTAACCCACCAGCCCCATAATTAGCACATGAAAAACCCAGTTTTCAGCAGAGACAGAAAAGCACAGCTTTCTGAGGAGGGTTTGAAACTATTCAGATTTCATTATATTTTCAGGCTCAGATTGATCCTTGACAGTTGTATTGTCTAACAATCTCATAAATAATTTAACTAACTTGTGTCAAATTAATTAACAATGGACATAAGTGATGCTTTAGTATTTCCTCTCTCCTTTTTTTTTTCAGGGTGCTAGGTGTTTTTCATTCATATTATGATTTCAACATAAAAATAAATAAATTTGAGGAAGAAAGTTCCCCTCTAATATTTTTTTAAATAATACTTGCCTTATGTGCATTCCTTCAACTCATGCCCAGGACTAATTTTTCTCACGTTCAGTGTTTGCATTGCTTGTTTTGAAGCTCATATGGTGGTTTTGCTAGGGAGCTGATTAATAAAAGTTAAGCATTTTGCTTTATTTTGGCTATTTATACATGCTTTTCAATACAGAACTTGACTAGATTTTTTTCTAGCTCACGTGCCATTGTCTGCTAGATGATATTTTAAAGGCAGTTTAGCTGTTTAGATACCAGTTAAAGCTGGTATCCAGGTACTAAATTTTCTTCATCTTTAAGGTAGACTCTACATTTACAGCTACAACTCTCTTGACAGGCTAAATTTTGATGCTAACCTGAAGATATAGTTCCCACGTCACCCCTATCTTCTTGCTTTCCTGCGATTGACAGAGGAGAAAATTAACTACAAAGCAGCTTCTGTAGTGACTAACACATGTGACAGATTTGCCTTAATGAAACCACAAAGGTCAAAGAATATATGTTTTAGAACATTAATTGGCAGGGGGCTACATCATGTTGGTAACACACTGAATAATGACTCACCTGACCTGTTCTAGTCAGGTCAGTGGATACCCCCTTCCCCCTGCTATCAGCGTGGCAAAAGCCACAATGATTATTCACGTCTGTGTAGAACAATAGATTTGCAAAGTGGGGAACAGCATCCATCCTTTGAGGACTCTGTTGCTTGCAAGTGGGGAATCAGTGGTAGAAGTGAGGGTTCCACAGGAATATTTGTGCTGGAAAGCACACTAGCAGTAAGCAGTAAGGTTTATAGAGTTTAGGGGGAAGAAAGACATCTGGGTGAAGTTGTGGTAACTGAGGGGTTGAAGTAATGTAAATGAACGAGATTCCATAGGGAAGGGGTCAAATATGGTTCAGTTAACTTCCTCCACTGTGAAGTGATGTTATTTTAGTTTTTATGATAGATTATAAGAGTTTATATAAAAGGGCTGACTTAGCTAATAAAAAGGACATTATACCAGATTCTACACTGTTCTTGTAAAACTGCTGGGAAGAAAGAGCAAAAAGATTTCATTTTGTTTGGTTTGGGTTTGGTCTTGCTTAGTGGACTTTTTATTTTCCTATTGTTTTATCTAGAACAATTATTTGTCTCTAGCCAAACTAGGAAGGCACAGTCTTTAATTTAAGGCAGAGAGAAATTCATTGCACTTACACCCAAAATGGATTATTTCAAAGATACATTTAAATCATTGTATTTTAGGTCATGAACTTTGTTTGGCTAATGCTCAAGCAGTATTTAACACACTGTGGTTCTCTCCTTTTTAATAATGTAAAGAATAATAATGGTATGAATAATAAACTTGCAATGGCCAAGTTCTTCACTTCCAAGCAATATTAAAAAATAGGTCTAAGGTTCTCTTCTCAAATACAGTTACTCTAATGCAGATAACTTATGTCTCCAAGAACCTAAACATAATCTTGAGTGCTTTGCTCACCTGTAGTGTGTTTAAGCATTTATTGGATGTTCAGTCCATTAGAAATAAAACTACAGCGTAAGTTTATACTTGCTCTTGTATATGAATTCATGCAAATACAGAGCAATAAGGCTTCTGTAACACTTAGAGCTGAGCACAATCATAAGTAAGTGGGGTAAAAGGATATAGTTTTCAAATGGTTACAGTATGTTTCGTATACTTCCCCTCTAACCTATATGGCCTTAAAGTAACCTAGACTCTGGCTATGGTCTGAGCAAGCAGATTTACATCCATTAAAGACCTGTGGTTCAATGTTTATCTTTATAAGGTTCCCTGATGCATGTTTAGGTTGTCTAGCTATCAGTCTTTCATTTTTGACTTCTCAGAGTAAGAGAACAAGTGGAAAGGCACCTTTTCAGAAATACCCCACTGACTTTATACTTACTTTTAGTTCCTTCATGTGTTAAGCAGATGCTCAACCCTTTTTTTCTTTTGAGATTGAGGATGATAATCTCAGTGAGAAGGAAGTGTTTTGCTAAGTGTGAAATTCTGAATAGTCTCTCTACTTCAAAAAATGTTCATGTCCCTGAAGGTGTAAGAAAAGAGTTCTTTGGGTCAAAATTATAGCTCTGGCATTCTCCTAGAAGTATCAGACATTTTCAGAGAGAGTTATTTTAACATAAAGAAAACAGAACATACCATTCTGGTGTTTGAATAATCAGTGGGTTTGTTCTCCTTAAACCAAACTGAAATTCCAGGCAGGGAACGTGTGTCCATTTCAGGTTGAAAATGTTAGTCCTAGATTCTGTTGTTGATAGATTTGTTAAAATCTTGTTGCATGATAGCCTACCTGAGAAAAAAGAAATACCTCAGTTAAGTAGATTCATGTCTATTATTTTAAGTATCAAAGTCTTATCCTGTAACAAGTGGTTGAGTGTGTTTGTTCAGTACAATTGAAAATGCCCCAAAAATCAGTTAAAGCCAGGAGAAGGTTAATATTTGTCCTGAAGACAGCAACTGCAATGCATTCTTTCCCACATAACTTATTATAAAATCTTCAGCTAGAATCAATGATAAGAAGAAAATGAAACAGAAGGGGGAAGCAAAGAATCTCTTTACTGCAAAGATAGAACTGGATAATGGGATTGCAGGGAACATGAAAAAGTTCCAGTGAACATCAGAGCTTTCCTAGGAGCCAGAAAAGATCATGCTGCTTTGACTTTCCCAGCCACCAACAAAACATAGCAGAAAACACCCTAAAAACAGTATTTTAAAAGTAAATCAGCATCATGTTTCGCACAGTCAGGAACTGAGAAAATGTTAAAAAAAAAACCCAAAATAAGTCCAGTTATGACTGCATGCATGACCTGTTGTTATTAGTTGTCTTAAGATATGTTCAAAACATAGTCTGTCTTAACTGCATATAAAAGGCTGCCTTACATGACAATTCTGCATCTTCAGGAAGAGTACCTACTGACTGTTTAAAATTATTTATGTACAGTTTGATCAGTCATACAGCAGAAACTGCCAGGGAAGTCTCTGGGATGACTAGGTTTTCCACAGGTTTTCTAGGATACTAAACAACACAATTAAGCATACAAGTAGTAATTACCTGTTGGTCCATATACAGTGGGAAGGATCATGGGGACTGTCCAAATATTCACCTGGAGAGCTGATGTAGCAACTAGTCAATTGGTTTGTTGTGAAGCCTGCTGGGAATTCAGTCAATAAGCAGTTCTTAAGTCAGCTGGGGAGTTTTTGGATCACTCAGGGACTTGATGGCTAAGTGCACTGGCTATAAAAATAGGCACAGCCCTAGTATCCTCATCACAAACTCAAATTTCATCCTTATGTAACAATTATGACTTAATTCCTTAGATTTTTCACACATTAATAACACAAATGTTATATTTTGCAAAAGTATATGGACTGTGAGTTTACTAGATGCTAAATAATAGGTTCCTAAGGAATGTTTACATTTTTTCCAGGAAATAAGAAGCAAGAGTAACAGCAAGGCATGGATGTAGATTGTTGAAACAGAGATATCAGTCCTTCACTGACTTGCACTTTTACAACTCTAACAGTGAGAGTTCACTTGCAATTTTTTTTGCTTTTCATAATAAAATGAGTACAATGATACTAGATCAGACAAATTGTGCTTATATTTTAGTCTCCTGTTTATGACAGTTGCCAGTAACAGAGGCATTGAGAAAACTTTAACAGACAAGTTACACAGCAGTTCTTGCTGAGTGTATCATCTCAGTTTCATGGAAATCTCTATTAGAAATTGCTGAGATGAAGTCTGTATCTAGATCATCCAAAGGGCTGATGCAGCCATCATCCTTTAATTTGTCTAATGTCTTCCTTAATGTTTGGCCTCCACAATGTTCTGAGGCAAAGAAATTTACAACTGTGAAATGGGTGTGGGTGTTGGTGGGAAAGCAAGCTAACTCAGCTTGCTTCATAGTGATCTGTAGTTCTGTAGTAAAAAATAAATAAATAACAAAAAAAAAATACTCAATGACTATGCCTATTTGACTTCCTTATGCCATCTATGATTCTAGACTCATCCACTGTACTTCACCCTCAGCCATCACTTTTTCTGACAGTGAGAGGCAAAAAGTATATTCCGTCTTTTCTTACAAGGAGACCTGAAATTATGGTCAGTTGGGTTTTTTTTTAATTTTTTATAGTTCTGATATGACCTATAGATATTACCTAATCAGAAATGCAAGGAGTGACCATGGTGTCATGAATTTATGTAATGGTCTCATCAGTTCTGCTTATATTTTTTTTTATTATTATTTTCTATAGCTGAGGACTGCTCTCACATTTTCAAAGAGATATCTGTATGAGTCCAGGATGTTTTTATTGAGCACTAAAAGATAATTTGGAACAATCCTTGTTTAGATAGTCATTGTGTTTTCACCATGCACATTATTTTGATTTTTCTATATTAAAGTCCATAATGGTGAAATCCTATACAATGTAAAACAAATACATGTGAGATTCACCCCATTGAGCTTTCAGCATCTATAGCATAAATATTTGCACTGTAGTCTCTATTCATAGGAAATGGAGACAATGAGGCATTTTGAGATGAATAGTTCATTTGGTTTTGTTTCCTGCAAGGTAAAATAAATTGCACCGTAGAAGCACTTATCACTCTCCACCGAACATAATAGCATTCTAGATTACTATCTCAGATGTAGCCATCGATATTGTAGACAGAGTTAGATGAACTGAATTTCATCTCTCATCCAAGGTCTTTCTAAGACATCTAAGATGGAAAGGCTTCACCAAAGATATACCAAGTCTTTGCTTAGCATTCTACTTAATAGGCTATCCATCCACTCTGAGTAATGACTTAAGCGGTTTTACGACATATAAAGTGTTTTGGAATAAATTTAGCCTTCATTTACAGACAAACCACATTCTTAGTTCTTACTGCTGGATGCTTACTACTGGACTGTTTGATGGGGTTTTTTGTTTGGTTGGTTGTTTTTTTTAAGTTCATATGTATAATAATCCGGGACAAGCATAAAACAGTGTAAATGTCAGTCATGAAACAGGATTAGTTAGTGAGTATCCACTGCCAATACTCCAAAAATAAATACTGCTTTCTGTATAGTTGCAACTGCAACCCAGAAAATAGTTGGATTATGAAAATTGTTAAGATAGTGACAGCTTCAATTTTACAATGGACATTTTATACTTTCTGAGATCAGTCCCTAAATCAACAAAGGAAAATGTTTTTTCTTATAGTGAACAAGCATTTTTTTGTGTTATGAAGAAAAATCAATTTGACATCAACCTAAGGATCAGATCTAATCCTCCACTTAGCCCCTGTAAGAAATTTTAATGTCTGTCTGAAGAATTGACAACCTTTATGAAATTCCCCTTTAGGAAATAGATTAGAATTTATGTAAGCAAGGCATTCTGTAGTAGAAAACAGTTTATGGTCTCATAAAAGGAAGGGAAGCCTGTGAGTATGACAGCTGACACCCTCCACGGGGGATTCATCTTTATAAATATTTGTTGTCTGCTGGGGTTTGCAGAGTGTATAAGAAGAATTAAAAAGAAAAAAAAAATGATTTACTAAAATTTTAGCAACTTAATTAAAGCTTACTACTAGTATGGATTTTTTGCTGGGATAAGGAAAGTTGGATTTTTTTTTTTTTCTCCAGATAAGCTTTCTGGGGAAGTGATACAGATACACAGTACAAATTCACAATTAAATTAATTCTACACTTTCTATCTTTCTCAGTGTCAGCTAATAGTGTGGCTGCTACGCAAACCTTTCATGTAGAAATGCTAATTTTCATAATTTACATTATCCACTGGCTCAGTTGATCATTTTTTTAGCCAAAGTATAGTTAAATTATATCATCTACTTTAAACTGTTTCCAAAAGGGTCATTGCACACTATTCCACCATAGCTATAAAAAGTAATGACAGTATGGCAACAAGTCAATAATCAAATAACACAGACATTATAGTCCTATTTTACAAATAAGTGTTGACAGATATATCAGGTAGATATACTGGGAGATAGTCTTTTCTGTATAATTTTCATTATCGAACTAAAAAGTTTTATGAAATGAAACATTAAAAGTATTACTAATAAGTACTAAGGATATCAAGTGCTTGAATATTATTGAGGTGGTGATACTAAGGTCTTTTAGTGTAACACAGTTTAAATAGTTGTTCCAGCCACAGCCTTATCCGGAATTACAGACTTGTCTAAAATTTAATTGTATAAATGAAAAAACCCTTCCCCACAACAGACCCCCAAAATAAAAACAAAGGTCAAATAACTAGTGTGTAAATCCAGGTTAAATAAAACATTTAAACAAGTGCATTACTACAGAGGATGAATATAGAAGCATACTCCAATAAAAAAAAATCAGAAATATCCTTTCTAGGCTTCTTAGATGATTAAGACTTTGGTATTTCCTTCATTACTTAAAATTATATCACTAGAATTCTTATTAGAACAATCACCTTTGCTGAGATACCTACTCAAGTATCTATATCTACCCTGAAGTAATTTCAGATCTGGAAATTAGGCACTCATATTTTTAAATCTCCTGGAGGACATTGTGCATTAGTCCTTTTCAAACCAAGCTTAGCTGACTTTACCAGCTTGGAATTCAATTAGAAACGCAGCTGGAGCATGAATTGCCAATCATTTACATAACAGCCCAGGTCAAAAAAGGCTCCAAACATGACTCTTGTAACCTGTAATGAATGACTAAATCTTCAGGCTCACAAGTTCATAGGCAGGGAAAGGAGATAGTATTGTGCCTTGACCTTGGCTGGTCATCACGAGCCCACCGAGCCATTCTCTCTCTTCCCCTCCTCAGCAGGACAGAGGGGATAAAATACAATGAAAAAGTTTGTGGGTCAAGAAAAGGACATTGAGATTACTCACCCATTACTGTCATGGGCAAATTGGACTTGGGGAAGATTAATTTAATTTATTGCCAATTAATAACAGAGTAGGACAGAAAGAAATAAAAACAAAACTAAAAACACATTCGCCCCACCCCTCCCTTCTTCCCAGGCTTGACTTCACTCCTGTCATGGTTTAACCCCAGCTGGCAACTAAGCACCACACAGCTGCTTGCTCCCTCCTTCCCAGGTGGGATGAGGGAGAGAATCAGGAGGGTAAATGTGAGAAAACTTGTGGGTTGAGATAAAGACAGTTTAATAGGTAAAGCAAAAGCCAAGCGGGCAAGCAAATCAAAGCAAGGAATTAATTTTTGACTTCCCATCGGCAGGCAGGTGTTCAGCCATCTCCAGGAAAACAGGGCTCCATCATACGTAACAGTTACTTGGGAAGACGAATGCCATCTCTCTGGACGTCCCCCCCTTTCCTTCTTCTTCCCCCAACTTTATATACTGAGCATGACGTCATATGGTATGGAATATCCCTTTGGTCAGTTGGGGTCAGCTGTCCCGGCTGTGTCCCCTCCCAACTTGTTGTGCACCCCCAGCCTACTCACTGGTGGGGTGGTGTGAGAAGCAGAAAAGGCCTTGACTCTGTGTAAGCACTGCTCAGCAATAACTAAAACATACCTGTGTTAACAACGCTGTTTCCAGTGCAAATCCAAAATATAGCCCCATACAAGCTACTATGAAGAAAATTAACTCTATCCCAGCCAAATCCAACACAGCTCCTGACTCTTCTAGCTCCTTCCCCTGAGCGGCACAGGGGGATGGGGAATGGGGGTTGTGGTCAGCTCATAACACTTCATCTCTACTGCTCCTTCTCATCATGCTGTTCCCCTGTTCCAGCATGGGGTCCCTCCCATGGGAGACAGTCCTTCATGAACTTCTCCAATGGGGGTCCTTTCCATGGGCTGCACATCTTCAAGAACTGCTCCAGCATGGAACCCTTCCACTGAGTACAGGCGTTTAGGAATGGACTGCTCCAGCATGGGTCCCCCACAGGCCACAGTTCTTACCAGAAGACCTGCTCCTTCATGGGCTCCTCTCCATGGGCTACAGACCCTGCCAGGAGGCTGCTCCTGCATGGGTTCTCCATGGGCTGCAGCTTTTTTTCAGGGCATATCCACCTGCTCCAGCATGGGGTCCTCCACGGGCTGCTAGGTAGCTATCTGCGCCAACATGATCCTCCAAGGGCTGCAGGGGGACAGCCTGCAACACCATGGTCTTCATCACAGGCTGCAGGGCAATCTCTGCTCTGGTACCTGGAGCACCTCCTCCCCCTCCTTCTCTCACAATGGTGTCTGCAGGGCTGTTTCTCTCACATTTTTTTCACTCGTCTCTCACACAGCTCCTGCCAGCATATTTTAAGCTTCCTTAAATATGTTATCACAGAGGCATTACCAGCGTCTCTGATTGTCTTAGCTTTGGCCATCAGTGGGTCCATCTTGGAGCCAGCTTAAACTGTCTGGCTGACATGAGAGCAGTTCCTCGTGTCTTCTCTGTCTGACACGGCTGCAGGTCCTGCTGTCTTCTCATAGTAGCTACTCCTGCAGGCCCCCTGCTACCAAAATCTTGCCACATAAACCAAAAACAGACAATATCTAATGACCAAAGCTCTAAAATGTTGACATTACAAACAGAAGAAGAAGGACGAAAAAGTTGTGGTCATTTTCCTAATAAAGGAGAAACACCTAAGAAACACCTAATAAAGTATTCTTATGTGTAAGTAACTCCCATCCTTCCTTCACAGGAGGCCTAACCTGCAGGTTACAGTATTGTATAATGGTTCTCTCCAGCCCTCTGATTCTTACTTTCTTGGCTTTCCATTGGTCCCAAGTAGCAAAATATATCTTCCCAGAATGTTAATGGCTCATTACAAAATTTTCTTGGAATTTTAAACTACCTCCAACTTCTGCAACACTTATGCAGAAGTCTCCTACTTCCTGCATGCATGTTTTAACTCATAGGATATTGTTCAAAATACAATGTTAGGAGTCATCTGTACCTGCTTCACCCGAAGAGTGTTTTAAGAGAAATTGCTAATTTAGGAAATCTTACTCAGGGAAGTTCTTTCGAAATATGAGTCTCACTCCTGCAGAAGTGCCCTATTGCAGTTTTGAGAGAAGCAAGGGCTTCTGCTGATTCTAGAAGCAGAGGTCTGTCCTCACCCTTCTGATTTAATGTAAGTTTCTCAACTTGATGGCTATTTTGCACTTGGTCTAGGACTTCATCTGTTCAACATAAACTGAACTAATCTTCAGCATGGCTGAATTTTCTAAATTTAAAATGGTACAGTATTAAGTAATAAGATATTTCCATCATTAGTCTATTTCAGGACCAGAAGCAGATTCCTCTCTTTCTTTTGTCCCATGTGTATATTTAATTCCTGTTCAGAGATCTTGAATGGTTGTGTGGCACATCTTAGGAAGTCAAACTGTGTTTCAGAGGTAGCAAGGTCTGGCTTAATCTTTCAACAACCTCTTATTTTTAATTCTTTTTTACTCCTTTTCCATTTTTTAGCACAGTAAATATGATTTTTGCCAATGCTAATAAATGTCACAGGCATTATGTTGATGTGACTGTGCAGGGTTTGTGGGCTTGTCTTGCCCTGAACTGGAGGAAGTTTCTGAGAGTGAACTAAGACCTAAGTTTTTTGTTAGTGTAAAGACAGTCTATTGACCATACGTGAGTTTAGGTGGCTATATTCGATAGACAATGCATAAATGTCAGAAGGAAGCATGAGTTATACATATTATACATATTATTTAGAAGCATTTCTTTAGCTAACTTAAATTTTGGTCATTCAGTTAGTTTATTTGAAAAATTATTGGAGAAAGCTGATGAAATTGTTTGGCCTTGTAGAGAGCAAAAACTGACCAAATAGCAGAGAAACTATTTATATTGTCACAAGTGTTTTACAATTCTCAGAGATTTCAACGAAGTTTGCAAAACCACTTCTCTCATTTTTGGTTATCCATGCAGCTAAAACTCTTCAGACCTTTGTTATGACTGATGCTACAGTTTTGCTATTATTATTAGTGTTATAGAAACTAAATATTTAATGCAAAATCTGTTTTTCAGAATCAATACATGCAATTAAAAATATTCTAATTAGGGATGTCTATTTATAACTTGAGATGCTTTTATTTCTAGCCTTGGTCATGTAAGCTAAGTATAGCTATCATTCTACTGGCTACCTTGCTCCTAGCATTATAATGGACTCACAAGTCTTAATTATTCTTAGAATCAGTAGTATTATCTCAAGAACCCATTGCAGATCAATCATCATTAAGTGGCATGCTTCCAAATTGGTCCCGATCATACAGCACTTTTTGGAACTTCTGAGCTTTTTACAACTTGAAATAAAAATACAGGATGATATATATGATTGAATGCCATTAATATTGACTATTGCTCTGCTTATCTCCCAAACTGGCAATGACATACTGTGAGGGAGGTGAGTGTGAAGCAGTTAAATATTCCACATAATATATCACTAATAAATACACTGTTTTCATTAATCATTCTGCATAGATTTTCCACTTCATTCCAACAGTTTTCAATTAAAGTTGTAAGAATTACTGTTGCTTTAAAATAGTAAACTTTATTCTACACCAAGCATTAGTCATGCCATCATTAGTTATGTTTAATTCTTAGGAAAAATGAGCTATGGCAGATTTATGGGTTTTTATTTTATTTCCTCACAGGTTTCAGTACAAAATGAGAAGTGAGGAAATTATTTAAGGACTCGGTATTAAGTAGCCATAATGTGTGTGTACAGAGAAAGATACTTACTTGCTTACTTGCAGGCAGTGGGAAATTCTATAAATGAATTTGTAAGAGAAGAAATTCTATTTAAAGGAAATCTTCAATGTGATGGAAGAAACATGGCTTAAATATTGAACATTGAAATATGCTTAATTCATAGTAATTGTGGCTTTATTAGCTTTGGACCTTGGACGTCTTAATATGGGTCATTTGGATTTGTCCCCAAATTAGTTGACATGGGATTTAGATTTACAAGTACGTCAAGCATAATACTTATAAGAAAGTATCTTTGGCCAGTACATTTGCCTGATTTGAAAGCTATCTCCACATTTCTCATCTCATTCTTTTCGACACCTTTAAATCTGTCTCTAAAGTTAGAAATTTAAGAATCTGGAATGCAAGGAATCCAATGTATAATTAAAATTTTCTAACTATCAAAGTTCTACAAACATTTCCTGTATTTTCCATGCACAAAATTATTTATGCTACATAAGAACTGCTACATTATGCAAGCATAAGATAAGGGTTAATTAAGTCTTTGGTCAAGATGCACAAATAAGCTATTAATTCATTATAGAAGTTAGGTTCACATCTGGAATAGGCATTTTGGTAAATATGAATCATCATATACAAACTCATACCCAGGAAATATTTTTGTTAGACTAGCAATAAGAACTAATTACCATTGCTGAGTTAGAGAGCACCCCTAAATGTGGCCATTTATTACTGTAGAATTAGAAAGATTTGCTCCTGACCGGGAGAAATGAGACTACTAAATCCTCAGGGATACATCACTCTCTTGTATTTGCTTCTTTTGTGTGAAGTCTCCTGCATCACTCATATGACTTTCAGAAAAGCTTCTTTTCTACACATGATTCAAATCTAAAAGAATTTTGACTTGATGCCTAGAAAGCAATTTAGCAAGCAATTTAGTTTTTGAAGGAAGTACTAAAGCTATCCCATAGCTTTTGTTCTCAAGAACAGAAACAACCCAAGTGGAAGACTGTCAAATTTAGATTTGAAAGAGCACTCTTCAAGACTCTGGAAGGAAAAGATCCTAGCAGTGATCTGAAGGAGAAAGGAGTTACAGTGATCTGAAGGAGAAAGGAGTTAAAGATATTCCCCTCTTTTCCATCTCTATAATTTTTTGAAGCATAAACTTCATTATTGTGTTGTTGATCAGATGTCACACGAAGAAGTTTCTCTAATCTGTTAAGCTGCTAAAGCTCCAAAAAAGAAAATGGACAGAAAGAAGAGAAATGCACCTGATACCTAAACAAAGAGGGATTTCAAACGAAAAATAATATCATGATAGTTTAAAAGATAATTCTTTAGACAGGAACAAAGAGATTTTTAAATATAATTGGATTTTTTTTTTTTATTCTGTGACAAAGCAATCTGATACCGTTTTAAGTCCCCTAAATATCAGGTATGTCACAGTTGCCAGAAACAAATCTGATGGCATGGAGACTCGATCTTGTTATATAAAGAGTCTAATTGAACAGATAATTTTTATTTTTGAGGATTTAGTTGTAATCATCTAGTTTTTGAGTCACTGAATAATATCTTACAGCAAAATCTAAATGTATCATTAGATCTCAAATACCTGGTTTATCTTATTTTGAGAAAGAATAATTTGTATAATGCAGGAATAAAAATCTTCTACAGAATTAATAATTTTAATTATGGGAAATTTACTAACGGTAAAGACAAACACAAATTCTCCAAATAACGACAGCTTCACAAAACTATTTACTAATGCTGCTAGTATGTAAACACAGATCTTGGGTAGGTCTTAGTAGGCTTTCTTTATGGAACAGCCTCACTGCTGTTGGATATATTGCCAAAACTAGAAGTAGCAGGAACTACTAATGACCCTTCATCTTCAGTATATAGAACATGACTATAAATATAGTGTTGGAATCTGCTAGTTCAAATTAGTTGTCTGAGGTATACTCTGTTTTACTCCATAATGATGAGGCTTTCTTATACATCAAAGAGCTAGCAAATGTATCACAAAATCAAAGAATAACATTGATGAATTATGGTGGAAAATTGTTCATGTTGGAAATTTAAAAAGCAAAGCAAAGAAAACAAATAATGAACTGGGCTCTCCCTCTGTCTCAGATAAAATGGAAAACAACACTATAGTTAACCTGGGCATAAATATTGCAGGGCAGAAAAAGATTAAAGCTGCTTTACAGGCAACATAGGACAGCATGTTTGGAATAAAAATGTGTATCCTAAGAAGAAAATTACATGTCTCAGCCCCACACAAGGCACAACACTACCTTTTGTTTTTTGTTTTCCCCACCTTTCCATGACTTCCCTGTGGAAACTGATCCTTTTCCATTGATCCTTTGCCCTGGCTGACTGCAGTACCAGGACTGCTGCTTGCTTTAAGCACAGCACAACAATGCATCATTGCAAAGCTAGTTGGGAAGAAACTATCCTGTGAGGTTTTGAAAGATTCCCAAATATAGGAATTAATGGCATTCTATTGTTTTCACACTTTAGATGTTAGCAGTCCATCCATTTCTTCCTTGCGTAAGTCTGTTTGGTCTGTGTAGCTATATTACAGGGATGGAAATGTGACATCTATGTATAGACAAATATTTGAGTAATTTCTGAAATTCTGTTTTAAGGAAAGGTAGCTACTGCAAAGATTTAAAAAAAAAAAAAGAAGAAGAAACAAGCCTTTCTTGTACATGTAAATAGTGACCAAAGGACAATAGCTATGCACTGTTCACATGCACATTCTGGCTTATGGAAATTGTCAAGTATAATAGGACTCACACTATGTTCGCAAGAGACTTGATCAATGGCACAATGTCCCAAAGTCCTAAATTTCTTGTTGGTGTCCTATGAAACTTTTTAGAATAAATCTTCAATGTTAGGAGGTTATTTACGTGATCTAGTGGGTTTTTTAGTGTGTCGTCCGTCCGTCCCTCCCCCCCCCCCCCCCATTTTTTTAAAGATTGTTTTTATTCATCAGTTAAATGGAAATAAAAAAGAAGAAAAGGAAGTGGTAGAAGTGAATAATAAAGAGCACAGGAACTTTGCAAGATACTAATTCATTGAATAAAATGTTACTAGTTATACACAAATTGCTTCTTAATAAATCAATAAAATAGTGATCAAGGAAATGCCAAGAGGCTTTTGTCCATCCATTAAAATTGCACCCTTTATTTAAATCAATACACCAGCAAGTAACATTATCTTCTACAGAACTGAATGTGTTCTTCACAAGTAAAATGAAAGACCTGCATCCAATTATACACTAATGTTATTGCATTAAAAATTATTGCTTTTCTCTTAAAGAACTGGTCATGCTGTTTATTGAAAGAAATAAATCCACTTTACTTTCCTTACTGGGTATTTAAAGATTCTTGAACTCTTAATATCTGAGGAGTCATAAACCAGACTGAGGAACATTGCAGCTTCTCTCACTTTTTCAGTCTGAATGAATGATCTCTTCATGTCCTGACTCTTTTTCAAGACATGCCAACTGTTCACTGAATTTATTCTTCCTCTAGTCCCTGTGTGGTTAGTCGGAGTGGGGGAGGGACAGAGGAGTGTATTGTGCATCTTTCAAGCTCTATCAGGGAACCAAGAGAAAGGAAGCAGGATGTCACAGAAAACATAAAAGTAGCCCCAAGCAAACCCAGAAATGAGCAGGAAGCAATCCCCACCATGTGCGTTATTCCAGAGAAGACCTCAGGTAAGTGACGACTTTTTTTGGTTTTTTTTTTTTTTTTTTTCAGGTTGGACTTGATGATCTTACAGTTCTTTTCCAACCGTAGTGATTCTGTGATTCTGATTCTGTGACTTCTTGAAAAACTACCTTCTCCCCTCAGTTCTTTAAAGGTCCAGTGGAAGGTTGAGTGTAACATCAAGAAATAGGAGTAAATACCTGAAGGTTATGCATGGCAGTTATAATTGTTCTATTAATGAGGCATTTCTGCATTAATTGGCCACAACAACCCCAGGCAACGCTACAGGCTTGGGGACGAGTGGCTGGAAAGCTCCCCCGCAGAAAAGGACCTGGAGGTGTTGATCAACAGCCGGCTGAATATGAGCCAGCAGTGTGCCCAGGTGGCCAAGAAGGCCAACGGCATCCTGGCCTGTATCAGAAACAGTGTGGCCAGCAGGAGTAGGGAGGTGATCGAACCCCTGTACTCGGCGCTGGTGAGGCCGCACCTCGAATCCTGTGTTCAGTTTTGGGCCCCTCCCTACAAGACGGACACTGAGGTGCTGGAGCGTGTCCAGAGAAGGGCGACGAAGCTCTTGGGGGGTGTGGAGCACAAGTCTTATGAGGAGCGGCTGAGGGAGCTGGGGTTGTTTAGTCTGGAGAAGAGGAGGCTGAGGGGAGACCTCATCGATCTCTACAACTACCTGAAAGGAGGTTGCAGAGAGGTGGGTGTTGGCCTTTTCTCCCAAGTGATGAGTGATAGGACAAGAGGAAATGGCCTCAAGTTGCAGCAGGGGAGATACAGACTGGATATTAGGAAAAATTTCTTTACTGAGAGAGTGGTATCACAATGGAATAGACTGCCCAGGGAGGTAGTGGAGTGACCCTCCCTGGAGGTATTCAAGGAACGTGTGGACGTGGCATTGTGGGACGTGGCTTGATGGGCATGGTGGTCTGTGGTGTGGGTGGTTTTTTGTGTGTGGTGGTTTGTTGGTTTTTTTTTGGTTGAGGGTTGGACTTGATGATCTTACAGGTCTTTTCCAACCTTAGTGATTCTGTGATTCTGTAATTAGATCATATCATATTAGGTCATATCACTTCTAAATCATTAATTGGTCTAATTTGTGGCTCTGTTTATAGGGTGCATTTCCTTTTCCCCAGAACAATAATCTGAATGTAACATAACTGAAAAGATGGAATGGTGGAGTGGCAAATTCAACCACTGTTGTAAGAGTGAATAACAGTAAGACTACAAAACACTGATTGCTTACACCAGAATATGCTCAAAACAAAATAACACAAATTAGATAAGTGATCAAGTTTGTTACACAAAATCTCCCTGGATGACATCCCAGATTTCGAATGAATGATGTAATAAATGTATTTTTGATAGTTTTGAATTTGTGTTTTTGTTCCGCTTATGAAAAAAATCTCAAAAAAATTGTTCTTATCTCATAAAAAACAGGGGGTTTTTTTATTCATTATTTTTTATTTCAAAATTTATGAAAGTATCAAAAAGCACTCTTTTCCTTGCTGCCAGCTCTGGTTATCATATATAAGCAACATGAATCTAGCAAACTATCCAATAATCTATACATACTAAAGCTGGAAACATTACTGATTTATGAAGAAAATGTGTGAGACTATCTTATCATTTTTGTTCAGACCATGAGTATAATTTTAAAGGGAATCTCCAAATTGTCACATTTAGTGAGGACTTGGTTTGATACAGGCAGTAGTTTTCAACATGGGTGGATTAACTGGATGACAAGCTCCAAAAATTCATCTGATGCCTCCACTTGTTGATGAATATTCAGTCTAATACCAAGATTTTATTTTTTTTCTTAACTAAAACTCCAGAATTACATATGGTGTGGTTATTGAGTCCTCAAACTCCTGTTTGTCTATACAACCACTTTTATTGTGCTGCAATGTATGCTAATGTAGACCAACCAATGTTGCACAAGATCTTATTTAAAAAATATGTTCAATTAACATGACTAAAAGCAGGTTCTTTTCCTAAATTTTTAAATAGCTATATTAACATTTAAAAAAAAAAAATCCAGAACTCATCTGCTGTCTAGGTTTTGGCTGTACAAAAAATAACATTACATTGAACTTTTAGTCCTCGTCTGCATGAAGATTTCCTACTTAATCATATTCTGGGCCACCTGAGGTACAACTGTACCTTTCATATATTTAAGTTTCACTGAAACATGAGAAATACTTATCAATTTCCTGAAAGGATTAATGTGTTTTAGGAGAATTAGATGGTTGATGGAAACACTGATGGTCAGCTTCAATTTGCTACAATTTACAAAAAAATATTTTCCTAATATTAACACCCACAGTAATAACTGTAAAGCAACAGCCTTGAGTTGATGTAGGTTATAATTTGGGGGGAGGCATCATACCATTTGTCATAAGAAAACTAAACAAAATTATTGTATTTATTTCAATTCTATTTTGGGTAGAAGAATAATATTTCATTTCTAATACTTATTTCCATGAGTCTCATTTTATTTTGAATCTCAAAGTATAATAGCCTGAGCTATAAAACATAACAAATTTCACTGATTTCCCCATCCTCAGATTCTACAGAATGGGTTTCATGAAAGAATATATCTCAAGATTAATATTTTTAGAACTCCCTTCAACTCTGTAAGTGTAGTAATTAGCTAATTTTTTTTCTTATCTAAAGCAAGATTGTAAAAATATCATATGCATAAAAACAGTGCAAGACCTTTTAAATGTATCCTCCATTAATACACTTCAGCTTTAAGTCATGTGTGTCCAGAGTTTTTAATGGAAACTACAACTTCACATAGCATGAAGGAAGGATAATCTAAAAATCACAAGTAAAATCCCATTAGCTGTCTAAAGCTAGCCCATAAGAAAAAATAAGCATGGGGGTAGTTCTGTTCTGCTGGCAGTTTTTTGAAGTGGAGATGCATAGACTGTAGAACTGCTCTGGATGTATTGCTCAAAACTGAGAGTGAATGCCTGCAAATATTATTTAAGAACATATGCAACATGTGTCTTTTCTTTCTTCTTCTTTTCAAATATAGACCTATTTTCTTTTAAATCTAATATCCCAGTTGTAAGATCAATTGCTTCAGGAGTATGAAAAAGATCAAATTCCATTTTCCTATTCTCCTATTCCCATATAGATTTCTTAATTATCAACAACATATTCTGCGAGAGATCATGCATCATAGCTTCTGCTGTAGCTGATTCATGGTAAGGCAAAGAACACAAATAATAGAGCATAGTCCATAGCAGTTGGCTGAGGCTCTGGTTCCTGGTATAGAGTTATTCATGCTTATTTAATTGTGCTGAGTAATAGAACAGATCCAGAAATAATTAACTGTGAGAAAGTCTTTTTCTTTTAGCCCTGAAGGTTAATGCATTCCATAACTTCAGACTGGTGCAGAATAAACACTTTTCTGGAAAAGTGGGAGCAAGGTAAAAACATAATTTTTACACGATGATTTGTCTTAAATGTTGGTCGAGTCTTGCCCATGCAGAACTCTGGAATGTCAGTTGTTTTATCCCACTCCCACCTAGAAGGTCTTTCATGGCCAAGACCTTGAGAATGGGGACACCGTGCCCACACTTGTCATCTTCCAGGTTATTAACATGTAGATAACCCAAGGATAAGTTGTGGTCAGAGTGTTCGTTTATATTCAGTTGAGTATGTTGGTTTTATTCTTGTGGAGTTGGCAAACAAAGGGGGAAGTATAAGCAGTGTCTCTGAGGAATATTGTCAGACAAACTGGAAATGAAGACATTCTGATAAAGCCACATTAGTTGAAATACAGGATAAGTTAGGGTATTACCTTACCATTAAATAGTGTTGACATAGGCACCTAAGTCAGAAAGCAGTCATATCAGGCCCAGAGCCACCATCATTGGAGCTTTTACATTACTATAAACATGTTGGATTATGCTGGGTTTTTATTTCATTCCAGATTTCAAATTAAATTAGTAAATAGATTTAAAGACAAATAAACAAAATCTGTCCAATAGTTACTTTCCCTTGCAGTAACCTACAGCAAGCAGCTCAAATAGAAGTAGGTAGTCTGTATGGTTTTCAGTAGGAGAAGGTGAGCCATGTTATGAAAACAGTTAAGGTCTGCTGGAAAATACATGTTATATGTTATCCTGACAAAGAATTTCCGATGTGATCAAAAAGAAGTAGATTGTAATCAATGCCATTGTAACACTGATGATTTACATTGACTGATATGTCAAAACAAGTTCTCAACAGAATAATGAGTCGTAATCATGTCAATCATTTTTTCTTTCTTTCCTTGATTGTAATTCCTCAGCTGCACAAGCAAACTGCATTACAGCAACCAAAGATATTTCAGTTCCAAATAATCCATCTACTTATGCAATACAGAATAGAGGTGAATGAATGAATCATCAACTTACTGCTGAATGATAGATAGGGTTAAATTTTACTTTAAATTTGTGTATCTTACTTTAAACCATGTGCATCTGATTTAAGCTTATCATCCTTTTAACATGGTTCAGTAGTCAGAAACAAATTTTAATTTGGCAAAATTAATAGCTGCTCTTGAACTACATTCTCGAACCACAATACTGAATACTGCTACAGTTGAAATACAGCAGCCTACAGATCAAAGTGAGAAGAAACAGGTCACCTCAAAGTCTTCAGCTGGCAGATGAGTTCTAAGTGACTGCTAAAAAGTAAACAGACAAAATACAAGTGTGAGGGGTGCTTGGAAAAACAATGGGTGCTATAGAAAACTTCCAGGTAAGGCTTTGGCAGTTTCAAAAGTTGTGAAGAGAAAAAGAAACACATAAAATTTGACAACATTACCATTCCATTTTGTAGCTTAGTTTTCTGCTCAAAACCAAGATATAGCAAATGCTATAATGCCTGGCTGAAAACTGTAGTTAGTATTGCAGTAAACCCTAATATGTCATATTTCTATACTTGAAGATACAAGAATTTTGGGTACACCGAAACACAGAACTGTAATTTAATTTTGTTTTCCTTCTCAGCTTGTGTGCTTGACTCTCAATAGTGACTCCAGCTGTGCACAGGAAATAATATAAAATATTTAGGCCTAGATTTTCAAACATAAATGAAAAGGTCAAGAACATTTTATGCAGAAAACAAATGTCAAGAAACATGAATTTCAAAATGGTCCTGTTGTTCTATTTTTCCATCTCTCTTTTTAAAAATATTTTTGAATGGATACTATTTTAGCATTATAAATATACTAGTTGAGTATTTCCTAGATCCAGCACTGACAGTATATTTTCACAGTACCACCCCTGTTTAAAAGTAAATACTGTAAAATTGGGTGTAAAATATATGAGGATGGGAGAGACCAGAGGTTTTTTCATTGTTTTAGTCCCCTTCTGCCATGGCGTGTATATCTATCAGAAACTTACCACAGAGACATCACTCTGTTTCTGAGGATTCTCTTTCTGAGGCCTCTTTCAGAAGACTGGGGTGTACTGAAAGGTAAGGATACCAATTTGTATGTGGGAAACTTCCAAGTTGATGCTCCCTGGAATAATGGGTGTGGGTGGGATTTATTTACAATAATAATTTATGGAGAAAATAGATTAAAAGGACGCTGGAGGAGGAAGAAAAAATAAGTTTGGAGAATGAGGAGTAGAGAGTTACAAATGACAAAAGAAGGAACAAAAGAAGGACCATGATCACCTACAATTACTCCTAGTGGCAAGAAGTTCTCTGAAGGTGTCCAAGAAGCTTCTCAACCTTACTTCATCGTGCTTTCTCCAGAGATGTGATGGAACAAGAAAATGAAAGCAAGTCTTTTCATCATATTTCCTACACACGTACCTGTGAATGGCCAAATCGTCCTGGGCCAGAAGGATGGTAACAAGGAGACCTTGTAACTTCTGGGACCTTGAATGTAAATGGAGAGGTGAGGGGCAAAGTACAGTCAGAACCTCATTATGACATGCTGGACAAGGCAGAAAAGGACCTGGGGCTGTTGATGGACAGCTGGCTGAAGATGAGCCAGCAGTGTGCCCAGGTGGCCAAGAAGGCCAACAGCATCCTGGCCTGTATCAGAAACAGCATGACCAGCAGGACCAGGGAAGTGATTGTCCCCCTGTACTCGACACTGGTGAGACTACACCTGGAATACTGAGTCCACTTTCGGGCCCCTCACTACAATAAAGACATTGAGGTGCTGGAGCTTGTCCAGAGAAGGGCAACGAAACTGGTGAAGGGTCTGGAGCACAAGCCTTATGAGGAGCGGCTGAGGGAACTGGGGTTGTTTAGCCTGGAGAAGAGGAGGCTGAGGGGAGACCTCATTGCTCTCTACAATTACCTGAAAGGAGGTTGTAGAGAGGTGGGTGCTGGTCTCTTCTCCAAAGTGACAAGGGATAGGACAAGAGGAAATGGCCTCAAGTTGCAGCAGGGGAAGTTGTCGCGTTAAAGGGCAAGGCAATTTGGCAGAAAATAAACCCCCTTGCGTTCCAGCTTGTCCTCAGATGCCAGAGGGGCTGGGAGTGGCTAGGCTTAGATTCTGAGTGATGCCCAATTTTTCTGTGTTACAAGTCCGGTCACGTTCAATGTATTGAACTCTCACGATTATGGATACACTCGTAACACCGTAGTCAGCAGGATGTTACAAGTCCGGTCACATTCAATGTATTGAACTCTCACGATTACGGATACACTCGTAACACTGCACACTTTCAGTCTAGTCGCGGTCCATGAACTAGCACGGCCACACTTAAGGGATTTGGTGGCGTTCAATGAGAACTCTCACAGCTAGTTCAGTGAATAGTGCAGTTTATTGAAGCAACAGATACACAAGTTCCTTTGGATTGCCGGTGATAAAATTACTGCCTGCAAAGCATGTGCCAATACCAAGAATGTGAGTAATATAGCCTGGCTACAAACGTGTTAAGTTATAAAGCAACTCTGTAGAGATTTCTAAGTTTCCCAGGGAAGCACTCGGTATAGCCAAGTGTTCGAATCTTACCCAAAGGTGTCCCTGTGGGGGGGAAGAGAGGCTCTGCCCGTCGACTGATCCCAGGTGTCAGAGGTGGTCTGCGATGGTATCTTCCCTGGCATCCTTCCTCTCTTAAGCCATTTTTATATTATTTGTCCTTACAGGTGGAGCTTGAGTGACTCTAGTCATACATACCTCTATTGTAATTGGTGTAAAAGTTTCTCGTTCTGCTTTTGCAGGTATAGACTAAGAAAAATTCAGAGCGCAAGCTCAGTGAGGGGTGGTCGCACCTTGGAGGTGGGTAGCTTTGGGATGGAGGTGTGTTTTCTGGTATTATGATGAGATTATAATGAGCAAAGTTCACCCAAAGGATAGTATTTTGTCAAAAAATGACAGACTGTTGGCTCAGGGTGGTAAATATGCAGCTCAGGGTAGTAAATATGCAGCTTGTCAGTTCCATAGTATCTTCCAGTTCCCGTCTTATCACAGAGCCCGGCCACAGTGTCTTCACTCCACTCCACCCTCCGTGTAGTTTCTCTTAGAGTCAGCGCACCAAGCTCCCCTGGTGTTGCCAACATCTAAGGTTGCCTAGGGAACTTCTGTGGGATGGAATCCTTGCATATTTGCCACACTCCACCCTGAAGATTTCTTCAATGCTGTACCTTTAATATAAATTTAATTCCTAAATTACTTCCAGTAATTATTCCACGGAAGTTTAGACTGGATGTTATGAAAAATTTCTTTACTGAAAGTGTTGTCAGACATTGGAACAGGCTGCCCAGGGAGATGACTGAGTCACCATCCCTGGAGGTATTTAAAGGACGTGTGGATGACGTGCTTAGGAACATGGTTTAGTGGTGGTCTTAGCAGTGTTAGGCTTTATGATTGGACGTGATGGTCTTAAAGGTCTTTTCCAACCTAAATGATTCCATGATTCTAGATTGCACTAGGCCCTAAACCGGGTGTCATTCAGGCTCCAAAGGAATACCCCCTTTGGCTCCAGGGACCAACAGTATCTAGCCCCTGCAGTGGTGACTCTCGACAGCTCAGGGCTCCAGGGTTCCTCCACGCCCTGGTCCTGGGATCCACAACACAAAACTCCCCCTACCCCAAGGAGAATCAAGCCCTGCTCAGCCTCCAGTAACGTCTTATAGGAAAGACACTATTTCTTTATCAAGACACCATGGTTCTCTGGGTCAAACTGTTTAAAAGGATGATGGCTACGTATTGACTCCCTAGGGTCACCATACTGACTCATCAATCAGGGACTTATACCACAAAAAGCTGACTAGAAATTTAAGGTTGGGGACAAATCCTCAAGTTCCCCTTGAAATGACGTGGAAAAGGTTCTGCCCAAGGAAGGGATTGGCTGCCACAGTACTCTCACAGTAGAAAGCTTTTGGCAGCCCACCCCTTCCTTAGCCAGCTTCTTTGCAGCTCTGCTCCAACTGGATCATATATATAGTGTCTCTGTTGCAACCCTAACTGTGAACTTGGGGCTGAATCTCCTTGGCTCAGGCTTACCCCAAGACCTCCAACCCTTGCTCTGTTGAGCAAGACTATAAATAGAAAATCTTTTGGCAATCCAACTGCCAAGCATCCCAGGATTTATGAGTTCTTTCTGCCTAAACCTTGTCCCAGATCAATGAGGAACTGGATGGATAGCCATGTCCAAAAAGTTATAGTCAATGTCCAAGGGGAAACTAGTAATGAGTGGTGTCCCTCAAGGGTCTGTACTGGGACCAATACTGTTAAATGTCTTCATGAGTGACATAGACAGTGGGATTGAGTGAACCCTCAGCAGGTTTGAAGATGACACCAAGCTGAGTGGTAAAGTTAATATGTTTGAGGGAAGGGATGCCATCCAGAGGGACCTTGACAGGCTAGAGAAGCAAGCCCATGAAAACGCCATGAAGTTCAACAAGGTCAAGTGGAAGGACTGTCCTATGACGAGTGGCTAAGGACTTTGGGCTTGTCTAGTTTGGAGAAAAGGAGGCTGAGGGGAGGCCTCATTGATCTCTACAGCTTCCTGAGGAGGGGATGTGGAGAGGAAGGTGCTGGTATCTTCTCCCTGATATCCAGTGATAGGACATGTGGGAATGGTTCAAAGATGTGGCAGGGAAGGTTTAGACTGGACATTAGGAAGCATTTCTTTACCAAGAGGGTGGTCAAACACTGGAACAGGCTTCCTAGAGAGGTGGTCGATGCCCCATGCCTGCCTGTGTTTAAGATGCATTTGGTCAATGCCCTTAACAACATGCTTTAACTTTTGGTCATCCCTGAAGTGGTCAGGCAGTTGGACTAGATGATCATTGTAGGACCCTTCCAACTAAAATAGTCCTATTCTATTTTATTCTATTCTATTCTATTCTAAGTGCAAAGTCCTGCATCTGGGTCGAGGCAATCCTAAACATAGATACAAGCTGGGGGGATGAGTGGATTGAGAGCAGCCTCGCGGAGAAGGACTTGGGGGTACTGGTGGATGAAATGTTGGACATGAGCTATCATAAGTGCTTGCAGCCCAGAAAGCCAGTCATATTCTGGGCTGCATAAAAAGCAGCATGGCCAGTAGGTCAAGGGGGATGATTCTCCACCTCTACTCTGCTCTAGTGAGAACCCACCTGGAGTACTGCATCCAGATCTGGGGCCCCCAGTACAAGAAAGACATGGACCTGTTGCATTGGTCCAGAGGAGGACCACGAAAATGATCAGAGGGATGGAACACCTGTCCTATGAAGAAAGGCTGAGAGACTTGGGGTTGTTCAGCCTGGAGAAGACAAGGCTCCGGGGAGACCTTCTGCAGCCTTTCAGTACTTAAAGGGGGTGTCTAAGAAATGCAGAGAGACATTTTTTACCAAGGCCTGTAATGACAGGACAAGGGGCAATAGTTTTAAATGGAAAGAGGGTAGGTTGAGATTGGATGTAAGGAAGAAATTTTTTACAGTGAGGGTGGTGGGACACTAGAAGAGGTTGTTCAGAGAAGCTGTGGATGCCCCATCATTACAAGTATTCAGTCAGGCTGGACAGGGCTTTGAGCAACCTGATCTAGTGAAAGATGTCATTGCCCATGGTGGGGGGGGTTGGAACTGGATGATCTTTAAAGGTCCCTTCCAACCCAAACCATTCCATCATTCTATGTTTTTATGATTCTATGATTCTATGATACTATGACCTTGATTGGCTGCCAGATGCTCACCAAGCCACTTTCTCACTCCCCCTCCTCAACAGGATGGGGCGGGGGAATATGAGGAAAAAGCTTTTTGGTCAAGATGAAGACAGGGAGATCACTTACTAGTTAGTGTCACAGGCAGAAGAGATTCTGCTTGGGGAAATTAATTTAATTTTTTTCCCTTAAAATAGATTTGGATAGTGAGGAGCAAATTAAGAGAACATCTACCCCTTCCCCCTTTGCCCCACCCTCAGCTTCACTCCTTCACTCCAGACTCTTCCACCTTCCTGCCCCTGAGACGGCCAGGGGGAATGGGGGATGAGGGTCATGGTGAGTCCATAACAGTTCCTCTCTGCCGCTCCTTCGTCTCCACATTTTTCACCTGCTCCAGTGTAGGTCCTCTCCATGAGCTGAAACACTCAGGAACAAAACTGCTCAGGCATGGATCCTCCATGGGACACAGTTCCTGTCATGACAATTTGATCCAGCATAGTCTTTCCATGGGCACAGTTCCTTGAGGAAATATCCACCTGCACCACTGTGGTCTCTCCATGGGCTGCAGGGAAATACCTGCTCCAGTTCCTGGAGCACCTCCTTCCCTTTCCTTCTTCTCTGACCTTGGTGTCTGCAGGTTTGTTTCTCAGTGAAGAGCTGCAAGGGGGAGAAGAACTACTAACAATGGATAGAGATTAAATCAGGGATTACTTGAGAGACATTGAACCACAGCAGTGTATGGGTCCTAATGGGCTGCACTCAAGAGCACTGAAAGTTAGCCAATATCCTTGAAAGGACATCTTTTAAAGATCCTAGAGATTGGGGATAGTTCCTGACAACTAGAGAAATTTAAATAATACACTCATTCTTAAGGAAGTCTGTCAGGTAAAGCCAGGGAACTACAGCCTCCCTTCAGTTGCTGGGGCAATCATGGACTGAGTCCTCTGGCAATATGTTTCTGGGTACATGAAAGAAGGTGATTAGGAATAGTCACCATGGATTTACAGAGGATAAATCATGCCTGTCTAATCTGATTGCCTTCTCTGATAAAATGGCTGGATTTGTGGATAAGTAAAGAGGGCTGGAAATCATTTACTCTGTCTTTCACAAAGATTTTGATGCTGTCTCCCACACTATTCTTTTGTCTAAGTTAGGATGGTACAGTCTAAATAGGAGGACTTCCTCCTTTCAGTATTAAACAAGTGTAACTCTGCTCCTTACCATAGTGTTAGCTCTAACCCAAACCCTGAATATTCACAAGACACCACTCCATCCAAGGATGACAAGTTCATGAGAAGAGCATTACATTGTGATCCCACAATTGCTTCTGGCATCCTTATTTCATTACCTGCACAAATGTAGCAGTGGTCTTTCTCCTCTCCTCATCCCTTAGGCAAACTCTGTACTCCTTTCCCTGAACCTAGCTACTCACAGGAAACCCCATGGCACAAAGAGATGAAAATTTATAGAAAGGATCGCATTTTGGAAATCCCCAATTTCATTGATCAACTTCATTTCATTCCCAGTTGAAGTGTAGTGTCAGTCTTCCTGCTTCTCTCACTACTACCCTAATGCAGTCTTAGTGCTAGCCCTAGTGCTAAGCCTAATCCGAATGCTAGCTGATCATGGCAGACACTACCCATCCAAAGTCAGAAAGTTTCTGAGAAGATTATTATTTGGTCAGCCCTGACCCTCTTTGCTCAGACTCCTTGATTCCCCCACTGGCCTTCTCTAGCCTGGCCCCTGATACTCTTAGCTAATGTCCTAGTCAAGCCTTAGTCTTCTTATTGATTGCTTCCTTCCATCCTCCTGGGCCTCCCAGTGGTGGCTTGACCTCCAGCTTAGTCTCCAATGCTTTTTAGTGGTGGTTTGATGTCCCCAGCGTGCCCTCAGGCTCTAGAGCAATCCCCAGAGGTACCCAGCCTGGTCTGGAAACAAGCAGACTACAGGCATGCTCCAGGTAAAAGCAGGACATTTTGTAACGAGTGTCCCTTTGAATCCAGACCTTTTCGCAGTGTGAGGACACATCTTAGGAGGCTGGTGTGAGGGCTCTGAGCACTCTCCTGCAATCCCTGGGGCATGGCTGCTTGGAGTCAAACCAATTAACACATAGTATAACTGATGACCTTTTGTAGGGCAGTTGTGATGAAAGTTAGGAGCCTCAGCAAGGGCTTACCCTTATTTTCCTTAGGAGCTGCTGCTTAGCAGAGACTACCACCCTGAGCCTTTGCCTGAGCTGCAATTCAGCTGTGTTGCAGTCATGTCTGTGTCTACCCATGCACTTCATTGATCTCCACCCTGAGATGTCGACTTGACTTCTCACCACAAATGCGACCCATGCTCTGGGCTGGGAGCTGCCCCCGGCTACCTCCCTGCACCTGCCCTGCCCCCTTGCTGGGAGCGCCTGCCCTGCTGGCCCATGCATCCACTGCAGCGCCAGGCCCCCAGCAAGCGGCCAGCCTGCACTACACCCTGACAGTACTCATGCATTTAACCATGGTTAAACTGCCGTAATTATATGTTTGTGTGCTGGTTTTGGCTGGGATAGAGTTAACTTGCTTCATAGCAGCTAGTATGGGGCTGTGTTTGGAATTTGGGCTGGAAACAATGTTGATAAAGCAGGGATGTTTTAGTTACCGCTGAGAAGGGCTCACACACAGTCAAGGCCTTTACTGCTCCTCACACCACCCCACAGATGAGTGGGCTGGGGGTGCACAAGAAGTTGGGAGGGGACACAGCTGGGACAGCTGACCCCAACTGACCAAAGGGATATTCCACAGAATCACAGAATCACAGAATCACTAAGGTTGGAAAAGACCTGTAAGATCATCAAGTCCAACCCTCAACCAAAAAAAAAAAAAAACCAAACCCAAAACAAAAAAACCACACAACACACCACCATGACCATTAAACCATGTCCCACAATGCCACGTCCACACGTTCCTTGAACACCTCCAGGGAGGGTGACTCCACCACTTCCCTGGGCAGTTTATTCCAGTGTGCCACCACTCTCTCAGTAAAGAAACTTTTCCTAATACCCAGTCTGAACCTCCCCTGGTGCAACTTTAGGCCATTTCCTTTTGTCCTGTCACTCATCACTTGGGAGAAGAGACCAGCACCCACCTCTCTGCAACCCCCTTGCAGGTAATTGTAGAGAGCAATGAGGTCTCCCCTCAGCCTCCTCTTCTCCAGGCTGAACAACCCCAGTTCCCTCAGCCGCTCCTCATAAGGCTTGTGCTCCAGACCCCTCACCAGCTTCATCGCCCTTCTCTGGACACACTCCAGCACCTCAATGTCCTTCTTGTAGGGAGGGGCCCAAAACTGAACACAGGATTAAAGGTGTGGCCTCACCAGCGCCGAGTACAGGGGCACGATCACCTCCCTACTCCTGCTGGCCACACTGTTTCTGATACAGGCCAGGATGCCGTTGGCCTTCTTGGCCACCTGGGCACACTGCTGGCTCATATTCAGCCGGCAGTCGACCAGCACCCCCAGGTCCTTTTCTGCAGGGCAGCTTTCCAGCTACTCGTCCCCAAGCCTGTAGCGTTGCCTGGGGTTGTTGTGACCCAAGTGCAGGACCTGGCACTTGGCCTTGTTGAACCTCATACAATTGGCCTCAGCTCATCCATCCAGCCTGTCCAGATCTGTCTGTAGAGCCTTCCGACCCTCGAGCAGATCAACACTCCCTCCCAACTTGGTGTTGTATGCAAACTTGCTGAGGGAGCACTCGATCCCCTCATCCAGGTCATCGATAAACATATTAAACAAGACCAGCCCCAAAACTGAGCCCTGGGGGACCATATGATGTCATGCTCAGCATATAAAGCTGGGGGGGGGAAGAAGGAAAGGGGGGACATTCGGAGTAATGGCGTTCGTCTTCCCAAGCAACCGTTACATGTGATGGAGCCCTGCTTTCCTGAAGATAGCTGAACACCTGCCTGCCGATGGGAAGTGGTGAATAAATTCCTTGTTTCGCTTTGCTTCTTTGCGCGGCTTTTGCTCTGCATATTAAACTGTCTTTATCTCAAGCCACGAGTTTTCTCACTTTTACTCTTCCGATTCTCTCCCCCATCCCACCTGGGGGGAGTGAGCGAGCGACTGAGTGGTGCTTAGTTACTGGCTGGGACTAAAGCACGACAGTTTTTATATTATTGTGTACTTGTAAAATGATACATTTTACCTGCATACTAAGTTTTGTATTCCAATAAAGAAACTGATGAGACAGCCATCCTAAGAGAAAAGTTAACTGTGGCACTGGAGTGCTGTGTATAGTTTTTGGAGGAAGCTGTTCCAGATCAGCTGCATTTCCCCACACGTTTTCTAAGCAGTCAGGATAAGTCCATGTAGCCTGAACTACCCACCAACTTTGTGGGTTCCTAGTACATACCTTGAGGCAGACCCTAAGAAAGTCAAATGACGGGCTGGTGTGTTAGAATGGAAAAAAGGGTATGTAGCCCATCAAGGCAATCCCACAGAGCACTTGAGTACAAGAAGCTCTCAGTGTTCATTATTTTGTGTTTTGCCACTAGTAGAATAGAACTTCTTGTCTATATTCTTTACTTGCTGTAAAAAGGAATCCTTTTCAGTGAAGGGTTGGGGCAGCAGCCAGCCCACAGCTTGGGGTGCAGAATTTTAAGGCATTTAAAGTGTCAGTAGCTTTTCCTATTGTTCCTCTATTTCTATGCTGGTGCTCTAAGATACTCTTTGTTCCTTAGGTACCTTCAAGGGCTAGGCAAAAAATGTCTGTGTTTATCACAGTAAAGAAAGGTGACATATCATCACGCTGTTAGATAGATTTGTGCCTAGCCAGAGCTAGCTCTTAACAACTGTCTATGTGAAAATACTCTTAGTATAAATCCTTCAGTACTACACGTCACTCTAGTGTAGCACATAAATATTTTCTTGGTTTTAGTCTTTTAGTGGGTCAGATAGTCCCTGAGAGCTGTTAAAAATGGGCTGACTTTGTAGCACTCAACAACAGAAACAAGGCTTATATTTGAAAAAAATAAGATATGTCCTTTTCAGCATCCAACGCCCTTTGGAAAAATTCCTATAGTTCTTTCTTATGTTCTTCCCACACCTGTTACTACCAAGTGTAATCAAATCCAGTCTTTTCATTCAGTCTACTGGTTATCATACTGTAGCCACAACTCTTACCTCAGGATGAAGAAACTGAGAGTAAATTGCAGCTCTGCTTCACACCTAGCCAGAGCTCTGCTAGGCCAGCTGAGAAAGTCTTTTCATTTTATTTGTGTGAAATGCTACTGAGAAAGGAGGGAAAGCTATGCAATATTTATGTAATATAAAAGTTCCTTAGTATCAGTTTTGCTCTTCATATTCACTAGGTGGAAATTGACTTTACAGCCTTATAAACTCTTAACTTACATCTGGTTTGAGCTGCAGCTATTTCTTTATTAATCTGAGCATTTTTTGGCTTTGGCTCCTGTACATTATCTAAAGCTTGCTCAGCCAGCTGGCCTGAGGAAGAAAGCAAAGCTCATTAGAACATGCAAAGAATATGCCTGGCATCACCATTTCAATTCCTGCATGATCAGCCCACAATCTACAAAGAGATTTCAGAAGGACTTTGTTGCCAGGACATCCACAGGAGATGGGAACAATTCCACAAGAGGTCAAAGACAACCTAGCTAAGGGTTATTTTTCTGGGTACAAATGAATAATTTGCTGTTCCCACTAAATATCTACCCAATGATATGGTAAGTCCTTAAACATCAAACCTTTGCCTTTGAATTATTGCTTTTAGCAGACTCATATGCTCATTCTCCAAGCTGTGGACAGGGAGAATATAAAGATGTTTCTGGGCATTAAGCAGACTACTGAAGATGATTGTGAGGAAGCAGGTAGTCATTTATTTCTGGCAACTCAGTAAAAATAAAAAAATATAAAAGATAATCTCTGATGAGTTTAGAAGGTTTTCTGAAAAGAAAAAGAAAGAAAAAAGTTTAAAAAGAAAAGAAGATACTGTTCCTACTCTCTCCAACCCAGCCCCATCAATTTCCACAGACACTGAAATAGGGCCTTAGCCTTGGGAATGGTTTTGACTAAATGGGCCTTTTTAATTTTTGGAAGTATAGACTGGCTTCAGTCAGCTACTATTGAAAGAGGTTGGGATTACCTGGTTCAGCACGGCAGCAGAGATTTTTCTGAGTGGCTATGTTAGCTCTAGTTTTTCCATTAATTTCACCATCTTTCATTGTGTCTATACTACTAAATTAAACAGTGATGCGGTTATTCCTGGACACTGGCATACTCTTGTTTATACTGCTTGTTTATGGAACAGGAGTATTTTACCTGTCACTGTCATGGAATTGCACTGGGACAATTGGTCTTTCAAGCACTTTCCCAACACGATAGGTAGGGAATTAGCACTGGCCAGGGATTATTTCTCATACTAACTTTAAAAGTAGTGTTTTGGATGCTAGGCAGGTTTAACAGCACATGCAGCAATATACTGCTCTATTTAGCATCAGGGCAAGAAAACTTTCCCAGGCAATTTCTAATCTCACAGGATAGGCATAGGCCATGTGCTTTTATGTCTACATAACCCTTTTTCTCCTCTCTAATCTCCTTCGTATCATCTGGGGTGTGGCTGTGAGGAGGGTCTTATTAACAACATCTTCGCAGAGGAGACACAGATACCTCCATTCCTTGTTCCTTCTTCATATATATTGATGATAATATTATTTACAAAGTGTGATTAATTTTAAACTTCCATAATAAGGACACTTAAGTTATATATAACCTACATTTTTCTTTAGAATACTTATAAAAACCCTGTGCCTGACTATAGGAATTACTTCTGATTGTTCAGGAATTTCCTGGGATCACTAGTACAAAGGAAGAAGATTTTGCCATGTTTGCTTGTATGCAAAATAATATTTTATATTAGGGTTTGAGCCTTTACAGTTCTCTGAGCTGATGTATAACTCACTCTACAGTCATTGAAAATCAATGCATCCCTGAATGTTCGTATTCTCATCCCCATATCTAGGCCACATGTCTGAGATTTTCAGTGTTAGTAGTTGTACAGATACACAGCCTGCAGTTCCATTAAGGATTTTAATTTTGGAAACTTTACATATTTCAGGGGGGTTTTTTGTAGCATATCAGAAGAGTAGGCAGAGAAGCTCTTTTTGCTTTACTCATGTGCTAGCAATATATTTTTGATTTTTAGATGAAAATAGCAGAAGGAAACCCAAAAAACCCCAACAACTCAGTTTTCCTTAAAGTAGAAGATGGGAGGAGAATTCCAATCTGAAATGCATCTGTTTTCCTCAGTTACTGACCCTGTTTTCAACACAATTCCAACCAAAGCCCCTCCCCATCCTCATATATCTTTTTTCATGACTGCTTTAGTCCAAATGTTTGCCATAGATAAAGAAATTGTTACAGGAAGATCACAGTTTTATAAATAAAATTACTCCTAGGAACATATTCCCTTAAAAATGAGTCTGTATTTAATATTTTTTTTACTCTTATTAAATTGGAAAATTGTATTTATTCCTTCTGCACCTCATATTCTGGACATGGTATTTTTCACATTTCTATAACTTGTTCAAACAGACAAAAAAAATCCCAGACATTTATTCTCATTTAACTCAGAAAGAGAAAGATAAGGGGAGGACTTTGATGTGAAATAGAATTCATGTTCATTTTCAGACTTAAACCTATTTATCTTAATTTAAAATAAAAAAGAGAAATCCAGTAAAGATAAATTGTTCTTTTTCCCTTGCTCCTAACCCCTTTGATTTCTTCACTTCCTTCTTATCCATGCAGCTTTCCATTCTTCCAAAATGGCATGAAGGCAATGTGATAGTTATCTCCTGGTAACTCAGCAGCTATGCAGAAAAACAAGTCAGAGTTTCTTCAGCTTACATTGAAAGTAGGCAACCTGTTTCTTCCCTCTTCCTTCACCTCTCAAAATCATGAGGTTTCCACAGTTATTACACTCAGTTTTAAAACTTGCAATTGTTTTAAAAGCTATTCTTAAATAAGGAATCTAGATGGGCTTACTGGAATGGGAAGATACTAAAAGCACATTATCATATGTTCCCACTATCAATGGATAAAAAAACCTGCTTGAATCTATGTCTATGTCTATACACCAAATGAAGTGATGTAACACCAGTTGCTTAATTATATATCTGTCACACATTTCTTAGCCTGACCAAGACCATGACCATATCTTGCCCTGAAAACAATTACGCATTAGTACTACATAAGCAAAAAAATTTCAGAAAGGGTGCTGGAAGCATTCATAGACCATTCATTCTTTTTCCTTCATCTCCTCCAAATTTCCACACCATAGGCTAGACAAAACAATTATCGTCAGATGACTAACTTCAGGGAAGATGAATCCTAGTGTTAAAGCCTTGCACAAAGGGCAACTCATTTAAGAAGGCCTCTAGTTTCTTTGGTGTCATTAGAATAATGCTAGAAAAAATGGGTAGGTTTATTCAGTTGAGTTCAGTAGCCTTTCTTTTTCTCTTACTTTCTCTTACTCCTGTGCAGATACTTTTCATATAACTTGAAATGTGTCCAGGAAGCATGTCTAAAACATGTTCTCATTGTTCTAGAGGTTTAAGATATTCTTTCAAATGCCTTGGACAGGCAAAGCATTTGTTACTGTGTGAAAGAGAAAATGGTGCTAGTCTAGCAAATGCATTGGCAGTAGATAAAAGAAAGGAAACTCTTTTACACATAGCTGAAAGAATCTTCATTTACTGGCCACTGTGGAAGTGAGGAAGGACTTTTTTTTTTAATTTTTCAAGAAAAGAAGCAGAGAAAACATAGATGTGAGTTATTTATGAACACCTTGTAAAATTAGCTGAATTATATGACTATATCTAACATTTACCCCTATTGCTGAGAAAGGTTATTGTTTTCCTGGTTTAAGCGGAAACTGGAAATAAATATTAAGATAATATGAATAAAAATTTTAAGTTAAAATGTTTTGCTTTCATGGCCACAATGTAATCAGAAAATAACTTTGTAAACAAACAACTTTTGTAATACTTTGCAAGCATTTAATCAAAATGTCCAGGCTAATGTATTTTGTACTTAATTACACATAGAAATAATCCGAAGAGAGTTGTTAATGTTAATGTGGAAGAGCACTATGTATAAACAATGTGGAGGGAAAAAGATGATAATATTAGAGAAAGAGAACATATGTGAGGGTATGGTTACTTGTGATTTTGCTAAGAGGATGTCTTTAACATCTATTGTTCATCCTCCTTTAAGTTTAGGATGCCAAAGGTAAAAAAAAAAGTAGCAAAACTAGATGGCAATTGAGCCCCATCTCAGTTTCTAATTTGAGAAGTTAATAAATCCCAACATAGCTTTTATATTGTGCATGTACTGAACACTTCGGTATATATATCAGAATACTTAAGATAGATACTTCTGCCTTTCTGGAAGAAGAATAGAAAGATAGCATAGAGTATTCAGTGACGCCATACAAAGTGGGATGATGTGCTGGTTTTGGCTGGGGTAGAGTTAACGTTCTTCATAGCAGCTAGTATGGGGCTGTGTTTTGGATTTGTGCTGGAAACAGTGTTGATAATACAGGGATGTTTTAGTTACTGCTGAGCAGTGCTTACACAGAGTCAAGGCCTTTTCTGTTTCTCACCACCAGCGAGTAGGCTGGGGGTGCACAAGAAGTTGGGAGGGGACACAGCCGGGACAGCTGACCCCAACTGACCAAAGGGATATTCCAGACCATATGATGTCATGCTCAGCATATAAAGCTGGCGGAAGAAGAAGGAAGGGGGGGACATTCGGAGTAATGGCGTTTGTCTTCCCAAGTAACCGTTACGGGTGATGGAGCCCTGCTTTCCTGGAGATGGCTGAACACCTGCCTGCCGATGGGAAGTGGTGAACGAATTCCTTGTTTTGCTTTGCTTGCGTGTGAGGCTTTTGCTTTACCTATTAAACTGTCCTTATTTCAACCCACGAGTTTTCTCACTTTTACTCTTCCGATTCTCTCCCCATCCCACCTGGGGGGAATGAGCGAGCAGCTGTGTGGTGCTTAGTTGCCAGCTGGGCTTAAACCATGACAGATGATGGGAGGAAATCAGAAGACATGGATTGACAAAGATTTGTTGGTCAGACAGAAAACAAGCTTGGAACCTGCCATAGTTCAGGATGTTTTTATTAGAGAATGAAATAAGGTACAGTAATTTTTTTTTTCTATATTAATGATCAAAGCCCAGTAATATTAACTGTGCAATAATAACTGTGTTTGTGATATTAACAAACTTTGCACCACTGAGGTATCTTCACAGACTTTTTTATATACCATTCCTACATGTGCACCACAGACTAAAGCTGATGAAGAAGAGGTTCCCTTGAGAGAGAGGTTCTCTGTCAGGATGAGGGTGTGCTTTGCTGACAGATTTAGCGAAGTTTGCTAACTTTTCTGACAGGGTTAAGGAGAAGTGGTCATTTGTTGGGTCGCCTGGGAGTTCAGCAAGCTAAAAAAGGGAGAAAAGAAGAACGAATGTGCACTCTGCAAGAGAAAAGCCTAAGAGAAACAGAAGAAAAGTTCTTTTGCACTAATGACTCCTTAGGTTCTTAAGCAGAGAATGTTTTTCTGAGACCTGACTCTTAAGAGACACAAAGCACTTCACAGCAAGCACACAGAATCATACCTGGCACTTGTTTAAGTGCATCTATGGTTTCTTATTCTCCCTGTGAGGTGATCTAAGACCTCATCCCACATTTCAATAGATCCCTACAGATTGCATAGGAAGTATCAACCAGGAAAAAATGGAGAGTAGCAGCCTCGGTACTGTCAACACTCAAGGCTGTCGCAGGTAGTTAACTGGAAGCCAAAGAAAAAAGTGAGACAGAGGGAGCTATTCTCATAAGGAATACTATTGCATGCACTGCCAATATTTGATTTAAATTATTACTTTTCCTACCTTTTTTTCCCTCATATTAATATACTAAAAAGTCCCATTTCCTGTTCTATTATCTCTATTTTCTATGTAAGTAGTTATTGCAAATGTCAGATGGATAAAGTAACCTGTTATCTGTTAAAATACTCCATGTATGAAAATAAATTACTGTTCAAAACTACCTCTTTGGCTTCAGAAATAATTCTGAGCCCTACAGACATACAGTGAATCAGTGGATCAGATTTCAGTTTGCACCCATGTAAATTTTCAAAATAAGTTTCTTCTGTAGCCAGTTTAAAGATTTAAGGGAATAGAGAATAATACTATGCTCTTGCATGTATTTTCCTGGGGCTAATCAATATTATGAAGTGCCATTTATTTTGCATTTTAAAGAAAAGATCTGTAAAATTTCATATCATTCTTTTGTTTTAAGTATTGACTGACTATATGAATGAAATACCTTGCCAAAGTTGCCTTTGTGCAGATGAACCCAGCTTTTAACAAAAAGGAAAATTTTGGTGTCTCGGCCTTGAGTATGGACAATTACCCAGAAAATACTAAACATGTAATATCTTAATGAAGCTGTCAGAATAGAACTTTAAATAAAATAAAGGCAGAGGACTATTTATATTCATGTACTTGAACAGTTTTTGATACCAAGTCATACCAGAAGTTTGTTAGTAGAATGGTTTTTGACAGCACTAAATAAAGCATATAATGATCTACCAATAATAACACTGATTAGTAGGCAACAATAGGATTAGTTTATGTTTTTTTCACAGTGAATCTAATTAAATAAATATAACGGTCACAAAAAGTGCAAATTAAGAGATGAATAAATGTTCCAACTGGCTTATAAATTAGACTAGAGAACACCAAGCTCTAAAATTCCCATTGGTCTATTTGCATAAATGAACTGGGATTGTGATGGCCTTGCAGCAATCTCCAGTGCCCAGCTTCCAGAGACTGGCTAAAATCTGCTGTTGGAAAGATCAGGTGGCCACTCAGCAGAATCCTAGGAGAGACTTGTAGCTGCACTGGTGGGATTCATTGTACCTGCAGTGTAGAAGACTGTATCCACGTCCATTTAAAGTCAGTGAAAAGAAATAGAAAATTTAAGGATGCAAGCTGTCAGAGTTATTTTAGACATCTACCTTAGGCTGAGGTGATTCGCGACCTAAAGGTGTCTATCTCTCCCCATTAATTGTTAGTAGAGGTTAGCATAGAGAGCTTAAAGGTCTGGTTCAACAGCCGTCTCACTTCACATCTATGAAACAGCATTTTCCCAAATTCCATTATAACTATCCATTTAAAAATGTTGCAGGCATTCTCCAACTATGGCCTCTTTTGGTAATCCAGTCAATTTGGAGGCAGTATTTAAGAAATTGCCAGACCTTCATCACCAAGGAGATAAGCTTAGCTGTCCAAGAAGTAAGTACGTAGAAATTCAGAAATCTACGATTTTACTTTCAGAAGAACTCAGCATGACTATGAAATTTCTGACTGAAAGAAAGGTGAAGGTGCTAATGGCAGCAAGCTATGAGAGCTAGCATTTGGATATATGAACACAAATTCCTCATTGGGACTACAAGCAGGCAAGTAGCCAGTTCCACTAGAGGTTTACAGCTAGGTGCTAGTGGTGAGGTAGTTCTGAACTGGCACAGAAATCTGAATCCAGCTCATGCTCCTCTGATAGCCTTTGGCAGTCAGAAGGCTGCCACCTAGAATTATTTTTTATAGCTGAATGGTAATTGTCAGGGAAAACTTCAGGGCAGATCTTTCACAAACTCACATGGGACTCTGTAAAAAGTTTCTTAGACAATAGCATCCTAGTTATGGCTAGCACCTTGCTCTACGTTTACAGCAACCAGAAGGAAAGTGGCAGATTATATTCTCTAAACACTCCTCAATTATGTCTCTGTGCTTGGACAGGACATAGCTTTTGATAAATTCACTCTTCCACTTTTCAGGCAAAAACATCAACATAAGCACAAATATTCCTGCCTTTCCTTGGAACCCAAGTTGTAGCACCTTTAGTTTTGATTTCCTGTGACTAGTGACAAATACCAGACTGTCATTTTGGAAATCAGTATAAATCCTAATATGAATATGAATCCCTTATACTATAGGGATCAGACATCACAGTAGGGAAGGCTGATAATCATTTATCAAACATGATGATCAGTCTTGACAGCTCTTTGACAAAAGAAGTTAGAGCCTAAGTGGAATTATCATTTTTCTTTGGTTTTCCTCACTTCTCTAATTTTTAAAAAAATATTATTCTATTGCCTCTCCTCCCAGAAAAGACAGCTCTTATCTGCTCCTGAAACTGCCTATCTTCTTTTTGTTTTTACCAGTCATTCTTCTTGTGTGCTTGGCAGGACGTCCTGCCTGTCTGCAGTCCTTTGCGCTTATCTGTCTGGTAGCTTTTTGTTACTTGAGTGTCTGCTACATGTAACTACAAACATCTTTCTTTGCCTTTTGGGTGGTCACATTGCTTACACACTCATGTAAAATGCTTATACATTATATTTGGTCCTGCCATCACAGTGTAACAAAGCACCTAAATGCTGTTGTTATCTAAACTACTTATCATGCCTACACTTCATTTCAAGGCAAACTGATAATAATTATATCCTGATTTATACATTTATGATTGACAGGTGCTGCAGGCCTCTGCTTTGGCTTCATCACTGCCCACCATCACCAGACCTGCCCACCAGCTGAGGTTGCAATGGGAAGGGCCTTGCTGTGGAGGGAGCATGAGCACGTTGCTGTTTTCATTTGTGTTTGGTGCATGTGCTCAAGCGAGCTCTTTATTTAACATGGACAAGCTTCCCTCTCATCTCTTCTCTGGGATCAGTGTGCCTGTAAGGGAAGAAAAGGGAACAAGTCCTCTGTGCTGGATCAGCAGCTGAAGTGTCCTGAAGAGAAAATGTTTGTGCTTGGACCTCACACAGCAACCATTTGGCTCACAGTAAGAATTTGAGAAAGCACAGAACAATGCTGAAGCAGATATCAGATGAGCCAAACGTTTCAGCTTCCCCAGTGTCTGATTGTTTGAAACAATCCCATTTCAGTATACAATAGCACACACAAAGGAGGTTTCAGTTTTCCTATATAAAGCACTTTCATTCCTTATGTTGTCAGGAGTTCTATGTCAGCATGCCAAATTCAGTGAAAAATTAAGCAACTTAACATTAAATTTTAATTAAATGGGAAGTCAGTATTGTATTATGGAGAAATTCCAGTCTCTTTGGAATTAACATCAAACTTCCCATTAGCATCTTTAAAATTTGGCTTTGTAGAGTTAGGTTTGGTTTTTGTTTTGTTTTTTTTTCTTCAGATACTATTTAATTAAATAAAGTTCTAATGGGATTTTCCATGGAAAAATGTATTATAATTCATTTAATATTCATTAAATATTAACTTTTTTTCAGCAACTCTATTAGCAATACTTTGTAAGAGTACAGAACTTTGAGGACTTTTGAGCCCAATAAATTTCCATAACTCTTTGCATCTTCTCTTCAGCCTAGAAAAAGGAGATAATAACTGAATAAAGATAACGAATAAGGTTCTAAAGTTTACAATTAACTTTAGGTTTAGTCTTCTTCTGGTCACTTAGGTACCTAAATGCTTTCAGTTCTGGTCACTTAAGTACCTAAATGCTTTCAGCTTCTGTCTTGTTCTAACAGATTTAACAATATAGGTGTACGCAAGACCTTTGCGTGTCTTTTCTTGGATCAGAAAATGTCCTTTTTTGGATTTGAAAAATGTCCAGCATAAGGATTCCATAGACTTTTACTAGAATAACTAAATTTCCAGGATCAAGATTTTTATCAGGTAAGTGATGTTTACAGTCTTCCAATATTTGTTGTTTCTAAAAAGAGAACAACACCCTTCAAATACACTTTGTTGAAGCCTCTCAGGATAGGCAACTGATAGCCAAAAACTTATCTTTGAAAATATTGGACCTAAACCTGTACTTACCTGCTTTAATTAAAACATCCTAGTTGTGAAAGGTGCTATCAGTATTCTGAGCCTCAGAATCATACAGTTTTTTTAGCAATAAACATCAAGACAGGCACATCTAGCCTGGACATTAAACTTCATAGTTAGGGGAAATAGCTATGCTTACATCTAAACAAACGATCTGTAATTACAGAACTAATGTCTTAATAATTATTTATTTAAGATCCTAATAGGAACCCAAATCAGCAATTTGGTCCTAAAGGCAGAGTTTCAGGATAGGTTATGCAAGTGGTGCACTTCTGAAAATCAAAATCCAAGTGTAAAATGTCAAATGTCTGAAAACTAAAGCAAAAAAATAAAATAAAATTATTCTCACTACCTGTTCTGCCAGATAGAACTACCCGAAACTCAAAGAACATATAACTCAAGGATTTAGTTAAAAGTATAAATAACAGGGAAAATCTGTAACTATCCATGAAAATGGTTTAGTTTATCTGTATTCAAAATTTTGAACCTGAATACTCTTTCAAAATAGCCATCTAAACTAAGTACCTCAATTTGATTTTAATATTCCTTACTTAGGGACATATGGGTCCAACTGCTCTCTGGAAATGTTTGTCTTTTCCCATTAGCTACAGAGGGAACAGTGTAACTATCAGCTTTTCAAATTGGCAGGATGAATCCAAGGCCTAGGAGTGCGAAACTGTAGTTATACACAAACCCAGAAATGTTTCTCTGTTGACAGAGCTGAACACCTAGATTATGTCTCATGACCAGCCCTGTTTATGGTTAAGAAATCATGCATTCTTGATAGTAAGTACCTATTTCTGGATGGTCCCACAATATCAGCTGCATGCTTGTACTAAAATTATGCCTCAGACAGAGCGTGAGCTAGTCCTTTTCCACATGAACTGAGGCACCCGCTGTATCCAATGGCCTTTCCGGATGTGTTCCTATGTATCTGGTACAGTCAAGAAATACATTTCTACTGGAGAACACTATAGCTCTCTCTTTAGGAAAATACCTAGTAATATGCTGAACAGACCTAGTAGATGTGCGGCTGGAGATGTTGGCACAGTGGAATCTATAGAAATATATAAGGAAATAAATTATATTCTGCACTACACTAATTATAGGCATAGAAAATAAATCGATATCTATTAAGTGTCCCAGAAGCAGTGACTGAAAGTCAGGACCTGCTCTTTGCTGCTTGTAGGCTTAATTCCTGCCTTAGAGACAGGTCCTTTTCTCTGTACTGTTCTTTGGCATGAGGTATTTCGAATTTCTTCCTGAATGTTTCATAGCCTCAACAGAAATTAAAAGTGACATAATCCCAGAAAAGTTCACAAGCTGATGATTATGGAATAATGATGTCATGCAAATTTGGACTCTTACAGGTATCTCATTCTAAAAGTGACTATTTAGTCCATGAAGCTATTTCATAAAAAGAAAAGGAGTCACCAGCAGCTGTTTTAAAAGCAAGAATCTATAACTATGATTAGTCATAATTCTTACTCGGTGCGAGTGTATACTGGGAGATCAACTGAATGTTGGATCACTGGAACTCAGTATAATTTAAGGAGAGAAAAAGTATTTGAAATATTCAAAACACGGAAGTTCTGCACAGAGGCATAAATCTTGATCCTGGAGGACTTCAAAGTCAAACAAGGGCTGCTCATTTTCAGAGATTTTCTAGAACCTAAATCTGTATTTAAGTTCTGAGCTCCACCTAATATATTGCAGCTATGCCAGGGGAAACATAAATAAAGAGAAGAAAAACAGAACCTTGAACAAGATAAACAGACTCCATAAGGATTTTATCCTGATTATAATTACATGACTATTCATAATAGTCATAAAGTGGTTCATCCACCTTTAATTTAACTTTATATTTAAATAAACAAAAGATTTTTGTACCTTTGGGAAAGTTTATTTGTGTGTTTTCTTGGGTTTTTTTCAATGTTTAAATATTTAGGTTCTACATGTGGTGCAAGGAGCTGTTAAGTTGAATAAAAATCATTAGTAATACAGTTATTTAGTATTTAATACACTATTAAATAGTGCATCATTTCACTGACATATTTTCAAATTATTAACTTAAGACCATTGTATTTGTTACCTTGCAAACAACCTTAAAGTGCAATGGGTGGTATATGGCTTAATGAATAATCTTCTAGGAGCCAATGATGATCTTAAAAGTATTTTAAAATATTTTAAGTTCTTCCCGTCAAGCAGTAGCGTTACTTTAGGAGTACTTAAATAGTCTTACAAACATCAAGTGAAATTGCTCTTATCGTCCCTAGCTTAGTATAAATTTATAGATATCAGAGAACCTGAAAAAGTGAAAAGGAGTGGACTTCTAGTCAAGGTTCTTGAGGCATAACATGCTTGTAGCCCTGGAAATAGACATCACAATTATTTTACCTTTTTCATCGATAATAAATCACCTGTTCTAAAATTGTTTTTCTTAATCTGAATATTGGACAGCACTACTGAAACTGCTCTAATGAGTGAGGGATCAGCAAAGGTGTTTATTTAATAATGAATTACTCTTTTTTTTTCTTTTTCTTTGTGAATAGATTGAGTAATACTGGCATGTGTTGCATTCTTCTTATCTCTATGCATGATTAGTAATAAAACAGTGGAACATATGGTCTGTTGCTCACTGATCTTCAAAATTCTACATTTTTGCTTTTTTAAGTTTACCGATGGAATGAGAAACCTAAAAAGGTAGTAGCTCAAATGTAGTTCCCAAATGGTGCCTAAAACTTGATCTAGTTTTGATGTTGAAACACCACATGATGGAGAAACTAAACAGCACATAAAACTAACCAAACGTGCAGCTCAATTTCTGTTATACTACCATCTAAGTTTCACTTTGGTAATTATATGAAGATTGGTAGCATGGCCTTAGTATGAGTACACGTCTACATTTTTAACACAAAACAAAACATGATACATGAAAAGCCGTTGTTGTAATCCAACATTAAATATTAGTTCTAATAATAAACATAAATCTATAAGGGAAAAAATGCACAGAAGTGTACTTCAGGTACATTAGAAAATAAACATGTGTTTACAGCTAAGAGTATGTTAATTTAATGCATGTCTTGTTTAATATCTTTATCGATGATCTGGATGAGGGGATTGAGTGCACCCTCAGTAAGGTTGCAGATGACACCAAGTTGGGAGGGAGTGTTGATCTGCTCAAGGGTAGGAAGGCTCTGCAGAGGGATCTGGACAGGCTGGATCGATGGGCAGACGCCTATTGGATGAGGTTCAACAAGGCCAAGTGTCGGGTCCTGCACTTGGGTCACAACAACCTCATGCAATGCCACAGGCTTGGGGACGAGTGGCTGGAAAGCTCCCCCACAGAAAAGGACCTGGGGGTGTTGATTGACAGCCGGCTGAATATGAGCCAGCAGTGTGCCCAGGTGGCCAAGAAGGCCAACGGCATCCTGGACTGTCTCAGAAACAGCGTGGCCAGCAGGAGTAGGGAGGTGATTGTCCCCCTGTACTTGGCACTGGTAACGCCACACCTCGAATCCTGTGTTCCGTTTTGGGCCCCTCCCTACAAGAAGGACATTGAGATGCTGGAGCGTGTCCAGAGAAGGGCGACGAAGCTGGTGAGGGGTGTGGAGCACAAGTCTTACGAGGAGCGGCTGAGGGAGCTGGGGTTGTTCAGCCTGCAGAAGAGGAGGCTGAGAGGAGACCTCATCACTCTCTACAATTACCTGAAAGGGGGTTGCAGAGAGGTGGGTGCTGGTCTCTTCTCCCAAGTGACAAGTGACAAGAGGAAATGGCCTCAAGTTGTGCCAGGGGAGATTCAGACTGGATATTAGGAAAAAGTTCTTTACTGAGAGAGTGGTAGCACAGTGGAATAGACTGCCCAGGGAGGTGGTGAAGTCACCCTCCCTGGAGGTATTCAAGGAGCGTGCGGATGTGGCATTGTGCGACGTGGCTTGATGGGCATGGTGCTGTGTGGTGTGGGTGGTGTGTGTTGGTTTTTTTGTTGGGTGGGTTTTTTTTGTTTTTTTATTTTTTTTGTTTGTTTGTTTGTTTTGGTTTTGTAATGGTTGGACTTGATGATCTTACAGGTCTTTTCCAACTTTAGTGATTCTGTGATTCTGTGGTCTTTTCCACCATTAATGACTCTGTGATTCTATGATTTCTTTCCTGAAAGAGGATTTTTTCTTGACTAGAAATTGTCAATAAATATTAGAGTTACAGCCTGCCATCATAAAGTTTTTGAAACAACTTCCTATTTCTAGATGATGTTGTTTGTTTCAGCTAACATAAAGTCAGTAGATGGATTGCTTCTGTTTATGCTAGCTTTTGACATTTTTTAGTGACAAAGAAGATGATACTGACATGGACTTGGGAAAGATGCCTGTGTGGCAAAAACCCTGACCTCATCGTAAAGAACATGGACCAGAGGTAAGCAAATACATTTTCAGTGATCTTTCAGTTTTCTGTTGAAATTGAGGTATTTCTCCAACGCTACATGCCAGTAGTTTAAAAACAAATTAAGTCTGGGAGTCGGGTTTACACATAAGTGATGTAAAAGAAGCCTAGTACAGCCAAATCATAAATAGATGCCTTCTCCTCAAAATTATTACATAACCTTGGAGGAGTGTGAATTGCTTGATTAAAAATTGTTGCTTTTAGTGTGAAATATTTCATCAGAATAAAACTTACAAATCCGTGTTACATAGCAGCAATTTTATAAGTGTCAAGTGTCAAGGATTCACTGAGTGGCACATTACTTTGCTAGTCACACAGTCACATAGTAAATGTCACGTTTCTTAAAGGTAGGCATCCTGCTGTCCAAAGAGCTCAGTGTTTCTCTCCCTGTATCTCAGATGCTCTGTTACTTCTATGTGTGAAATCAGATAAAGCAGCAAAGTAAGTCTGAGAGAGGCAGTGAGAGAGAGAGACTTAGCAACAAAAAATAACACATCCACACCTATATACATACATACATACATATATATATATAAACACACAAACTCCCACACATTAACACAGCCACAAGCATTTGCTATGTATGTCTATAAAGGGAGGATTGAATAGTTTGATCTCTTTTCAGTTAAAGAATAGCTAGACTGCATTTTATTTTGAACTTTTTTTTAATATTCACCACGTTTCAGAATATGGAGTGATATCACAGACTGAAATAACAGTACTCTATATATCTCTATTTCGGTTAACTTTTTTTTTTCCCTGGTTCCTCCTCTTTCTTCTTTTTAAGAACAAGGAGATTTGAGTTCTTGTGAAAGAAGTTAACATGGTGAGAGTACATAAAAGTGAGACTTCCTGAAAACCATAAGAGGACTATGAGGCTCAAGAGCTAATAGGGCTACCAGTTAATATATAGGCTAGAGTAGAATTTAAGGTGCAAATAAGAATAGATACAGTGTGTTAAACTAACCTGAGATCGATAGAATTTAACAATATAAAAGTCCTAACAAATCTGAACTTTAAGTATTATTAAATGCAAAATTCATTAAAAGAGATTCAGTCCACCTAAATCCTACCATAATTAAGGAGTAGGAAATAAAATTCCACCATCAACTCGACTGCAAGAACCCTTTTATGCCTTTATTGCTCAATAGCCACTACAGATTCCTTAATCTATTAAGAACATCACTTCCAAGCCTCAAATTCTGTGGGTGTATAAACTGAAGCTCACAAATGTTCAGAAACACTTGTTCTAAGATGATGATCATCATCTACCTGCTGCTTACAGCTTCATTGCCTCAGCATTAGGATGAACTTAGGTTCTCCTAAAAAGATTCTGAAGTACCAATGGTGTTCCCAGCATTAATAAATAGTGACATCATTGAATGTGTCTGTGCATAATAAATTACACAGGAATCTAGCAATTACAGCGTTTCCCCAGGGAACATGTGACACAGGTACCAGACTCCTTGACATAAAACATCCTTTAACCTGGATTACACCATTCTCCACTCTTTCTTTTGAACTGTGTGTGGTGTGGGGAGACAGAAAGAGGGCAGACAAATGAGAATTGCATTATACAATTCAGGTGAACTGTAGATCTTCAGAAGTGCCTTTCTCTCTGCAGTGATGATCTGGGGATGTTTGGCAACTACCTCGGAACAATTATTTCCCCATAGGAATCTAAATTAGTTAAGTAATTTAAAATTGGATCTTTAAAATAAATTGCCTCCTTTAAAACCTTGACTTCTATTTGACCAATATTGCAAATATTAGCATTCAGAATGGTGAGTTTCTGTAAAATGAAATATACTGCATATTAATTACCAGCTTTTCTTTCAGAGATATTTCCAGAGAAATATGGTCTTAAATAGTGTCAGATCTCTCTGCTGCTTCCGCATATCTACTTATATTTCTTGAAACAAAGCTTATTTTTAAAAAATTCTTCTGTTAGATCTTCCAGACTAGGACCTCATGAAGCAATGATATGAAATGAAAGTAGCGATGAATACACAAATACATTTTTTCGCTTAAAATCCTCAAAATAGTTGAAGTCCATTTTTGCTTCCTTTTTGACTTATGCATTGTACATTTTAATCCCATATTTCACCATTCAAAATTATGTTTTCTTTTCTACCTGGGGTGTGGCCAAATTTCACCGTAATATTTGTGCCCACGACTCATACTATTACATTTTATCCAGAATTTTCCTTTCTCTGCTGAATGCTATCAAACATATAGACCTACATGTTGTCCCTACGTTTAGCTATGTGCTATCAAACATATAGACCTACATGTTGTCCCCACATTTAGCTCCCATTGAAGTCAATAATGAGACTTCGGATAGCATTAGTAGTTGGATGAGACCCCACTGATTGTCAGAAAACAAGATTGAAAGATACAAAATATTTTAAGTTATACTCATTACTGCCAAAGGTTGGCAGAGTGCTAGCTTCTGGTTTGGGGGGGGGGGGGGGGCAAAATTTTGTCTGTTTTTTTCAGAAACTGCTTCAGCTGTGTGTCCTGGATGCAAAGATTAACCATATACTGGGCAGTATTGGGTGGAGCATAGTCACAGGTTGAAGGAGATGATCCTTCCCCTTTACTCAGAACTGGTGACATCACATCTGAGACCACATCTGGTGCACTGTGTCCAGTGCTGGGCTTCCCAGTATGAGAGAGACATGGACATACTGGAGAGAGTTCAGCAGAAAGCCACCAAGCTGGTCAGGGGGGTGGAGCACATAACACAAGGATGAGAGGCTGAGAGAACTGGAGTTGTTCAGCCTGGGAATGAGAAAGTTGTGTGGAGACTTCATTGCTGTCTGCCCCTAACTAATGGGAAGGTGTGAAGAAGATAGAAGTCAAACCCTTCTTGAAGGTGTAGAATCAAGGACAAGAGATGACAGACACAAGTAACACAGGAAATTCAGTTTCAAAATTAAAAAAAAAAAACAAAACCAAAACCAAAAACAAAAACAAAACATGAGGGTGATCAAACATACACTCAAACTCAAACAAAATTTACCTGAGAAATTTTGGAATCGCATCCTTGGAGATATTCAGACCTGACTGGACATGGACCTGACCAGCCAGGTCTGAGCTGGCCCTGCTCTGAGAAGGAGATTAGACAAGATGACCTCTGAATGTCCCTTCCAACTTATATGATTCTGTGATTCTATGATTTGTTTTGTTTGGCTTTCTGACCAGACATTAGAACAGGAAGATATGCATCAGACCAAGGCTTAGTATGGAGTTGTGGAATGGGTTACAGGTTAAAAATAAGTCAGTTTGCTTTTCTTGGAGGACCCTACTTAAAAAAGAAAACACAAGTTCCAGAGGTGTTTCAGAGCAGCAGTCAAATTTGGTATGATCTTAAACAGAGATCTCTTGGAAGAGAGGTAGGAATTTCAAATACATGCCTACAGAGTTTGTTCAGTCTAAAGTGGTATGACCTGGTATGCAATATGGATATGAAGCTCACTGTATAGATTGAGCATGTTGAAAAGTTGAGTGGATATTAATTTCTTGTATATTGTATAGTTGGACAAAGTACACACAAGTACTACACACAAGCCCTACATCTTCTTTCTCAGTGATGTTAAATCAAACAAATACCCTCAAAAAACTTATGCCAAAATCTTATTATCACCGTTACTTATGCTAAATTCTCTCACTCACCACAAGGTACCTGATATGGTCGATGCAACATGAGATGAGGCCAAGTGCAGATGTTATTGAAGCTCAGTAGTGTGGACCTACCGAATATAAGCAAAGTGAAGAAGAAAAAAAGTCCTTAGGCATTCATTTTTCACTTTCACAGAATAAATCAAGTTTAGTGTATTTTGTATTTGTACATCCACTCTGTTCATTTGCTCAATGTTATTTAATTTTTCTGTTGTCATTGCTGTACAAAAGTGAATAACTCCGTCAAATGTAATAGTACTGCTTTTACATTTATAGTACCATAAAGTGTTACAGCTACTTAGTGTTGACATATATTCTCAGACACCCCTGCAGACTTTTATATGTTAAAAAGATTGCATGTCTAGTAAAACTAAGACTTAGTGAATATAAAAATGTCATCCAGTCCTATAAACCAAGTTTGCCATTTGCAGTATATTTTGCTGATACTTCTCATAATATTACTTATAAAAACCCTCTTTGTGTTGTATGGGTTTGTCAGGTTTTAAGGAAGAAAGAAAAAAATAGACAAACATTCCTTCTACACTTCAAAATCTGACTGCTAAAGGAAAGAGTAACTAGCAAGCCTTCAAATATCCTTCTGAGATATGCAAAATTTTTATCCTTTCTGCTGAACTTACTGGATGATATACATTACTACAAGTATGTTAGTTGTTACTCTTGCACATATATCAACTGAGCATAATGCTGAGCATGAGCAAATTTAGTTCTTGTTTGTCATGTAATTCAAAGTACGAATTAAAAACCTTTCACAATAAACTTCACAAAGACCAGACTAACAAAAAGATCTACGTCTTAGTTCAATATGCATATATTAAATTCCTAAGTATCAGAGTATATGATTTCTTGGGATGGGTGGGGTTCTGGTGTGCTACTGAGTCACAGAGCTCTTATTTTGTCAGTGGATAAAGAACAGGGCTAACAAAGAACTTTTGAAGACACACATGCAGTGGAGGATAACGTATAATTATTGGGAGAGCTTACTAAAGAACTAGAAATGTTCCATGTGTTGTGTACATTTTCTGCCCTTCCCAGTATGACAGTCTGTATGCAGTCAAGCATACAACTGTTAACATCATAACTGGCTGATGCTACGTTAACTTTTTACTTCCAGTGAAAATGAAGACCAGAAAAACCTCTCCCACTAAGCACTTCCTACTGTGCTAGCCAGCTTTCCCATAGCTCTTCTAAATCACTAGCAATCAAATCATATCTGCCTTGGGTGCTAATTTTGTGGGAGGAACTCTACACATTCCAATATGGCCTACTGAAGCAAAAAAAGGTAGATAAAAGAGAAAAAGGAAATTACATTAAAAATGTGAAAAGAATGGATATGTTTAGGTTAGAAAATACAGAGAATTTGTGGGATTTTCTTGATTTAAATGATCTAAATTCCAATTTAAAATGGCTTTTATCAAACTCAGATTCTATGTTTTATTTTTGTAAGACAATAATAATTTACTTATACTAAATCTTTCTAACATGTTAAGGGATAAGATGAGGGAAATTACTTGAAAATTCAGTGAAAAATTTAAATTATTGGTTTGACATTTAATAGCTTTTAATTTTGTACTCTGTGGGGAAAAAAAAAAACAGACCACATGGCAAAATAGAAGGTATATAATTCATTACATCTTCAAAGGAATGAATTACGCAAAGAAAGTTACTAAGGCAGAAGAGAAAACAGTGGTTTCTTTAATTAGCATACTAACAGTTGCTCTTGGACCTTATAATAAATACTGTATTTTAAGAAAATGGTCTATAATGATAATGACAAATTTTATTTCTTTTCTAAATGTGTCACTCATGTCAAACTAAAGTTCTGGCATTCAAAGAAAGCTCAATATTATTTCCTAAACGTGTCTCACTGCTACATAGACATGATAGAAGTCAGCGAGAAAATCAGCAACCTGGGTTCTACAGTGTGTTATGCTAGAACTGAGATATACTGAGAGAGAGTATATCTAAATGACACGTTTGTACATTGGAGACCATGGAGTTTTACCTGTGATCAACTGTGACAATTGAAATTCTTGTAGATCTACAAAAACCCAGTGAGAAGATATAAACTTAAACGAGAGACAACAGCACTGAAGGAAAAAGACCCACCTGAACAGAGGAAAAAAAAAAGCTTGCTTTGAAAAGGCAACTATTTAAAACTGTGTGTAGGGAGGAAAAACAGAACATGTTCAAAGTGGGAAATTGAGAAGCAGATTAGGACTACTATACAAATTTGTGGCTGCTTATAGCAGAAGAAATAGGCCAAGAAATGGAAATGTGTTAGTGTGAAAAGTGAAGTGTGGGAGATCTAGAATGATGGAGATGTTGGCATGTGGGAAAAGGAAACCTGAATTTGCTGCTGAAAAGGCAGAAGGATTAGGGATAGAAAGTAGCTGATTGAGATAAAAGGGAGGGAGAGGAGGAGGAAATTTGGCGCTGAAATTGAGACAGATTGGTGAAGTGGGAAGTAAGGTGTGAGGAGTAAGGAGAGGTGGTGTTTGCGTTTGCACCTACAGTTGCAGATGTGATGCAGAGTGATAACCTCCCATGAAATACTATTAGTTCTAACAGCAAAAACTAAATAAGAAAAGGATAGGGTCTTTTAGTGAGACCATGGAAAAGAGAGTGATATGATTCTATTGGTTCCACCACATATTTTTTTTAGACAAAGAAATTAAGACTATGATTATACAGTTAATTCTTCTGACTGTATCACTTAATATGCGGCTTCAAAAATTCTTTTGTTATTTAATGGCATTCATGTGATTGTCTCCGAGACAATAATAACCTTTAGAATTCTTATGTAAATATATCTAAATCTGGAAATCATTACTCACAGTAGGTCAAGACAAAAATGGGCTTGGATACTGAAAGAACATTAACAATCACAAGAGCTGAGATTTATGAAAGAATGTAGACTAAAATTAGACACTAAATTTTTTCAAACTAAGAACTACATGCAAGATCTAGTCAGAAGTCATACGATGGAATTTCTGAGTTTGCATCTTCCTTAAGGATGTGATGCTAGGCCTTTTTAGACACTTCTAAGTCATTAATTTTCTTAGAAGTATTTTAATATAAGCAGTAAAATTCCAGAAGATATCTGCTACCTGAGTAGCAACTCTGACAACGCCCCAATTAATGGTCTGAGGCTTGGCTTGCCCATAACAGGATGGAAGTTCTCCTATGGGTTACTATGGCCTAAAGTCCTTGATTACCTTAATTTTGGCCCTGCAATGTTACTGTTATTACCTAAAAACCTTTTGCTTTATCCTAAGAATAGCTTGATTGCAGTTCATACGTGATACTCCAGAAGGTGTGAAATAAACTGTGAAATTTTATTAATCAGAATGCATTAGAGCAGACAGAAGGACTATAAACAATATAATCTAGTCTACAAACTAAAGATGCAAAAGAGGACTGGAGACTATGCTTGCCCTTTATGCAGTGGGCAGGATAAAAATGCTCTGCCAATATTGGAAATCAAAGGGAGAAAAGGACATAATGATGGCAGAAGTCTTGATTTTGTTTTGGTTTTGGTTGCTTTGCCTGCTTCTTCTGTGAGCCTCACAGTGACCTCCAAGAGTGTCTCAGACAGCTTATGTAAATTCTAACAGATGGCCTACCATAGGGCTGAATCTTCCCCTTTTCCAAACAGGAGTATGGAATTTTCTTTCTTTATTTGTCTGGGGTTTTTTTGATTTATTTGTGGGATAGCTATATTAAACAGATGGGCTTTGCATTTTGGCCACATAGACTTAATTCAAATGGATTGTAGTTAAAACTGTTTAGTACATTGCACCTGCCATATTCTCATATTATCTCTTGTGTCTAGATTATAATGCAGAATAATAAGTAGCACCGCATTTTGGACAGAGACACAGTTTTGGAATAAAAATTCTCCCTGAAATCTGGGATGTTATTTACAACAACTTTAACATTGTTCCTTTCAATTCCTTTATGTTCTTTTCTTTGGTTCCATCTAGCTAAATACCAAGAGCACAGATGGGGATGGAGAAAAGAGAGATATACATCACCAATTTGGAGTTAATATCATTTAACTCTGGGTAGTCTTAAACTTTGCATTAAAATATATTGGTCAACCGTGTCAGATTCTCAAAAGAGTCTGAGCCATAAAGTGTTGTGGTTAGACATAAACAACCCAGTAACCATGATGATTAGACTTGCTCAATATTGACCTCCTAAATTTTGTCCCAAGAACTGTTGTTTTTCTGGAGCATTTACCAGATCACAGCTAGTTTGTGGAATATTTGCTATTAATCTGTGGAAAACTGGATGGTCCAGTGGTGAGGCTTTCTTCATTGCATACAGATGCAATCAAGATATCACTGAAAGTGTTCTGTAGTTTATTTTTCTGCATAAACAGCCACTGTAATTGTCATACCTGTGTTGTGTGAATGACAGAGGTTTAAAACACTCTAATGGAAAGTTGTCCTCCCTGGTCTTTTTAACTTCTGTAAATCTTGTTCCTTGCTTTCTATAGTTCCCAATTCTTCCCATAGACAGTTTTTAGATCTAACTGTCCAGTATGAATTTTATGTGTATTCAGTGTGCATTCAATTAATACAGTGTGACTTCAGCTGACAGACCAGACAACACAGGCACATTTGGGAGCTTCAGGAACCATGCATTTGATACTAGGCTTTCTGCATATGAAAAGTTGCAGCTGGACTGTCTATGTGAAAGAAATCCAGTCTATCCGATCTGTGTCAGAAACAGCAAGCATAAAATGAATGTTTAGTTTGTACGTGTTTGTCTGAGGTTTCAAAAAATCGGTGTATTACCTTCCCAAAAGACCAGATTGCCTGTATTAAATCACCTAAAGAATGTTTTCTTAATTTATCACGCAGCAGCAGCAGCAGCAGCAGCAGCAGCAGCAGCAGTAGTAGTAGTAGTAGTAGTAAGTAGTATTTGCATTTAGATTTCCACCAGCAGTCTAGCTCCACCTGCTGAAATGTTTTACTTGACTAAGGACTTGCCATTAAGTTTTGGACAGTTTTCCTTAATACTTTGGGGCAGTTTTTATTCTTGATTCAAGGCCATAGTATTTTGGTGTCATACATATAATGTGTGAGGCCACTGACTGGATTAAAATCCTTTTTGTTCTTCATGCTTTACAAGGAGCCCGCATATCAAGCAAGAGCTGTGATGTAAATTCTCAGTATACTGCTTTAGCTCTTGTATATTCCATTATCTTCATCCATTTGTCTTATAGTCTTTAAAGAATGTTTTAATTTGTAAGATAGAAACAATAAATAGAAAAGCAATAGTATAAAGAATATTTGTCTATGACAATATTTCTTTTATTTTGAAGCGGAAGAGAGCTTAGAAATAGCTTTTCTCATTTTCCCATGAACAAACTATGCATCAAGAAAATAAAGGACAACTCAGTCTCTTTACACTATATTAATGACACAGTGTTTCAATATCAAGTACCATAACTCGTATACAGAAAGCTAATGTATAAAATACACTAGTCACTGTCTGAAAGAAAAAAAAGTTCATCAATATAGAAGCCAAAAGATAGTTTAGCATAGGTTAAAAAAAGACATCATCAATATTGTTTGATAGCACACAAGGGCATTATTTTTATCAAAACGCTATGAAGGAATTATTTAAAAATTTCCTCAGGTGAAGATAGCATCTGTGGAAGTGTTAGTTTCTGCTCTTGACATTTAAACTTGCAAGCAGTACTTGAAGATATTTGTGTATGTTTTGTTGAAATTGCCTAGTAAATCTTGACTTTCATTCAATGTGGCTAAGTAAGCATAATGTCCTAAGTGTTATGTTGACTTTGCAAGCCTTGGACTCAATGTCAGAGTAGCTAAAGCAGCCAATACAGTCATGGCATTTTAGCTACAGCAATACCTCCATTAATAAATAATTTAGTGGTGTTTGTTTTCATGGAAACTAATTACTTAGGACATTTATGAAAGCATTTCTATTTGATTTAAAATATAGATTTAGATGCCAGTTATTTTTCAGAGTGTGCATTGATTAGTATTTCCAACAGCTCTGTCTGCTTGAAAAGACCTGTGCAGACTTTTATCACAGTATTTGGAAAAAATTCGTTTGCATCATATATGGATTTCATGCTGATTCCTAAATTAATATCTAGGTAGACAGCAGTGATTTTGCATGCTACACAACTCCAATGACAAGAAAGTACAATAAAACATTTACAGAAGTTCCCTTTATTTTAATTCTTTGGGCAAAGAGTTACTCCTTTTCTATGCAAACAAAATTCATACTCAAGCTCTAAGTCTACTCCAATGCTTTACTTAGTAATACTTAATCAAATGCTTCCAAAATACTTTCAACTGTATTTCAAAATAGCTTTTAACTAAATTATAACTCCTAACTAATTATTTTTAGTATTTCTGTAACCCCAAAATACCCAGTCAGAATCGGATCTCCACTGCCATCAATTCTAAGACCAAATACCTCCCACAGTGCCAAAGTACAGCAACTGCCACTGTACTCAACAGAATAAGACAGGCAAGTGATAGTATTCCAGGGTGTTTAAATGCAGTATCTTTAAGTCTAAAGTGCAATTCAGTTTGAGAGATGGCAATCCAGGAACAACCCAAATCTGACATACATGCCAAATGATACGGACACCCTCTGCAGCATCTTTCCAGAAGTACAAACATTCTTACAGGACATATATCAAATCAAAGCCTCTCCAAAACACATAAACGCCCCGTTATAGAGTGTGCTAGTAAAGTATTTTGCCAAAATATGTGTACCATGGCCTCAGTTTCCTTTTTGGTGCTGAGACATTAGAGTTGCAAACTTTCCGGTTGAGTTCTGTAGAGGGAGAAACTTATTACAACCCAGACCTTAACCTGGAATGTGACATAGTTAGGTTCCATGGCTTACTCCAGCAACTTGGTATGGAAAATACTTCAGCATTCATGGGTGTAAAACTGTTCCCTTTATATTGGGTGTAAATGACAAGGTTTTGGTAGCAGGATGGGGCACTGCAGGGATGGACTCTGTGAGGAGAGGCCAGGAGCTGTCCCATATGGGACACAGCTGGTTCTAGGTGGCTCCAGTGGGCTCATCGCAGGGCACAGCTGAGCCCCTCAGACAAGATGGTGGCACCTCTGTGGAAACACATTTAAGAAAGGGTGGTAAACACTGAGACAAAGGAACACGACCAAGAGCAATAAGGGGTGATCCATGGCAGAGCTGGTAATATCCCTGAAAGGACTGTAGCCCATGGAGCACCAACACTGGAGCAAACAGAATGAGTAAGAAGGAAGGTTTAGCAGAAGAAAAGAGTAAGAACCAAGGAGTGGCAGAAATAAACTGCTATGTCCTGATCCTAACCTCCTCTGACTCCTGTTGCCTCACCAAAGGGGCTGAGAGTAACCTGAGGTGATAACAAGGTGAGTGGAGAACAGGCAGGTGGGAGGGGAAGTGTCTGGAGGGAAGCTGAGCCTGGGAAAGAGGGAAGAAAGGTGTTTTCCCTAGGCTTTTAAATGTTTGTCTTGTCTGTTTGACAGTACCCAAATCAGTATTCAAATATTTTAAATTAAGTTAAATTCCACAAGTTGAGTCTGTTTTGCCTATGACAGTTATCGGTAAGTGATTTCCCTGTCTTTATTTTGACTCATGAGTTTTCTCACTCTCTTATATTCTCCACCATCCTTCTCTAGGGAGGGGGGAGTGAGCAAGCAGCTGGGTGGGTGTTTGGCTGTTGGCAGGCGTCAACCCACCACGCCCCTACACGTTAAAAAGTTCAGTAGGCTAACCAGAGGTGTGCAGTCTAACTCAAAACTACAGGTCATAGATTTTACTTCTACACCAGTCAATGTTTAAACATTTCCTATAATGAGTGCTGTAGTTACTCTCACACTTTTCTCCCTTTCCTCGTTTAACCTCTGTTTTAATTCAAAGTGAAACTGTTTTCCCAAATGGGAATTTTAAATCCCTATACTCATTGATATTCTTAGGGAAGCGGGAAGCAGCAGGGTCAAAACCCATCCCCTGCATTTCCAAACAGAAAAGAAAACTGAAACCTGGGCAGTTACACTAGGAAAAAGGGACCTTGCATTGGGAGACAGTATTGAAATGAATGTCTAATTCAAAGCAAGTACTCAGAACTATGAGTCAGTGACACACATACATCCCAAACCAAAGGTTTAAAACGTGGAGGAAAGGAAGTCTTATACAGGTTTTTTCGCATAATTTTCTACTGCCTTTCTGATTTTGAGGAGTCTATGCTTAAGCACTGGGAGAGGTCAGGTATTTAACTTGAGGCTTTGTTTTTCAAAGGAAGAAAAATAGTAACAATTATATTACAACTCCATGTCCTTTTGTGATCACAGCTTTTGAGGGCTGAGCAACATTTGCTATGAAGTCTATGCCAAAGTCAGAACTTACAACCCAGTTTTCCAAGACTCGATCTGGAGCATTAGTCACAGACCTTTGCCGCACATGATTTTATTGTTCTGTGTGTGTGTATGACTGTAACTTCACATTTTATAGAAACCTGCTGCTTATGGAGGAAGCCAGTGTGAAAAGTGAAAAGGCATTGGTGTGCCCATACCATTCTTGCTCATGAGACATATAAAAGGGTGAAAATCTAATACTGGAAAGGTAATACTAAGATTTTGCCATTGAGTTCAGGGATATTATTATTTCAACCATGGTAGTTTTTCTAATGATTTTTTAACATGTAGCCTTGTTTGTCTGCTTTGTTTAATCTAAACTGAATGGCAATGTGACCTGGAAGTCACATTCTTTACAAATGGAAAACAGAAAAAATACAGTCTATAAAACATTCAAAAAATTTGTCTCATTCATTCTTTTTCCATTAAGAAGGAACATAGTTATATTTAATCTGGGAATAATCTAGGTAGCCATATATAATATATTTTCATTTGTAATTGGAGAAGAGAGAATACAGGAAAATGTTATTAAATCTTCTAAACTTCCTCTTAGAGTATTATCTCCAACAATCTGTGTCTTTTTCATAGGTATTGCTCCCCAGTTCAACCCCTTCAAGTCTCAAGGGTTCTTTCAGTCATTTTTTTTCATTTATAAAGATTAAAGGCTGCAATCAGAGAGTAAAAATATTATGTGAAAGGTGACCATTTAAATGGTCTCAACAGCAAACCGTTCAGTTTAAATACATCAAGTGACTAGTCACAGACTAAACATTATTTTCCCAAATGAGTTCTTGAAAAACTGCAAACAGATTTCAAATTCAAAGAACTATTTCGTGCCCTTGACTATTAACCTTTCTAACCCCAACCAGTCTCCTATATTTCAAGACATCATTTACATTTATAGACCATATGCCAAAAAAGAAAAGAGAATTAATTGAATAAATATTTTTTTAACTTCTTTTTGTTCAGCTGTAGTCTCTGGTAACTTAAAATAACACAAGTTCAAGTTCTGAATTGTTGGTGCCACAGTACCTGGGGATAAAAAAAAAGTCCTTTTCTTTTCACACAATGTTATTTTTATTTACTTTTACTAAAGGAATTTAAACACCATCTGCCTGCTATTCCCTGCTACTTAGTGAGAGAATGGCCTGGTGATTAATATACTGAAGTTGGTTACCAGGCAATTTTTCTTAAAGGTCTGAGTTCAAGTCAAGGACCTACATCAAGTAATTTTTTTTCAGTTCTTAGTTTAGGGATCAAAAAACAGAAGTGTTGCTTTTTCTGTACAGAACAGTTTCCTTCTGTCTGGTTTTGACTAGAAATTCCCCTTTAGAACTGGAAAAAATTATGTTGAAACTTGTATGATCACAAGGAAAAATTCTGCTTTCATAGAGAAAGCCAGGACACCCCAATCCCTGCCCAGGCTGGGCAGTGCAGCTTCTCCATGGGATGCCAGGAGCAGCCTGCAGCCAACAGTGGGCTGGCAGGGTGGGGGCAGCATGCAGGACCCCATCTCGGGGTGCGGGGACAGCAGAAAACCCCCATGGCCAGGGCAGGGGGTGTGTGGGGCTGTGTGGGGGGGTGGGGGGGTGTCAAAACTTTTTGGATTTACTTATGTTACTCTTATTATCCTCTTTATGGATGAAGAGGAAACATTCCTTACATATAAAAGCAAGGATTTATTATTAATATAATTGAAATTTATAACAGTCTAATGCAGAAAACATTAGTAGTTCAGACCAAATTATTACGGGGGCGGGGGCTGGGAGGGAAAAGGAAAGGAGGAAAGAGAAAGATATATGTGGAAAAAAAAAAAAGAGGCTTAATGATAATAACAATTAAATTTTTTTTCCACACACACTTTCTAGTTTTTACCTCTTGTCCAGGTTGTTATGCTCATCTTTCCACTGTTTCTCTGAGTCCTAAGCTCAGCGGTTTCAGAGCACTGGTGGTGGGGGTATGTTATGGTCAGTCATCAGAGTCTGCAGTCCTTCTCCAGGAGGAATATGATGCTAATTGACAGTTTCTTTTTCCTCTCTCTAGGATCTTCTTGGAACCATTTTTTATGCGTCTGCTGATGTTTTACACATCTGCTCTTTCTTTGTTGGTCCACAACTCCATGTTACAACCGAATTTACTATATCTGTTCAATTTTTGTCTGTCTTGAGACATTTCCTTATCTTTTATTATAGAATATCCTGTAGTTTTACTTATGCTTCCTTACCTGCCAGTTACATTTCCATAGACAAAAACCAAGACTAAAGTACAATTCATGTGGCCTAAGGCTTCCTTTACTTTAGTCACTAGTGCTAAACTCAGGCACAAATTACTCTCTCACTACAGTTTCTCCTCTCTGTACAAAACCATGGCATTACCATACAATGATATGGAAAACAAATTAGCCACAGACACGTCATCAGAAAAAAAAATTCTGTAGTAGTTAAACCAAGTAAAACAAAGCAGCAGGCAGGTCAAGAAAGATTAACACAGATCAGACATGACAAGCCTCAGTCCTGAGGTCTTGCAAACTCAGTACAATATCTGTGATCTGCTACGGGCCATGACTATACTGTATATTGCAGGGCTAAAGGGTTACAGTTATGAAGGTTGCCTAAGTTCACCATTTCAGTCCTGGTTTTGTTTAAACTACATGAACTAAGATGTTTTACCCTGGAACAAATGAGATGCACCAAAAAGCGTATTCCTCCACAAGACATATAATTGAAGTAATGTTTGGGTTCTTGCATTTTAAATGACCTATTAGCATTTACTTTCACCTCTGGGTATTTTCACTGCTAGGTACACATCTCAGTTTAGTTTTCAGATCAAGCTCTTTTACTCCTGAACATTTTGTAACTAATAAATTATTTCTGCCAGAAAAAAAACAATATTATATTTTTTTCCACATAATTTCAGCACTCCGGAGAACTCTCCAATGTATAACAGGTCATAATGGATATTGCATAGTAAATGTATGCCTGTAACACAGAGATTATTTGGAAATAATCTTTTATGTAATATGGAACAGCATGATGGTAATACGACAGGGACATTTATTGCCACATATTTCAAATAATGAGCCTTGCTATAAGAGATTTCTCAATAGTTCCCAGATTTCTTGGTTAATAAGGGAGGCACTGCACAGTGTGTTATGGATAATGCCATCAGTTTCTCAAGTTAAAATATAAAAAGTGATATTTAATGTCAGCCTTTACTTTTATATTTTTGAAACAGGAGTATATTCACATGCATTTGTCAATACTTACCATGATATATGTTTTTTGAGATAGGAATATTCCATTAGAGTATGTTTGTACAGTGAACATCACAAGGGGATGACAACTGTGACTGGACCTTTGGGTACTTAGGCACTTCAGACTGAACAAAGATGTTAGCAATGAGAATCTGATATTTATTTAAGGCATTCCTTAGTTTTAAATTATAGTGACCTTTTTCAACATTGTATGCAAATTGGGTTTTTAAATTAAGATAAATACCTCATAATTCTGTAGACTTATGAAGCACAGTTATATACACTGTTATTAATAAACGTTACCTAAATAAAGCATGAAAAAATAGAAATATTTTATCTTTCAGGGAGACAAATCTCTGTATGATTCTGAATGGATTAAAATATTTAAATCTGTTTTTGCTTCAGTCCTTCTAGATTTCTAGTTAGGAAAAAAGAAAAAAGCACTAGAAAGAGGAATAGAAGACTCTGAAAAAAACCCCAACATTATAAAGATTATAAAGCATTCTAAACACTCCTACCAAAAATCTCTAAGGTTGTGGCTTCTTAATTATTCCTCTGGTATAAAGAATAGTCTTTGTTAGTAGTAATCTAAGCATGCTAAAAGTAAGTATATTATATTACATTGCAAAAAACAGCTATCTTCCTGAATCTTTATTGTTGTCTTTTAAATATGAAATGAAAACCTCTTGGTCAGCTAGCAGAAATATATAGATCTTATGTATTCAATAAATATCAGGCATGTTTTATTCCTTTATACCATTTCCAACCCAAATTATGGATTAAAAAGTGTGTGCATTGCACTTCCTGCTTTTCTGTACATTTTCCGCAAATATACCTCATTTCACTTAGAATTAGAATGTTATACCAGTTCCATTTTTTGCTCTATGAGGAAATGAAGCAATTTGGACTTTTATAAGTACTAATAAAAATATTTAACTGCTGAATTATTTTGGCAATCATATTTGATGTTTACAAGTTGTTTTAAAGAAAGAGTGTTTAATAGTTGGTCATTGTTATCACTCTTCATAAGCCATCTGGAATGTATTCTATTTCTTAACTATTTGACATACACACAGAAAAACATGCCTGGAGCAGCTATGAAAGTTTGCTTTGCCATAGATCTTTCGACAGGCTCATCTTCAATGAGTAGACATTAGTTCAAACTCAGCCGAAACCAGAGCTATCCTATAATGCTCCGCAAGATTTAGAGGATGAGAAAAAAGAACATAAACTAAGTCTTCCTTTGAACTAGATCTGCATTTAATCCTTTCATCTATGTTCACTGACATAATTTGTTTCGCTCTAATTTTCCACACTTCTAATGCTGAGACTAAAATGTAGAGTTTAAAGTGTGTCAATTTTTACATTGACAGCAAGAATAATTTTCAGGTTTCCCCATTAAGCTTAATGAAATTAATGTTAACCACAAACCATAGATAAATAATTACATATGCCTGATGATATTACTAAAATATATGTGTAACTTTCATTTAAGTCAATGAGAAGGAAATGTGATTTGATCTGTAAAAATAGGATTTATTTTAACACTGGAACAAGTTTAAAACTAAATAAGCATTTGGCCCATATATTCACCTCATGTAAATGGAGCTATTACCAGAGATTCATAAATTCACACTATGTTGAGCAATGACCTCTGTGTTCTTAGCTTATTTTCATTGTTATATATGAAGAGCTGAAATCCTCTGCTTTATTCAATGCAGACAGGAGCCCAATGAATGTGTACTACTAATTCCATTTGTTTTAGTGTTATATAGGTATGCATAGAAATTGTCTTGTAGTTTCAAAAATTCTTAACCAGCCTATGAAGACTGAGCCATTTGCTTTCATTGAGTATTCAACTATTTGGTCTTTGAAGATCAAACATCAACTTTAAGTTATATCCTTTATCTTCTATAGACTTACTGCTATAAAATGCAATTATAGAAGAATTATCCTACAGGTCATAGGGAAATCTTTATTTTGGAGTTGTATATGACTTTCTGAAGCAGCATTTGTGTTTGACTAATCTAAGATATACCCACATTCAGAGAATATGCGAAGGCCATGTAAAACATGACGTTGCTGTACTTGAGTTTATAATGATTCAGTACTGCACGTGGGAAGACTCAAGCAGAAAACACACACACACAAAGTTCTGTAAAAGACTGACTTATTTAACCCAATTATATAGTAAGAGATAATACATTCCATATGAAGCTTAGTTGCAGGAACAAAATGTGATGAATGGCAAATCACAAGGCAGGGCTCTTTGTCTACCAGAGGGAAGGGAGGACCTGCTGTTTGTAAGTAGTGGTTCTGATTTGGTGGGGTATTCTTAGCCAGGGAGACAATGCTGAATCAGTTCCTCTCTGTTCTTTTGCTCCCATTCTTGTAGGGAATAATCTTGTTACCATCTATGTATATTCACCATAAATGGGACATTTTACTTATGTTGGATTCATGTTCTCTGTTCTCCCTATTACCGGTTCTACTGAGATCTCTTGGTTACATTCCTTAACTGACCAGTAACTAACCAACTGTGATTTGTGTTTCTTTTCTGGGGGCCCCTGATGTCATCCTGTGGTACTTCTGGGAGTTTCTGCCACAGTATCCACTGACAAAAAGCTTCTGGCCAGTTCTCAAAGGTAAAAACAAAGACTCACTGAAATTGTTCCTACTGCTCCACATCTGGGTTATTTCTCTAGGTACCTGCAGAAAGAATTGGCCTATAAAGTGAAGCAACAATTTAATAAAATTTAAAACAATTTAATAAAAGCAACAATTTAATAAAAGAAAAAGGTATTTTTTTCACCATATTCTCCTTCCCCCCCCCCCATTAACTTCAGCATCATCTAAGTTTGCTTTAGAAACTTTCATGTTACCACAATAGTTTATTTACAAACCACAGTTTCAGCTAGTCATGGAGGAAAATAACTAAATTCTCTCTAAATACCTTTGAATGGACATGAGTTCGGTGAGCTTAAGCTTAATCTCTGAGTTATGATTGTAGGCCCATATAATGTTTAATTTTATTTGCCATTGTTTCCTGCTCTGTATTGAATATCTTGTGCAATTTTAATTTCTGCACAAGCATACTAAGTTAACTTTTATATAAATAAATCTACAGAAATGTACTTTTTACAGAAGTTACTACTTCTGAACTTAGTATAAAGATATTATTGAATAAATGGGTAAAATAAGTGATAAAATTTATCTCAGAGGTAGATTTGAAGTGGGTTATGTCTATATGGAAAAGCATAAGAACTAATGTATGCCTTTAAGGAAAAAAATCTCTCTTCCTCTACCACAAAATCAATTGTAAAGAGGCATCTGGCTTTAACATTAAATTAAACAGCTAAGTAGGTTTGGTCTTATATACGATTCTTATTTTATGATGATATATGATGTAAGCTGTTTTCACACATACACATTTAAAATGTATAAGTCTATATGGGTAGTTTATAGCTAAAGTCTACTGAGTTGATAAATTATCTATCTTTGAATGAAGGAGAGCACATCCTACATCAGCTTGGAGAATATAATTCTTTCTTCAAACACAACAACAAAATCAAACAAAAAATGAATTGCAGAACACCGCTCAGTCCGCAATATGAAAGTAGTAATGGATTGCTCTGCTGCCAGAGGCAGCTTCGTTTCCTTCTGATAATAAACCAATGTGTATAATATTGCAGTGTCAAGAGTCATTTTCACAATGTAAAAGTCCCTCTTCATCTGATATTAATGTCTTCACTAAGAGCCCTAATGTGAAATTAATTCCCATTCTATCATCAGAATTTAATAATTCTTTAAAAATATGCAGTAGATTGTGCCCCCTATACAGAAGGGAAGCACAGAGGTTATACAATACTTCAATATTGAGTCGGACAGAGATTTTAAATCATAGGCAATTGATAAACCGGAATAGTTCTACATGACAGCACATAAGCAAACGTGTCAAACGTGGAAGGAAAACGAAGTTTCAAGTAACTGGTTTAATTAGACTAAAATTATTCTAAGAATACCGACTCTTGTGATTATTTTAGCAATAACTTACTACTGAGGACATCCCTTACCTTTGTATTGACTGCCACCTTAGAAGAAGTGCTCGTACTGCTCTTCCTCTATGTTAAGCAACCTTATTCTATGCCTTTCCTCTATGCTATCCCACCTGGACACTCACAAGTCTATGGGGCCTGATGCCATCCTCCCAAGGGTGCTGAGGGAGCTGGCGGAGGAGCTTGCCAAGCCGCTCTCCATCATTTATCAACAGTCCTGGTTAACAGGGGAGGTCCCGGATGACTGGAGGCTTGCCAGCGTGACGCCCATCTACAAGAAGGGCTGGAAGGAGGATCTGGGGAATTACAGGCCTGTCAGCCTGACCTCGGTGCCGGGGAAGATTATGGAGAGGTTCATCTTGAGGGCGCTCACAGGGCACGTGCAGGACAACCAAGGGATCAGGCCCAGCCAGCACGGGTTCATGAAAGGCAGGTCCTGCTTGACCAACATGATCTCCTTCTATGACCAGGTGACCCGCCTAGTGGATGAGGGAAAGGCTGTGGATGTTGTCTACCTGGACTTCAGTAAAGCCTTTGACACTGTTCCCCACAGTATTCTCCTGGAGAAGCTGGCGACTCGTGGCTTAGACAGGTGCACTCTTCGCTGGGTAAAAAACTGGTTGGATGGCTGAGCCCAGAGATTTGTGGTGAATGGAGCAAAATCCAGTTGGTGGATGGTCACAAGCGGTGTCCCCCAGGGCTCAGTTTTGGGGCTGGTCTTGTTTAATATGTTTATTGATGATCTGGACGAGGGGATTGAGTGCTCCCTCAGCAAGTTTGTATACAACACCAAGTTGGGCAGGAGTGTTGATCTGCTTGAGGGTCAGAAGGCTCTGCAGAGGGATCTGGACAGGCTGGATCGATGGGCTGAGGCCAATTGGATGAGGTTCAACAAGGCCAAGTGCCGGGTCCTGCACTTTGGCCACAACAACCCCATGCAATGCTACAGGCTTGGGGACGAGTGGCTGGAAAGCTGCCCTGCAGAAAAGGACCTGGGGGTGTTGGTTGACAGCCGGCTGAAGATGAGCCAGCAGTGTGCCCAGGTGGCCAAGAAGGCCAACAGCATCCTGGCCTGTATCAGAAACAGTGTGGCCAGCAGGAGTAGGGAGGTGATCGTGCCCCTGTACTCAGCGCTGGTGAGGCCGTGCCTCGCATACTGTGTTCAGTTTTGGGTCCCTCACTACAAGAAGGAAATTGAGGTGCTGGAGCGTGTCCAGAGAAGGGTGAGGAAGCTGGTGAGGGTTGTGGAGCACAAGTCTTATGAGGAGCGGCTGAGGGAACTGGGATTGTTCAGCCTGGAGAAGAGGAGGCTGAGGGGAGACCTTATCGCTCTCTACAATTACCTGAAAGGGGGTTGCAGAGAGGTGGGTGCTGGTCTCTTCTCCCAAGTGAGTAGCGACAGGACAAGAGGAAATGGCCTCAAGGTGCGCCAGGGGACATTTAGGCTGGATATTAGGTGTCGTGGTTCAAGCCCAGCCGGACTAATCACCACACAGCTGCTCACTCACTCCCCCCAGGTGGGGTGGGGGAGAGAACCAGAAGAGTAAAAGTGAGAAAACTCGTGGGCTGAGATAAAAACAGTTTAATAGGTAGAGCAAAAGAACACTGCGCGGAGAAGCAAAGCGAAAGAAGGAATTAATTCACCACTTCCCGTTGGCAGGCAGGTGTTCAGCTATCTGCAGGGAAGCAGGGCTCTATCACGCGTAGCGGTTGCTCGGGAAGACAAACGCCATTACTCCGAATGTCCCCACCTTCCTTCTTCCTCCCCCGGCTTTATATACTGAGCATGATGTCATATGGTATGGAATATCCCTTTGGTCAGTTGGGGTCAGCTGTCCCGGCTGTGTTCCCTCCCAACTTCCCGTGCACCCCCAGCCCACTTGCTGGTGGGGTGGGGTGAGGAGCAGAAAAGGCCTTGGTGCTGTGTGAGCCCTGCTCAGCAGTAACTAAAACATTCCTGCTTTATCAACATTGTTTCCAGCCCAAATCCAAAACACAGCCCCATACAATCCAAAACACAGCCCCATACTAGCTGCTATGAAGAAAGTTAACCCCATCCCAGCCAAAACCAGCACATTCTCCACCCCTTATTCCATACCATTTACATCATGCTCAGGTCTCACACCATCCAAAACGTTCTCATTCCCTATCATCGCCCTTCCCATCCTTTGATATAGTACACAGATATCCTTCCCTTAGTCTATGGACCACCCCGGTGAAATATTTGTAAAATGTCCATAAATGTCCATTGAGTTCATGTAGTCCATAACTTTGGGCTCCATCTGTTATGGTGGTCACTCAGGAGAGAAGAGGTGTTGTATTGCATGGAGTTATTGGGCACCACAGCTAGCTCAGGTCGGGTCACTGCTGCACTTGCACTGCTTCTTGTAAGGCTTGTCCTCAGTTGGTTCAGGTGGTTCCTGCTATAGTAGTTCCTGTAACATATAACTCAAATCATGGATTAGTTTCACCCAGAATTAAATTACCTTGAGGTACACACTGGACTTCCCCATTCTTCTGCATTACCCACCAAGTGCACCCAGGTCCTTGAGCAAAAACAACCCCGCGAATAGGTTTACCTTTTTCTGAGGAAGGAATAACCGAGACTGTTTTTCCCAGCAAGTTCCTTATATGTACTACGGGAATCTTATCTCCTTCCACAGTGCGCAGGGGTTTTGATTGGGCAGGGCCAGGTCGACTGGCAGAGCCTCTAGTGTTAACTAGCCAAGTGGCTTCTGCTAAATGTGTATCCCAATGCTTAAATGTCCCAGCACCCATTGCTTTCAGTGTAGTTTTTAATATTGCGTTGTATCGTTCAATTTTCCCGGAGGCTGGTGCATGGTAGGGGATGTGATACACCCAGTCAATGCCATGCTTCTTGGCCCAGGTGTTAATGAGGTTGTTTCGGAAATGAGTCCCGTTGTCTGATTCAATTCTTTCAGGGGTGCCGTGTCGCCATAAAATTTGCTTTTCAAGGCCCAAGATAGTGTTCCGGGCAGTGGCAGGGGTCACGGGGTATGTTTCCATCCATCCGGTAGTTGCTTCCACCATTGTAAGCACATGCTGCTTCCCGTGGCGGGTTCGTGGTAGTGTGATATAATCAACCTGCCAGGCTTCCCCGTATTGATATTTCAGCCATCGTCCTCTATACCAAAAAGGCTTCAGCCGCTTAGCTTGTTTGATTATGGCACATGTTTCACATTCATGGATAACCTGTGCAATGGCATCAATAGTCAAGTCCACCCCTCGATCACGAGCCCATTTGTATGTTGCATCCCTTCCTAAATGTCCTGACGTGTCATGGGCCCATCGAGCTATAAATAGCTCACCCTTATGTTCCCAATCCAGATCCACCTGAGCCACTTCAATTCTAGCAGCTTGGTCCACCCGCTCATTGTTTCGATGTTCTTCAGTGGCACGACTCTTGGGTATGTGAGCATCTATATGACGTACTTTTACAACCAGGTTCTCTACCCGAGCAGCAATATCTTGCCATAATTCAGCAGCCCAGATGGGCTTACCTCTGCGCTGCCAATTGCTCTGCTTCCATTGCTGTAGCCACCCCCACAGGGCATTTGCCACCATCCATGAGTCAGTATAGAGATAAAGTACTGGCCATTTCCCTCGTTCAGCAATATCTAAAGCCAGCTGAATGGCTTTCACCTCTGCAAACTGACTTGATTCACCTTGTCCTTCAGCAGTTTCTGCAACTTGTCGCGTAGGACTCCACACAGCAGCTTTCCACCTTCGATGTTTGCCCACAATACGACAGGATCCATCTGTAAACAGGGCATATTGCTTCTCAGTCTCTGATAATTCATTATACAGAGGGGCCTCTTCAGCACGAGTCACCTCCTCTGGTGACAGTCCGAAGTTTCGGCCCTCTGGCCAGTCCATGATCACTTCCAGGATTCCCGGGCGGTCGGGGTTTCCCATCCGAGCTCGTTGCGTTATCAGTGCAACCCACTTACTCCATGTAGCATCAGTTGCGTGATGCGTAGAAGGGATCTTCCCTTTGAACATCCAGCCCAGCACAGGCAATCGAGGGGCCAAAAGGAGCTGTGCTTCAGTACCAACTACTTCCGAAGCAGCTCGAATTCCTTCATATGCTGCTAATATTTCTTTTTCAGTTGGAGTGTAACGGGCTTCAGATCCCCTATATCCCCGGCTCCAAAACCCTAGAGGCCGACCTCGAGTCTCTCCAGGTGCTTTCTGCCAGAGGCTCCAGGTGGGGCCGTTATCCCCGGCTGAGGTGTAAAGTACATTTTTCACATCTTGTCCTGTCCGGACCGGCCCAAGCGCTACTGCACGAACTATCTCCTGTTTAATTTGTTCAAAGGCTTGCTGCTGTTCAGGGCCCCATTCAAAGTCGTTCTTCTTCCGGGTCACTCGATAGAGAGGGCTTACGATCAGACTATAACTTGGAATATGCATTCTCCAGAAACCCACAACACCTAAGAAAGCTTGTGTTTCCTTTTTGTTAGTTGGTGGAGACATGGCTGTTATTTTATTGATCACATCCATTGGGATATGACGACGCCCATCCTGCCATTTTATTCCTAAAAACTGAATTTCCTGTGCAGGCCCTTTGACCTTACTTTGTTTTATAGCAAAACCAGCTTTCAGGAGAATCTGGATTATTCTTCTCCCCTTCTCAAACACTTCCTCCGCTGTGTTGCCCCACACAATGATGTCATCAATATACTGCAGGTGTTCAGGAGCTTCGCCTTGTTCCAGTGCACTCTGTATCAACCCATGACAAATGGTAGGACTATGTTTCCACCCCTGGGGCAGTCGATTCCAGGTGTACTGGATACCCCTCCATGTGAAAGCAAACTGTGGCCTGCACTCTGCTGCCAGAGGGATCGAGAAAAACGCATTGGCGATATCTATTGTTGCATACCATTTGGCAGCCTTTGACTCCAGTTCATACTGAAGTTCTAGCATGTCTGGTACGGCAGCACTCAGCGGTGGTGTGACTTCGTTCAGGCCTCAATAGTCCACTGTTAACCGCCACTCTCCGTTAGATTTTTGCACGGGCCATATGGGACTATTAAAGGGTGAATGAGTCTTACTGATCACTCCTTGACTTTCCAGTTGACGGATCAAGTTGTGGATGGGAACCAGGGAGTCTCGATTGGTGCGATATTGTCGCCGATGCACTGTCATGGTAGCAATTGGCACCTGCTGTTCTTTAACTTGCAGCAACCCCACCACAGAAGGATCCTCTGAGAGACCAGGCAAGCTAGACAGCTGTTTAATTTCCTCCGTATTCAAAGCAGCTATACCAAAAGCCCATCGATACCCTTTTGGGTCTCTGAAGTACCCTCTCCTGAGATAGTCTATGCCAAGGATGCATGGAGCCTCTGGACCAGTCACAATAGGGTGCTTTTGCCACTCATTCCCAGTTAGGCTTACTTCAGCCTCCAACACAGACAGTTCTTGGGATCCCCCTGTCACTCCAGAAATACAGATGGATTCCGCCCCCTTGTAATCTGATGGAATTAGAGTACACTGTGCACCGGTGTCCACTAGAGCTTTATACTCCTGTGGGGCTGATGTGCCAGGCCATCGAATCCACGCAGTCCAGTAAACTCGGTTGTCCCTTTCCTCCGCCTGGCCGAAGGCAGGGCCCCTCTACTCCTGGTCTGAGTCTTCATTACTTGTTTTTTGTACGTGCATAACAGAAGTCCCTTCATCAGGATCAAAAGTACCGTCAGCCCTTCTACTTTGTCCAACAGACACTGGAGCAGTCATTTTTCTGGACGGATGCTTTTTAGCTGTTGTTTTTCCTTGCAATTCCTGCACCCGAGCTTCTAGTCTCCAGGTAGGTTGACCATCCCACTTCCTCATGTCCTCCCCCTGGTCACGCAGGAAGAACCACAGGGTTGCACATGGTATGCGCCACCGGTACCCTTTCGCCTGAACAGGGAAAAGTTGACTCTTAATAGCCGAGGCTCTGGTTGGAGTGGATGAGGAAAACCTACCCTTCTCAGCTTGCTCAAACATGTTTTGAGTCAGTCTGTGTCTGTCCACAGCCGAGACACAAGCACACATGGAGGGAGCAAGGTTATCTTCGTATTCTCGGAGTTGCCTGGCCAGTTCATCTATAGTTGGTGCCTCAATGTCTGTCCAGTTCATTATCGCCAGGGTGTGGGTGTAAGACGTTGCTGCATTCCGTACAAACTTGCGCCACATGGACCGTGTGCATTGGATTTCATCCGGGTCTTTGCATGCGTGGTCATTATAGATTACCTCCAACACGGCTAATTCCCTGAGATACTGGATGCCCCCCTCGATGTTGGTCCATTTCCTTCGAGAGTTTGCAAGTTCTTCCTTGAAGGGATACCTGTCCTTCACACTTGATAGGAGTCGCTGCCAAAGACTGAGGACTCCTGCCTTTTTTCCAATACCTTTGTCAATGGCCTTGTCCTTAGCAAGCGATCCCAGCTGCCGGGCTTCTTTACCCTCCAATTCCTGACTACTGGCCCCAATATCCCAGCATCGAAGTAACCAGCTGAGAATTAGCTCACCTGGTTGACGGCTGAAATCTTTTCGCATGTCTCGTAGCTCACTTAGGGATAGGGAGCGGGTGGTTTCCGTTTCATTGATTATCTCAGTATCTTCGTCCTGTTCCTGTGGCTGCTCTGCTGCAGAAGAGGCTGCCTCTTCTGATTCTTTTTCCCTCTTAGGAGAAGCTTCTTCATCCCTTACTAAACGAGCTGATTTCCGCTTCCACTGTTTCTTTTTAGTTATAGGGGCGACGGATACAGTGCCTGATTTATTTCCCCTCTCTTCTCCCTGAGGGTGCTGCATAGTATCAAGCAGTGTTTGGTAGATACTGGCGAGGGCCCAGCACAGCGCGGTAAGTTGTGCCTCTCTGGAGTAGCCATGGCATTTTTTTTTCAAACATTCTACCACTTCATCAGGATCCTGTAATTGTTCAGGGGTGAAAGTCCAGATCATTGGAGGTGAGAAGTTCTCTAGATACCTGCCCATATTCTCCCACATGCCGTGCCACCCATGACCATACTCTCGTGGAACCTGGGTCATATTCCTAAATTGCTTGTTGACCTTAGAGAAAACTGAAGCAATATGTCTAAGGAATATCAATAGAAGTATTTTAACTGCCCAAGGATGTTCAAGGTACTGAGAGGTCATTGTCATGAGGGAGACAACATCACAGAAGAAGGAAGCAAGGGTGCTGTTCTGTATTTCCTCCAAAAAAAAACTCTCAGAAGAAGGAGTATAATTGTTAAGTATCTCCACGAGATGGTACCCAAAATACAGTAATGGCTTCAGCCCAGAGACCAAACACCAGATTACCCAGCTCAAGGTCAGCGTTTTGAAAACAAATCTTCCAGGCAAAATGTCACTAATTACTGCAGAGCAGAGCATACTGAAAAAGCGCAGGCCAATCTTTAACAGATATAGCAAAAAGAAGATCATGGTGCAAATTAAACAGACTAATGTTGACCTATAACTTTTAAAGGATAGAAGTTCTGTTGAATCTGTTATTATCTCAAACCCTTCGAGCCCCACGTTGGGCGCCAAAAAGGACTGTCGTGGTTCAAGCCCAGCCGGACTAATCACCACACAGCCCCTCACTCACTCCCCCCAGGTGGGGTGGGGGAGAGAACCAGAAGAGTAAAAGTGAGAAAACTCGTGGGCTGAGATAAAAACAGTTTAATAGGTAGAGCAAAAGAACACTGCGCGGAGAAGCAAAGCGAAAGAAGGAATTAATTCACCACTTCCCGTTGGCAGGCAGGTGTTCAGCTATCTGCAGGGAAGCAGGGCTCTATCACGCGTAGCGGTTGCTCGGGAAGACAAACGCCATTACTCCGAATGTCCCCACCTTCCTTCTTCCTCCCCCGGCTTTATATACTGAGCATGATGTCATATGGTATGGAATATCCCTTTGGTCAGTTGGGGTCAGCTGTCCCGGCTGTGTTCCCTCCCAACTTCCCGTGCACCCCCAGCCCACTCGCTGGTGGGGTGGGGTGAGGAGCAGAAAAGGCCTTGGTGCTGTGCGAGCCCTGCTCAGCAGTAACTAAAACATTCCTGCTTTATCAACATTGTTTCCAGCCCAAATCCAAAACACAGCCCCATACAATCCAAAACACAGCCCCATACTAGCTGCTATGAAGAAAGTTAACCCCATCCCAGCCAAAACCAGCACATTAGGAAAAATTTCTTTACTGAGAGAATGGAATACTGGAATAAGCTGCCCAGGGAGGTGGTGGAGTCACCATCCCTGGAGGTGTTCAAGGAACATGTGGACATATCATTGTGGGACATTGTTCAATGGGCATTGTGATGTTTGGTTGATGGTTGGACTTGATGATCTTACAGTTCTTTTCCAACCTTAGTGTTTCTGTGATTCTGTGATTCTTCTGTATCCCTGGTCCCACGCAGAGCCATATGACTTGTTGTGCCACTCTCAGCTGCAACCTCCCTGTGTCATGTGGCTGACCAGTACTCTCTGTGGAAGTATCCTTCCTCCATGAGTTATGACCCTGATGTGTTGGATTGTTCCCTTCCATTATGTAACCTAAATTTGGAGCCCATCCTGTAACTGAGCACAGAAAGAGTTACATGTATTGACAGGCCTCTGATTTTAAAGGCCTTATTCCCCACATGTCAGATGCCATCTGTGGATGTTGAATTCAGCTCCTGATTACAGGCACCTAAACTTAGTTAAGTAAATGCATGTAATTTTGTGGGAATTGGGTATCTAAATTCCATGTGAACTAGGTATCTAAGTTTCTACTAGACATTTAAGGCTGTTTCAGTTAACATGGTTTGGGCCTGGCTGTCAACAATGTTAGCATATAGACATTAGTTAAGCCTATAGAAAAAGGTAGTTCCTTAGTTACAAGAATAGAGGACTACCTTGAGTTTAAATGACCTGTCAATCACTCAAAAAATTGCAAGCTCATGAGAACCTGCCAGACAGGCAGACTGTGAGCACCAGAGATGGTGACAGCCAAGTGTTAGGTGCTGAATGACTCTGAAGAGGCCAGTCAGGAACTGGCTATTTTCTGCTCCAACTTGAGTCTTACAGTGCCCAGGGTCACTCACAGAAAGACTCACTTCACAGGGAGAGACACTTCAGGTTTGTGCAAAAGACTCCAAGGGTGTGTGAGACGAATGAAGTGGAGAGATGCCCAGGGGACCCACAGACTTGGGAGTCCAGCGGTAGATACCAGATACTGTCTGAGATTCCTAGGGCATCCCAGCTCATTTCCAGCTGCCAGTCCAGAAGATATATTGTTTTCCCATACTTTCTGTTTTCTGTTAGACCTATGCAGACATTTGGATACCCTAAGATTTCTTAGGGCATTTGAAGCCTTTGTATGGAGATAAAGGGATCTTCAGAAGACGTGTCCTTCAGTAGAGCCAGCTGGAAGTCATGTAGGCCACCTCAGGGAATATCAAGTGGCACTTTGCACTTATGTTCAGGCAACCAAACTGAGTTTTGTTAAGGGATGTTATAAACTACCACTGTCTCCAACAGCTCTGTGGCTGGGGATTCCTCCTGCCTAGCCACAGGAGTCCAGCCCAGTGTCTGGGGACCCAGGGTCTCTGCCCAGGCTAAGGGATGCTGCTGCTGCCTTCCTGTTTTCAGGTTCAACCAGTAGCGAAGCTGCACACGTATCCCAGACACGCCACACACACACGCGCACACATGTGCGCGCGCACACAGCGAACACCAACACAGCCGGTCACACACACAGCCAAAGACAAGGCACTGCCTTCAGCAGCACCCATAGACAGGACGCACATCAGACACAAGCCCAGACAGCCATGTCCCCTCCTCCTCTTGGGATGGCAGAGGCAGAAGGTCACTAGTGCAGCACACACACGACACTCTCCAGGTTCACAAGCACACGCACATTCATGGATCCCCTGAGTAACCAGCATGGCTCCTCTGCTGTCTGGCACCCCTTCCCAGATCCCGGCCCCTCTTACATGCCTCACAGGTCCCCAGTTCACTGGCTGGTTCAGCTGGGTTCTCGCTGCAAACACGCAGCACTCACACACTCATCCCACAGGCACCTGACACCCCCCAGAGATCAGCATGGGCCCTCTGCCCACCTGATACCCCAGCCTGGACCCAAGCCCTCCCCCTGCTCACCAGCAGGCCAAGCTTGAAGTTTGACAGTGAATACATGCGCACACCCCACACACACACTGTTTGGGGAAGATACAGATGCTCACCCCCAGCAGCCATTACCAGGCACACCAGCTGTGACCCGCAGTCCTGTTCCAGTGGCCGGTGCTGAGCCTCTCACTTGCCTCACTCACCCTGGTACCCCCACAGTAGCTGGTTTTGGGGACACACACCTTTCCCACCCCTGTGGCTGGAGGTTAAAGACCCCAATCTTTCCAGTAGCTGACACTGAGACCCCACTGGCTTCAGTAGGTGGCACCCGGTCCACTCAGGCTGCTCCCCCCAGCAGCTGTCACTTAGTCCTTGCAGCACACATACACATGGGATAGAGTGAGATTACATAGAGAGAGAGTTAAGAAAAGATTTAATAATAAGACAGGACAGACTATGGTGATCAGGTGCAGGGCTCAGCCAGACAAGCAAACAGACGGGTCCCATTTTAAACATGACCAGACCCTTTTATACTCTTTTCTGTCTTTTCCCCACTTTGTTTCTCCCTGATCATCTTCCCCTAAACATTACTTGATAAGTTTTTCACAGTGTCACACACACATCCCTCCACTGAATATCCCAAATCTTCATGTTCCTCTTCTTTCCCCCTTCTTATCACTTACAAAGCATAGGTGACCCTCTCCAAAGCTGTGTCTGGAGTTTTTTAATGGCCCATCAATAAGCAAATGGATACTTTAGGTCTTCCCATTGTCTCTGTTAACTCTTGTCTACCAGGCTTGTGTCTCTCTGTGTTCTTTTTTATCACTTCCCTCTTTACTTATTAACCTCTTCACAGTTAAGAGGTTATCTGACCAAATAACCTTAATGAAGAAGATGCTCTCACATTCCACAAGCCCTTATACTTCCCACTTCTTGTATTTCAATGTGATACAAATTATAATTTATATTTTTTATTTTACATATATAAATATATAAAAATAATATATACTATTATACATACACATATATATTTTTTTAAAAAAATATATAAATACATGATAGGAGGGAGTAAAGAAGATGAAGCCAGACTCTTCATAGTGAAAGGACAAGAGGGAACAAATGCAAACACAGGAAATTCTACGTAAAACAGGAAAAAATGTTTCCACTGTAGCGGTTGTAAAACACTGCATGCAATATGTTGCCCAGATATTCTGTGGAGTTTAGATGCTTGGACAATGTCTGTCTATCTTAGCATGGCCCTGAGCAACCTGCTCTAGTTGACTCTGCTTTGAGCAGGAGGATTGGACTGGACAATCTCCAGAGTACTGTGTCCAGGTCTGGGCTCCCCAGTACCACCAACAAGGACATGCTGGAGAGAGTCCAGTGAAGGGCCACAAAGTCCTGGATGGACTGGAACATCTCACATACGTTGAGAGGCTGAGAGAGATGGAACTGTTCAGCCTAAAAAAGAGAAGGCTTATCATGAATGCATATAAATACCTGAAGGCAGGGTGCAAAGAAGATGCGGACAAGCTCTTTTCAGTGGTGCCCCGTGGCAGGACCAGAGGCAATTGTCACACACTGAAACACGAGGTTCCCTCTGAACATCAAGAAAGACTTTTTCACTGTGAGGGTGACCGAGCACTGGCACAGGTTTTTCGGAGAAGTTGTGGAGTGTCCCATTTTGGAGATTCTCAAAAGCTGTCTGGACATGGTCCCAGGCAACCTGCTTTAGGTGGTCCTGCTTGAGTAGGGGGGCTGGACCATTTGACCTCCAGAGGTCCCTTCCAACCCCATCCATGCTATGATTCTATGATATTACTCTAGAATCTATGATTCTACTCTAGAAATATTTAAATTTAGGAGTCTACAATCTGTGTTTGAACCCTACCTTGTGTTTCTGCCAGTACCCAGCAGTAGCAACTTCTTCAGTTGCTTAAGTTTCACACTCAAATAGTGTCATGCTAATTAACAATTATTTCTGTTACATTGGCCAAAATTAGATTGATTCTTCAGAGAATACCCATCTACTGCAAAGCTTAAGGACAAAATATGTATTTTAATCAGTTATTTTTTCCTGCTTATATAAAAAGACAGGCGCCTTGGGTGAGATTCAGTTCCGTAAACATACACACCTAGTGACACTTGATAGGTCATAGGGTGTCTAAGATGCATGCATTAGGCTTGCAGCTATACCACAGCACATGCAATGAAATCCTTATACAAGTATACATGTGCTTGTTGACAACACTAGGAACAGAAATTTCCATGTCTAAATTAGTCTCTTATTAAAGAAAACAATAATGGCATGGCATGATATTAAATTAGGCTATATTGTTTTGATTTTACACTCTTACCTTTTACAGTACAATAGCAAGCTTTCCTTTTTCTTGCTTTTTGAGATTAAGAACATAACATTTTCATTTCTTTTCTCTACCATACACTTTCAAACGCAATTAAAATACGCACTTGCTAAACCTTTATTAATGCAGGCCATTACTGCAGTAGCCAGAATACTACAGATTGTAATATCTATTCTATAATAACTCATTTGTGGTCCCAGTGGGGCAGAGCCATTTACCCATAGCATTGATAACTACCTGAATCTTATGCAAGGACCAATAACATAAACACTTAGCTGATCTTAAAAACGACTTTCTTCCTCATATTTTGTATTAAAATTTATTATTGCTATTGTATTTTGGTTCAAGCTACCTGTTAGATTCCACCATCTTCAAATTCCGACTGAAGTTTTAGTATGAAAATAGTTGGCTCTATGCTTCTGCTGTAGAAGTACTAGCATAGATTACAAATTACATTTCAATTTTGGATTTGTCTCCCTGACTTGATGTCAATCTTTCAAAGAGTCACTGAATGGAAGGGAGCTGTAGATCTGTGCTTTGTTTTCCTGGATTGAATGACACCAAGTCATTTGATGAAAAACTCAAGACTAATGTCTCCAGTGGACTTAGGCCATTATTCATTTCTATTCGTTCTACACCATTTTTATCATCCTTTTCAGGAAACACTTTCAGGGAACCACTTTCATGGAAACACTCTGGTCAATACACATGCACGTGCACACACGCGCACACACACACAGAGTCTAACTATTGCTTAATAATTCATCTCATAGTTTGATCTGATCTTATAAATGGGACATATTCATGTTGAAAAAGTAGAAAGTTGTCCGTACCCAGGCTTTGTCATTAACTCATTTTTATTCAAACTACACCAGCTGTGAATTTGGGTAACTAGGAGGTGATGCTGGTAATGCTGCCGTCACAAAAGTCTATGTACTTTGAAGTCAACAAGCTTGTGCTCCCTCTTAAACTAACCTTTATTCTAATCAAAAGTGTATCTACATAGCCCAGACTGTCAATTCTAATTCTTTATTCATTAGTCCCAGTGTCCACAGGGGGAAAAGTTCTCCTATTGCAGGTAATGTGTAGCTACTGACATGACTTTCCTTCACTCATGCATAATAATTGCCTCCTATATATTTTAATTCAACCCCTTCCCCAAAGGAAAAGGACAAACAGTGTTTCTTGTTATGGACATAAGGCAACATAATATACATAAGGAGTCAAACATTTGTTGTTAACTTAATTAAAAATCTCAGCAATTTAATTGAAATACAATAATTGCCATTAATCCAGTTACAAGAATACTAACACAGTTCAAATTAGTACCAAAATGTCTCATTAATAATACCTTAAATTTGTTACACAAGGAAAGTGACTAAGGCCAACCCCTCTTCTCTGGCATTATGCATCCCTGCTTGTGTCCCTGGGGTCCTCCAACCCATGGAAATGGCATCCCTCAGCCCCACCGTGGTGGGTGTTGCAATTAGGGCCCCTCGGGGGTCTCAGGGTGCCCCTGCCCTGCCGTGTGACACAAAGGGCTATTGTTTGTCACACAGGGAGGGTAAGGGATAATAGCAGTGATCTGCACCAGAGCTCCCTGAGTCTGCTGTGTTTTCTCAGCTTATGATCCATAACTGTTGCTGGTAACTAGACCAGAGCAATAACTCCCTCTTACTGCTTGACAAATTTGTTTGGTAGAGGTAATGTGGAACTGCTCTATTTTTGCTCATAGTTAAAAGCTAGACTTAAAGCACAAGATTATTTAACGATTTCTTGGTTTCTTAATTTTGCTTGTGTTACAGAATTAAAAAGAAACACTTTTCCTTCTTTTCACATTTATTTTATTTGAAATACAGTTTTATAAATGTTTTATGCCTGAAAATATTATTTTAATTTTAAAGTTTTTTTTAGAATCCTTTTTGTGTTGTACATGTGCCTCAATAAAGGTTCACGTTGGTGTTCGCTGGACACAGAGACCTCACTTTATAAATAGTCCCAAGTTTGGTGCAGTCTTAGTTTGCAAATATTCATTTCTGTCGCTCTTTTTTTTTTTGCACCATACTCCTTTGTCTCTATAAATAGCGTAATGGGCATACAGTATAATGAATGGCAAATCTCTAACCTTATTTATTTGAAACTTTCTTCTGTGTGTTGAGTCAAAAGATAACAGACTGATGCCTAAAACTGCTAGCTCATTGCATTTTCTTTGAGTAGTGAAGTATCGTAGTTGTGTTCATATAACACAATGCATTTCAATTGTTAGCCATGTTTTTCTCACCACATCTACTTGTTTGAGAAACACAAGACAATTAGGAAGATAATGTTAACAAAAAAAAAAGCTGTCTGCTTATTAAAAAGATACTTTAAGTACATTTCCTTTTCACTACATAAGTTATACCATTATTCACTTGCCATATGGAGCATAAATGGATATTGATTTATAGAAAACCCATTGTGATTTATGTTTTAGCTTCCAGATCCCTCTTCCTACCATCCTTCCTATGTGCTATTTCTGTAATTGAGATCATCAAGGATAATGAACCAGTAAATCCTAGCCTGAAGAAGCAGGGCTGTTTCTAAACATAGCATTTAACTCTGAAACATGATTACAAAGCATCAACACCAATGTTAATATTACTATATAAATGTTATCAAGGTAAAGACTGCAAATTTTGTGGCAAGAGGTAGATCTAATTATAATTTAAACATAACAGAAATACACTTCTCCAAGATCAGTCATTGTAATCTGACTGTGTAATTAAAGATATTTTTTACAAAACAATTTCTTAGCAGACAAAAATTATAAGTCTTTATAGTAATCATCTTTTGAAATTTCTAATGGTAACTACAAGAAACATGAGAACATTCAGGGGAAGAGATATAGAAAAAATGTCCTTTACTTGTCATAACCCAATGAGATAAGAAATGGGCATATTTCAATATAAATTAATCATAAAGGAGCTATTTCAATGGCTATGCTCATCCCTCAGAAACAAATGCCTTCATATGGTAAGCTGATAATGTTTTACAGGCATTCACAATGGATAAATAATTCTGAATTCTAAACCCATACCTGATAGTAGCTCTGACAAGATGGACTGTTTCAGTTATTCATGAATGTATAAACACTGTTTTTGTGAATTCTAGTTAGCAAAATTAAGGCCTTTGCAAGATTAATCACACTCACTCACTTCAGTCTTAGATCCTTTTTGTTAAAAGGTAAATAAAAAAATCCTCAAGTTTAGCTTCAATGATTTTGCCCACATTTTACATTATATAAAAGAATATCATAGATTTTTTTTTTTTTAACACTGCTTACTTTGAAATACCTATGAAGCTGTTGGAACGACCATACATTTCTTATAACAGAAGAATTACAGAATCAGAACTACAGGTCGAAATGGTACTGGTACAAAATGTCAGCACCAGCTATGAAAAGTCTGAAGCATAAGACCTCTTTCTATCCTACCTTGCATGTAATGCCTGTATTATCATGGCGCAACACAGATCAAATTTATTAGAAATGCTAACGTGTAGTTCTCTTCAATTCTACTGAGGTCAATAGATACGCATTAAATTATAGCAAGACAAAATTTAGCTTAGTTCATGAGGTATAAGCGTAATATGCTGACATGAATGTTGGAGAAAGTGGAATGTTCCTTTGGAAACATATTTGTTTTAACTGCATATCAGTACATTACCACACAAAATAAAGAGCAGTAGAGAATTAATTTCTGTGTGAAAATACAATCCATTACAAATATAATAAGAGTCTGTATTTGCCTTTATACATAATCAATGAATATTTAATAAATGTACTACAGTTGTAAGTTCAGTTTAAACTGTGAATTATAACTATTACTAGGATATAAGGAACTTTTTAATATGTTGCAGTAGTCTTCTTTGCAAGATAGTTGCATTTCCTTTTGACTATTTGAAATAAATTTATAGCATTGAGTGGAATCTTAAATGTATGTATGAATTTCACTGTTACTCATTTCGATGTCTTTGGTCACAGTCTATTTTTCCTGTTTAAAAGGGATATGGTTGCTACACATTTCTGAGAAAACACACAAATACTGTTGTGTTTACTTAGGCAACATTTCCTTGGAAACCTTATCTACACATTTTTTCTCATGTAACCAGAAACAAAATATCTGAATTAAGGGCAATAATTAAATAAATTTGACTGTGAAAGATAAATATCTGAACAATAAAATCTAAAGAAAGTGGCAATGATAATACAGAAAGACACTTTCTCAGTCTGTGTATAGTTTCTGCTGCAAACAGTTTTGTTTTTTTCTTTTGTTGAAGCCTGTAGGGTGATTCTGCTCACCTATGTTTAGCTGCCAAGGCAGATTAGGTAGAAACGATCCTCTTGTCCTTAAGCATGCAAACAAGTTATGTTCCTAATGTAAACAAGTTGTATAAGTACATATATACTCAAAAGACATAAATGTCCAGAAGGCAATTGATTTTCCTTGTCTTTAATGGCTATCTTGGATAGAATCAATCAACATTTGAAGGTAAATCTCTCTCCTTTATTTACTGAGGGGTCTAGATGAGAACTAACCTTTGATGGGATTCATTTTACATAATTTCACATGTTTTATTTCAGAAATCAGTTATGAAGTCTAAGATAGTAATCGAAACTCTGTATATTTAATGAAAATTTATTGCTTTTTCCAGTTAATTCATCCTTTCTGTCTTAAACTTTTTTTTTTTAGATTGAACTGAGTATTTCTCTGCAAGTACATATTTTTTCTTTTGATTATAGAAGGAATGTAGAAGATTTAGAATAGACAAAAGATAGAATTAGGCAAGATTAATTCCTCCCTCAGTCATTTGTTTTTCTGGAAATTTTCATTTTCCTCTATCATCTACAGAAAAGCTGCAAAGCTCTACCACAAATCTGAAGTATCAATAAAAATCTAGACATTTCTTTGGAGCTATGGGGAAGAAAAGAGCCATCCATGAGATTTATTTTGTAATACAGTATTTTCTTTCATCCCCATCTACCTCTTCCTTTTTTATGAGATATGGGATCTACCCTATTTTGTGGTATTGAAGCTACTATATCAGTATCTCCCCTGGACAATTTTGCACATACATGAGTTGAAGATCTCAGTCCAGAAGCCTTAGGACACATTTAGAATCAGAAGATACATGGCCTTTGCAAAGACTTGGAGATGATGTGAATTGCTCTGTGAGGCTGTTTGACACAGAAATAGAACTATATACAATAAAAGGAGGTTCAAACCAGCTAGCACTTAGTCATCTAGGCTGAATCTCCAATGTTACTTGCTGGTTCACAAATAAAGATGTATGTCTCATGTTTCCATTGCTCAGGGCTAAACTGTTCAAAAGCTGATGGCTGCCTCTCTGAAATAGTGCTACAGGTGTTTTGCAGTACACCACCATGATATTTCATAGGATGAAGCAAAGAATATGTGTTACATGACATGAGTATGGCATGAGAATATCTAAGGTTGTTCAGAAGTGTAAAGTATCCTGAGATGATTCTGGAGGAGCCAAATCAAGTGTGGATTTAGCTATAATAAAATAAATGTTTTTGCAAGTGGCCCAGGTGTTGTTTTGGAGAGAACTAGTTATTCATCGGCATTTTGAGTTGAATATGTTGGGAGTGATTTAATGTTGTAGGATTTTTCAGTCATTAACTTGGCACGTCGGGGCTTAATTGCTCTAAGGGATACGGTCTAATGGATATAAGGCAGATATCACAGTCGAGTGGAATTGAATTCAGTTCAGTATAGATGCCAATAGATCCTTTCATTCAAAAACCTAAAGGAGACCTAATTTCTCATAGTACTTTAGAGCATCCACAGAGAAGAAAGGGGCAGGAGAAAGTGGGGAGCAGAGGGCCTGAAGAACAAAGTGCACTGCTTGAGGGAGCACTTGAATTCATAGATGGTCCCATTCATTCTCTTGAAGCTAGGACACCATGTAGTCAGCAACAGTGAATGCTTTTAAAAAGGTTGTGAGAGATTCCTCCTGTAACAAAGTAGCCTCTATAAAAAAGTGCAGCTTCTAACCTTTTTTGTTATTAGTTTATACAATACAGTAGATGGAAAACTTTTTGCTTAGGGGTCCCAACAAATTTTAGGAAAGAGCCGTTGTAACTTTTCAGGCATTCACAAGTGACCTGTTAAAATGAAATAGTCAGTGAATAGATTGATATTAAACAGCATAATTTAGAATGTTAAAAATATGATGCAAAAAAATGTCTATTTCTAACTCCTGAGTATTCTAATTTATGTATCCTGCAACTAACAATAAAGAAAATTAAAAAAACCCAAACAACTCAAAAAATAAAACCTACAACTTTTGTTCTTTTTTGAGTGCCTACCATCTTCATCAAATTGAGGCCCGAGTTCAAACAGAAAGTGATTTTTTCTGTAAATGGAAAAGATGTGAGACATGTAAACTTGTCAAACAATGTGAGCTGTAATTAAAAGAGCAAAAACATTGTTACTGCTTTCAGGAGCAAAATAATCAGTGATATGGACAGATACAAAAAAATAAAGAACAAACAATTGAACACAAGATTCCTACATTTCATTGGGAACTAAAACACCCTCAGGGATTTATATAAACTTCTATATGTTTAACTGGCATTTAATTCACTGCTTATACTTGTTTTCACCCTAATTTGTCTTTTCCCTGAACAAGACTTTGCCTTTTAGTTGTAACTTATGGTTGCACAATCTTTGCAGGATAAATGGAAAGAATAGTTTTTTGAACACTTTGCAGTCACTGGATTTTAAGGCTGAGAACATAATGAGGAAAGACTGTCTTAATTAAGTAGGCAGACTGACATAATTGAGAACAACCTCAACTATTACCAGAGTATAAACAATAAGAAGAAAATAGGACAGTTTAGAGCAGCTTTAATGAGATGCTTGCTTTAAACTGCATGGAAGAAGAAGGGGGGAAAAATGGGTCATCCAGAGGTCTGTTGTGTTAACGAGGAAAAGATATATGGAAAGAGGCATCTAACCTGTTAAATCCATAAACTACATTCCCGAGAAAGTATGCCATATCTGCAGCAGCCTTTCATAATCAAATCAAAGTCTGTCTTAAGGTCAATCAGAGTTCTTTATGAAAAAAGACTTACAGAATTTCTCTTGATATTTACCTTTTTAGCTTTCTATAGAAAACAAAACAACCAAAACAGTTCACTCTTGGTCTTTATTATGCTGAGTTAAAAAGTTTGTGTTTAATTTTCTATTATGTGATGGGTTTTATATTTCCTTGATTGGCCAAAGGAGTCTTTTCTTCTTCCTTCAGTTTGAACTTAACATCTTTTAACACTAGGATAAAATATTACAGATGAAGCCTCTGCAATATTTCATAGAGTGAGATGAGTATGTCTCTAATTCAACTGGAAATAGATAACATTTTCTAAAATGTCATTTAGCATTTTCAGCTTTGCATTTTGATGTTTTATGTTCATATAGTAATCATTTACCATTATGTTGTTCTTTACAATTATTCCTAGTTCACGAGTTCTTTGTTTGGAGACCTCGATTCTTTTCACTCAACTCTACAAGTACAACCTTGTCTTAGATCTCAGGTTTCAAACAGTTTCTTGTTACTTCAGGTTATCCAGTTCTTTGTGAATTTGATTATTTCTTTTTGTCAAGATTGTGTCTTAACTCTGTAACTTAGAAAATTGCCTTCATATATTCCTACCTCTTGTACTAGGATGACAAACTAGGATATACATCAAGTCAGTCTCAACACAGCACCCTGAAAACCTCCAGGTGGCTGCCTCCCCTCTAAGCTTTTCTCCTTAGCTAACTCTGTCTATACTTACAGTTCATGTACTATCAGAGCCTTCTCCAGTTTAAATGAACATCTCTTATTTGGCACTGTATCATAATCTTTATTTAAATTAAGATAAATTAATTTTCCACTTTTCCATTTCTCATTTTATCTTCTCGAAGACATATATTAAAGAATCAACAGAAAATGTGATAAGACATCTCCTGTAATATTTAGATATATGTGTAGCAAAACTGTAAACAATGAAAATGACTAGCTTAAAATCAGAGTAAATTGTACAGCTGTGCTAACAAGGCAGTAAACCTAGCTTACTATGCAAAATGTTGTAAAAACATATTTGGAAAGCTTTGTGTATACTTAATAAGCTTTTATAAAGTCCTAGCTTCTGCAATTATGCAGAAATAGACTCAGCTCTGGGAGAGGAATTCACAATAGCAGTATGTAGATGCCTATACAACAGAAGAGCTATGTGTGTTACATTGAGATTTATAAGAATCAACACACTAAATGCTAACTTAACTAGGGTTCTGAGACTAAAACATGGAAAAGGACATATCATGGAGAGAGGTTTTTGAAGCTTTGTTGCTTCAATGAGTTTACACTTTTCTTTCAGGACTGCAATGCCTCTGTAAAATTAGGATCCTGATCCAGAAAGACAGTTTTTGTATTAGACTCTTACATCACTGTTTTCTTTCTAAAAGTAGCTCTCTTTCCAACCAAACATCCTATGAAGCATCCACTGAAATTGGTCAAGCAGCTTAATTGCTTTTTGCTGCTCTGTCTGGCCACAATGTGCTGGAAATAAAAGGTTTAGAGCATTTATTTTTCTTTTCCATTCTAAATATGGAGAAAGATGTATTTTAAATGCTCTAGCACCAATGCATTCCCTTAAATATGAGTCTTTCCTTAAATTGAAGCAAATATTCTCAGCTCTTACATTGTAATTATCAAGATGACTTCAGAATTCAAGTAGATTTGCAACAGTTTAACAACCAGAATGAAAGTAAACCAAGATTTTATAGCACAGAATGTACTCAAACCGCCTAAGCCGAGAACTTAAGCTTGTTACCAAGGAATCCAGGAAGTTATCAGATTATAGATGATTTAGCCATTCAGATGATTTAGTCTTAGTGCTTGTAGAAAAGAAATGCAATGTGTAATTAGATCATTTCTGCCTTACTCACTTTTCTTACTAGCTTTACGCATATAAGAATCTTTTGTATACCTTCCTAATTTTTATCTCTAGCATCCGATGTTTTACATTTGTTACACTATCTGGATGATTTCCCTCTGCCGTAGGACCCTGAGGTAAATAATGGAAACTGATTTCTTTTTTTTCCTTTCTTGTTATGTTTACAGAATGTCGTGTTTTAGTCCCAGCCGGACTAATCACCACACAGCCGCTCACTCACTCCTCTTCCTCAGCTGGACAGGAGAGAGAAAATATGACAAAAGGCTCGTAGGTCGAGACAAGGACATAGGGAGATCACTCACCAATTACTATCATGGGCAAAATAGACTTGACTTGGGGAAATTAGTTTAATTTATTACCAATCAAAATCAGAGTAGGATAATGAGAAATAAAACCAAATCTTAAAAAAACACCTTCCTCCCACCCCTCCCTTCTTCCCGGGCTCAACTTCACTCCTGATTTTCTCTACCTCTTCCCCCCGAGTGGCACCGGGGGACGGGGAATGGGGGTTGCAGTCAGTTCATCACACCTTGTTTCTGATGCTCCTTCCTCCTCACACTCTTCCCCTGCTCCAGTGTGGGGTCCCTCCCATGGGAGACAGTTCACGAACTTCTCCAACGTGGTCCTTCCCACGGGCTGCAGTTCTTTACGAACTGCTCCAGCATGGGTCCTTTCCACGGGATGCAGTCCTTCAGGAATAGACTGCTCCAGCGTGGGTCACAGAATCACAGAATCACAGAATCACAGAATCACAGAATCACTAAGGTTGGAAAAGACCTGTAAGATCATCAAGTCCAACCTAAAAAAGAAAAAAAAAAAACCAACCACAACACACCAAAAACCAACCCACCCAACACCACACAGCACCATGCCCATCAAGCTACATCCCACAATGCCACATCCACACGCTCCTTGAAAACCTCCAGAGAGGGTGACTCCACCACCTCCATGGGCAGCCTATTTCAATGTTTCACTACTCTCTCAGTAAAGAACTTTTTCCTAATATCCAGCCTGAACCTCCCCTGGCACAACTTGAGGCCATTTCTTCTAGTCCTGTCACTCATCACTTGCGAGAAGAGACCAGCACCCACCTCTCTGCAACCTCCTTTCAGGTAGTTGTAGAGAGCGATAAGGTCTCCCCTCAGCCTCCTCTTCTCCAGGCTGAACAACCCCAGTTCCCTCAGCCGCTCCTCATAAGACTTGTGCTCCACACCCCTCACCAGCTTCGTTGCCCTTCTCTGGACACGCTCCAGCACCTCAAGGTCCTTCTTGTAGTGAGGGGCCCAAAACTGAACACAGGATTCGAGGTGCGGCCTCACCAGTGACAAGTACAGGGGCATGATCACCTCCCTGCTCCTGCTGGCCACACCATTTCTGATACAAGCCAGGATGCCGTTGGCCTTCTTGGCCACCTGGGCACACTGCTGGCTCATCTTCAGCCGGCTGTCAATCAACACCCCCAGGTCCTTTTCTGCAGGGCAGCTTTCCAGCCACTCGTCCCCAAGCCTATAGCGTTGCCTGGGGTTGTTGCGGCCAAAGTGTAGAACACGGCACTTGGCCTTATTGAACTTCATCCGGTTGGCCTCAGCCCATCGATCCAGCCTGTCCAGATCAGGGGTCCCCCACAGGGTCACAAGTCCTGCCAGCAAACCTGCTCCAGCGTGGGGTCCTCTCTCCACGGCTCCACAGGTCCTGCCAGGAGCCTGCTCCAGCGCGGTCTTCCCACAGGGTCACAGCCTCCTTCAGGCATCCACCTGCTCTGGTCCTTCATGGGCTGCAGGTGGATATCTGCTCCACCGTGGACCTCCATGGGCTGCAGGGGGACAACCTGCCTCACCATGGTCTTCACCACGGGCTGCAGGGGAATCTCTGCTCTGGCACCTGGAGCCTCTCCTCCCCCTCCTTTTTCACTGACCTTGGTGTCTGCAGAGTTGTTTCTCTCACATATTCTCACTCCTCTCTTCCCCGGCTGCCGTTTCCCAGTTTTTCCCCCCCTTCTTAAATATGTTAACACGGAGGTGCTACCACTGTTGCTGATTAGCTCAGCCTTAGCCAGTGGCAGGTCCGTCTTGGAGCTGGCTGGCATTGGCTCTATCAGACATGGGGGAAGTTTCTAGCATCTTCTCACAGAAGCCACCCCTGTAGCACCCCCCTGCTACCAAAACGCTGCCACGCAAACCCAATACACAGAAGTATTTGGCTTACACAGACCACGTGTTTGATGTCAATCTAACCTGAAGCAAGCAAAATCACATTAGAATAATTCTGGTTTCTGATGGATTCAAGGGATGGTATTAGACAACAGCTCATATGTGCAGGAAGCCATTTTATCTACTTCTGCAGGATTTTAACCCTTCAAACTTTCAGTAGACCAATGATATAAGGCCTCTGGGAAAGACTGTGAGAAGACTAGGTTTGAAATATTATCATGATAATCTACAATACACACACATAATAAGAAATCAAAATTTTATATAGAAATTGTTTGGACCCATGTAGTGGAACATTGAAAAACGCAGGTATTTTTTATTTCTAGACCATAAAATGTTGAATAGAAATTAAACATTGAATAACATTGTATTGAGTTTATGTGGCAAGGTTTTGGTAGTGGGCAGGGGCTCCAGGGGTGGCTTCTGTGAGAAGGCACCAGAAGCTGTCCTCATATCTGATAGCAAATTTCAGCTGGCTCCAAAATGGACCCGCTGCTGGCCAAAGCTAGGCCCATCAGTGAGGCTGGTGGCATCTCTGTGATAACATATTTAAGAAAGAGTAAAAAAATGTTGTGCAGTATCTGTGAGAAAGACGTCTGAGAAAGATGTGAGAGAAACAGCTCTGCAGACACCAAGGTGAAATAAGAAAGAGGTGGAGGAGGTGCTTCAGGCTTCGGAGCAGAGATTCTCCTGCAACCCTTGGACAAGACCATGCTGAAGCAGGTTGTATCCCTGCAGCCCATGGAAGTTGAAGGTGGAGCAGATATCCACACTGAAGCCCATGGAGGACCCCATGCTGGAGCAGGTGGATATGCCCTGAAGGAAGCTGCATCCCATGGAGAGCCCACATTGGAGCAGGCTCCTGGAAGGAGAAAAAAAAGAGAAAAAAAAAGTTGTTGCAATTTGTTCTGTATCGTAACCACTACTGAATGATTAGGAGGTGATTTTCTTCAGGCCTGGTATAATTTGAATATGTATGCATATTTTACCAGTCACTGGAAAAAAACACCAATCTGTTTTGTTAACAAATGCTATTCAATATGTGGCGTGTTCAAAGTACTTGCATTGAGCTTTAAGTTTTTGAGTGATGTGAGTTCTGGTCACCTGAGAGAACCTCTGTTCCTTCAATTGCTACAGCAACAGAGGAGGTGTTACAGCTAGTAATGCCTCTGAATTTAAATATGCAGAGGTGAGTTGAGGTGAGTTGTGTTGAGGCCTCTTCTCACTGTGGTTTTATAGCCAGATATACCCATCTGCAGAAAAATATTTGAAGATACTTATTTTGTCAGGTAGGTGTCATGAGAAACAATTCTGAATGTTAAAATAATTTAACAGTTTATAATAATTCAGTATTGAAATTAATAAAAAACAAATTTTAAAAAAACCAAAAAGTGTTAGTTGATTAACTTAAATGCTGTTCAACATTCAAAGAAAACATGGTGGGTGCTCTTCACATAAACCTATCGAGACATCTGTGGTAGTCAAATATAACATGTCTTTCAGTATGTAGCAGTGTATTATATTGTCAAAGTCAGTGAGATGCCTGATAGAAAATAAAGACAGGCCTGGTTTGAAAATTTGAATCTATTCGTATCACAGTTTGGTTTCAAGTTCTTAATTAAAAAAAGTGTGTAAGACTGTTCAGTTTGCTCTTCTGGCTATTTTGTGTTGTTCTCGCAAGACAAGCAAATCTTTTACTAATTAAAGCACATAGAGAACATTGCTGGTGTCAGTAATGATCATGTTTCAAAAATATTCTGATTAACACAACACCAAATATCTTTTTGGTTTAACTTTTTAGCCAAATTGCCTTTATATTTACCAGAACAGTACAAAGAAGCCAGAGCATATTTTTACACCTTCACTAGACTGTAATGGATAACCCTGAGAGCAAGAAACAATTTGAGAGTAATTTCTTCCTCTGTACAATTTTAGGTTACCTTTTTAAGGTTAAATCATAATTTTTCTTATAGGGGTTTTGCTTTCTGCCAATATTGTTGCATTTTTAAACTTTGATTATTTAAAGATATGATATTATTATTAAGTCTGAAAACTTAATGACATCTCATTAAATTCCATTTTATGGAAAATGTATATAAGATGTATTCGAGTAACTAGGTAAATGTGAATATTGAAGTGAATTGAGCAGGCATGCTGACTGCTGAATTATCATAACAATTTTAGATTGACAATATTCGCCATAATTACTGTAAATCTAAAAAGCACAAAAATATAAATTTATTATTCTTTACATACTTATGGTCAAAAAAATAACCAGATAAATGTGAATACATGCAGTCACTGTAGTAGTCACTCCAAGTAGACAGAAAAATGTAGAAATAAGTACTTTCCAAAAAACTTGGTCAGAATTATATGGGTGTCACTACATTTAATCAGCAGAAAACACAGGTGGTTTTTTGTGATCATGTGTACGTCTGTGCATCTGTGTATGCACATATATTTATGGAAAGGTAGGAGGCAACTCCAAGCACTTATGAACTGAAGAAAAATTACATGGAAAGAAAACTTTATGTAGATACAGAAGTACCAACATTTCCATTAAATGAAAGGAAGAAGATAAACAGCTGTTGTAAAAGAGAAAAAAAAAAGTGTAAATCAAGGTTTGATTTACATCCAATTTATGCAAGGATAATAATGTTCTTAATATTCTGTGAAAGGGCTGTCACCACATCTTCACTTACAGCCATTGATCATCTCTGAATAATATAAATAACATGAATAATATAAATAATACAAATAATTATCTCAGCAACCAGATTATACTTATGTGCACATAATTTTAGAAGCAGAAGAACGGATCTTTTCCATCTCCTTTGCTTGGAGCTGAGTCCCTTCCCTGAGTCTACAACTTAATTTTTTTTCTTTATTGTCATTCCTTTTCCAAAGCGAGGCTCTTTTTTCTTTCCTTCCCTCTTTCATGGACTCCGATACAGACCTCTCCAGTGGAATGGAATGCAACACGTCCATTAGCAGCCATTCCCCAATACAAATCTCCAAATTCTTTTTCCGCAGTGTAGAACAGGACTGTATTCCCACCTCAGAGCAGTACAGAGCTAAATTCTTCCTCATAAAGAAGTTCATTCCCTCTGACTTCAGAAGTCTAGAAAGTAGATGTCAACATTTCAACCCACTGTCTGAACTCCCTTTATGGTTAAAGGGCAGAAACAGGAACTTACAGAATGACTTTGATTTGATATTTACATAAACAACTAAAATAGGTCTCGTGAATCATTCCTGACAAGTACTATTTTTTTGCCATTGAGTTTAAGTGCCGCCTAAATGACAAGTCCAGATATAAATAGCTACACTGCAGATTGTGAAAGACAGATGAAGTTATAAGCAGTCATTATGATCATGATCCAAATGATGTGTAGAACTTCAGCAAAGAGGAAAGTCACAGAAATAAGAAGTTGAATACATTTTCAGACGTCAGTGCAATATTTGTATTTTTACCCTAATATTTTATTTTTGGTTTTGCTCATGGGTGATATGTCTTCCTCTTTAGATGATTGTTTTGTTTCTTAAAATACTGACTCATAAGCAGATCATGAAATGCTGACCTCAGATGCAGTAGCAAATAGTATCTAGGGAGACTATCAGAAACCATTGCCAGTTAAAACAATACATAATCTGGTCTTCCATTTCGAATTTGTTGTTTGAGTGTACAAAAAGTTCAATTTATTTTAGAGAAATTCTAGAAGAGCAAAATTATTTTACTCAATGTTGAACATGAGAGTATACTTTTCACTGCTTCACCACTATCTATCTTCTTTGTATATAAGCAGATACTTTAATCCCTTTAAATAAAAAATGTTCTCTAATACCAGTTTTCTGCATCTCACACACACACACACACACACACAAGTGGGTATACACATACACAAAGAGCAGACATTTGGCAAATAAATGTCAATTTTATATTGTTTATATCAATAGACAGCTAATTTCTAATTCCTTTTTTTTATCACTTGTTTCCTTTTTTAGATTGCATTACTTTTACAAGATTTAGTTGTTTCTGGGCTTCCCCCCCCCAACCTTTGTTTTAATAATTCATCCGCAGTCATAGCAATGGTTTCTGTGATGTCAGTGCTTTGGGCAACAGAAATTAAACTCTAAATGGTATTATCTTGTACTTCATTCTTAATAAATGATAAGCAATAATGCCGCACTAAGGGATGTGATTCAGGCTGCTTAGTTTAGTCCCTGAGAGAATCAATGCAGTTGCCATAGTTAAACATCCAGTGATCTCTGAACTGACACAGGATATCCAAGCTTTCTGTACAGGGATATTTGACATGTGTTAGGACATATCAGAGATCCTTACTGCTCTGTCTTGGTACCTGGAAGCCAGGCGGGATGCCTTAAGAGACTTCTTGAAGAAACATTAAATGCCTCTATTCACACAAGTGAGGATATCCTAAATGAACATAGTCAATGGGGTCTAGAAAGATATTTATTTGACAAACTGTAAGTGTCTAAGGGGAGCTCAAGAACTCCATGGATTCCATTTACTTAATGGACTGAACAGATTTAATTGTAATTATATTTGTAGATGTGCATATTTAGATACCTAGCTATAGGCATCTACATTTTCAAAGTGAATCTTACCCTTCAATTTCTTTGTAAAGCAGTGTTATTAAAGAAATTCCTAGTATGTCATACAAAGGAAGAGCTCGGTGTTTTTGAAGAGCTGCAGAGAAAACTATTTTCTGCTTACTTTTAGGTATTTCTGTGACAATTCCTCTGTGTAGTGTGAAATTCCAATAGATGTAAATGAAAGGCTAACATCAAAGAGAGACTCCAGTCTTCCAAAACAGCTTAGGTGGGCAAGTTGTCTGCTAACTTGGAAAATCAGTTCATCTGTATCAGCAGGTAAGTAGGTAACTGATCAGCTGACTGAGGTTGTCAAATGGGTCACCTAACAAATGAAACCAAGTTAGAAAGAATTTTTTGATACTCTCAAAGACCAGAGCTCTCAGCTCACTGACTGACAGGTCATTGAAGGAACCTCTCAACTGTAGCCTTGGAGACATTCAGTCAGAACTTTGTAGCTGGTAAGACAGGGTGGGAAACAAAATGATCACAGGCTTCACAGAAGACAGCAAACTCATGAAGGAACTCTTGCAGGCACTTGTGTGATTGTGTAAAACTTACCACTGCAAATTTATTTGATTGTGGGAGTGTACAAAATTTATTATGGTACGTTCAAGAGAAGAGCCAAAGGGAGGGATCAAGGTGGATCAGGGAGGAATGAGTATGTGAAAATGGAGAGGAAGATGCTGCAGATGGCTATGCTTGTACGGCCAAGTGCTGTGCCTGATCAGTGCAATCTGTCCTGTTTTGTTATTAAACTGTGTTCCTAACTATGTACTGTGTGACCTTGCTCTCCGTTCTGTGTGTGTGATTTGCTAGTAAACCTCAATCAAGACCAGCTGGCAAGTAGGAGGAGGCCAGAGTCTGGAAAGACTTGAGGTTGAAGCTGGAGCCTGGATAAACAGCATCCAGGGTCTAGGCATGGTTTATTAAGGTCTGGTCCAGGTTTTCAGGATCTATAGTTGTGGGAGTGACTGCAAGTCAAAGGGGAATATGTGTACGTCCACTCATCAGCTTCCATCCTGATCAGCTGGAGGGAATTAATGGGACAGGACTGTAGGTATTGCTTAAACACACTCTATGAAAGTGCTGTGTGTGTATCGTAAGTGTGTGTAGCTGTATCTCTGGCATATGTGCTCTGCCTTGCTACTGACTGGACCTGCAAGCAGATAGATGATAGAATTCTCAATTCTTGGTGAAGTAAGGAGGGGGGTCAGAAATACCACTACGATGGACTTCCGGAGGAAGCTGTTCAGGACGCTGGTTGAGAGGGTCCCTTGGGAGACAGTCCTGAAGGGCCGAAGGGGTCCAGGAAGGCTGGACCTTCTTCAAGAAGGAATTCTTAAAGGTGCAGGAGCAGGCAGTCCACATGTGCCATAAGAAGAGCTGCCGGGGAAGATGACTGTCCTGGCTGAATGAGGAGCTTTTGCTGGGACTCAGGAAAAAAAGGAGAGTTCATCACCTTTGGAAGAAGGGGCAGGCAACTGAAGAAGAATACAAGGATCTCGTCAGGTCATGCAGAGAGGGAATTAGAAAGGCAAAAGCCCAGCTAGAGCTCATTCTGGCCATGGTTGTAAGGGATAACAAAAAATGTTTTTACAAATATATTAACAACAACAAGAGATCCAAGGAGAATCTCCATCCTTTACTGGATGCAGGAGGGAACATCGTCACCAAGGATGAGGAAAAGGCTGAGGTACTTAATGTCTTCTTTGCCTCAGTCCTTAATAGCCATACCAGGTATCCTCAGGGTATTCAGTCCCCTGAGCTGGAAGACAAGGATGGAGAGCAAAATAAACCCCCTGTGATCCAGGAGGAAGCAGTTAATGACCTGCTATGCCACCTGGTCACTCACAAGTCTATGGGGCCTGATGCCATCCTCCCAAGGGTGCTGAGGGAGCTGGCGGAGGAGATTGCCAAGCCGCTCTCCATCATTTATCAACAGTCCTGGTTAACAGGGGAGGTCCCGGACGACTGGAGGCTTGCCAGCGTGACGCCCATCTACAAGAAGGGCTGGAAGGAGGATCTGGGGAACTACAGGCCTGTCAGCCTGACCTCAGTGCCGGGGAAGATTATGGAGAGGTTCATCTTGAGGGTGCTCACAGGGCACGTGCAGGACAACCAAGGGATCAGGCCCAGCCAGCACGGGTTCATGAAAGGCAGGTCCTGCTTGACCAACATGATCTCCTTCTATGACCAGGTGACCCACCCAGTGGATGAGGGAAAGGCTGTGGAAGTTGTCCACCTGGACTTTAGTGGAGCCTTTGACACTGTTCCCCACAGTATTCTCCTGGAGAAGCTGGCGACTCGTGGCTTAGACAGGTGCACTCTTCGCTGGGTAAAAAACTGGCTGGACAGTCGAGCCCAGAGAGTTGTGGTGAATGGAGCAAAATCCAGTTGGTGGCTGGTCACAAGCGGTGTCCCCCAGGGCTCAGTTTTGGGGCTGGTCTTGTTTAATATGTTTATTGATGATCTGGACGAGGGGATTGAGTACTCCCTCAGCAAGTTTGCAGACGACACCAAGATGGGAGGGAGTGTTGATCTGCTCAAGGGTAGGAAGGCTCTGCAGAGGGATCTGGACAGGCTGGATGGATGGGCCGAGGCCAGTTGGATAAGGTTCAACAAGGCTAAGTGCCAAGTCCTGCACGTGGGTCACAACAACCCCATGCAACACTACAGGCTTGGGGACGAGTGGCTGGAAGGCTGCCCTGCAGAAAAGGACCTGGGGGTGTTGATTGACAGCTGGCTGAATATGAGCCAGCAGTGTGCCCAGGTGGCCAAGAAGGCCAACAGCATCCTGGCCTGTATCAGAAATAGTGTGGCCAGCAGGAGTAGGGAGGTGATTGTGCCCCTGTACTCGGTGCTGGTGAGGCTGCACCTCGAATCCTGTGTTCAGTTTTGGGCCTCTCACTACAAGAAGGACATTGAGGTGCTGGAGTGCGTCCAGAGAAGGGCGACGAAGCTGGTGAGGGGTGTGGAGCACAAATCTTATGAGGAGCGGCTGAGGGAACTGGGGTTGTTCAGTCTGAAGAAGAGGAGGCTGAGGGGAGACCTTATCGCTCTCTACAATTACCTGAAAGGAGGTTGCAGAGAGGTGGGTGTTGGTCTCTTCTCCCAAGTGACTAGCAACAGGACAAGAGGAAATGGCCTCAAGGTGCACCAGGGGAGGTTTAGGCTGGATATTAGGAAAAATTTCTTTAGTGAGAGAGTGGTGAGACACTGGAATAAGCTGCCCAGGGAAGTGGTGGTGTCATCATCACTGGAAGTCTTCAAGGAACGTGTGGACGAGGCATTGCGGGACATGGTTTAATGGGCATGGTGGTGTTAGTTGATGGTTGGACTTGATGATCTTACAGGTCTTTTCCAACCGTAGTGATTCTGTGATTCTGTGAACTCAGCAAGTAAGTGGAGGAGAAGAAATCTCTTGAGCCTTCACAGGATTCAGCTTCCCTTAACAGTGTCCACTTTTATTACTGTTTCGTAAGTGTATTAATATTGAGGGAACAGTCCTCTGTACTCTGATATATTTTAAGCTGATATATTAGTATGGTTTGATCTCCCAGTCATTATTTTGGCATAATTATATGATCCTCTCAATGAGCACTAATGTGAGAATTCCAGGTTCCTCACAGAGTTTCCTTTATTTAGTGAGATTTTAAATAGATGTCTCAAGAAAGGCTCTAACATTGCACCATTAGAGACACCAGGAACTTTGTCTAAAATAAGCATTGGATCAAGCAAATGGAGATAACAATATTAATAAGAAGATTAATTTAGTTGATTAAAATGACCAAGATGATTAAGAGTTGTGGGTTTTGTGTTGGTTTTTTTCCTAATTCACATCTACAAATGCCTATTGAAATCTTGACATCAAACAACACAAAAATCTGTCCAGAATTATTTTGTTTACTTTGATTTACTAATTCATGCTAGAACATGTTATTTCTGAATTAAATATCTCACTGAAGTACCACACGTTGTAGAAGATGAAGAGAAAACCTAATAAAGGTAAGATATTCCTATACAGATTTGATCCTCAGTTTAGAAATCTTTCATGCAATGATTGTTAGTATGCAAAACACAGCAATATTTGATGTGTAAGGATGTGCTTGCTGTTACAGAGAGATGGTATCAAAGATATAAGAGACTGTATAAAAAGAAGCTGCATGTCACCTGTAACTGATTGTATGAGCACTGATTATGTGCTTCAGTGCGATGGTAAGTGAATTCGTATCTTCGCTGGCATTGCTTAAAGTAACCTTATTTGACTGTTAAGAATCAGAATAGGCAGGTTTAATTTGCTATTTCTCCACTGACACTTGATACTTACTTAAATGATGTTACAGCCATAACTGAGAACTCTGGGTAAAGTTAAACATGATAATTTAAGCCACTTTTAGTGGTAATGCCAACATTTACTATTTTTACCTGTGAGATCTACTCTGTTTTCCTGTAATTTAATACTTAAGCATTGGTTCAAACATCTAAATCTTTTAAAGTTTTTCTAACTTAGGGCTACAGCTCTGATTTATTCCTTCCACTTTTGCTTACAGGTGAGTGCAAAATATTTTAAAGGACATGGGAATAGTTCAGAATCGTTCCAGGTGTTCATCTATAGTTCCTTTAAATATAGATACTGCAGGGATTGGCTTCCCAGTCGCTGTCCCTAAAATAAAGTGTTTGTCTCTCATCTCCTCTTATTCCTATAGGCCAAACATTCAGACTCCAAAGTCATTCCTGAAAAATTGTTATTGCACATGTCATCTTCCATGTTAAGGTCTCTTCTAGTTCTTGAAGTCATCAGAGTCTTACTTTATTGACATTCACACAGGTTTATTTTTTCACATGCTATTAATTTAGAATATGACTTTTACTATTGTTATATAACTTTAAATTATCAGATAATGATGGGTAAATAGTTAATAAAATAAATTATTTATGTTACCATTTTATTGGTATTTATCTGCATAGAAGTAACAGTCAGAATTATGACTGACTATAAGTTGCTAGAGAAGAAAACCAATGCGAAAATGCTGCTCTTAAGATTTTTGGAACATCCTTTTCCCAGTATGCAGCTCATTTGGATCTAGTTCAAGTCAGTGAACCTGTGTCATCATGGTTTACTCATAGACCACCTAACTTAAGCAGGATATTTCAATAAAGTTTCTAGTAGACCAATGTTTCCACCATTGCTGATGTTAATTAACACTTTTGTTAGCTCTCAGAAAAGAGAGGCCAAGGTTTAAACACTCATAGAAAATGGGCCATCTGATTTTATTTGCAGTCAGTGACACATGAGCAGTGCAGTGCAGTGCAGAGGCTTTACACCACAGTCTTCAATCTTATTAGACCTTTCTCAGTGAAGACAGTCACTGACCTCAGTATCTAAAGCCTTCAGTTCCTCACCTTTCACAAGTAATAAAGTGACATGTTTTTTGGAGCCAGCAAACCAGTTTACTGAAATAGGATTTTTGCTGTTTATAATTAAATAGTAAAATGGTGTAGCTATACATTGATTTACATATAAATAACTCTGAAGACAAATATGACGCAGACAGTGTTCTGAGAACCAGCCAGCCTATAATAACAGAAACATGTTGAAAGAAAGAACAAACATTTGTAGGAGGACAAAAGTTAAAACAAAAAGAATTAGCACTTGGCAACCAGAGGCTGTTCTTCCTGGATGTATAAGAGTTCACTTATATAGCTATTATGTCTCACTGTTTCGTCTTTTTAAACTGAGATAATTTTTTTGATGCCTCAGCTTTAAAAGACAACACAATGTCTTGAATAAAGACACAGCTAATGACTTTCTTCCTTGACCATTATAGGGTTTCATAGCAGAAGAGAGGAGACTGAAGTCAGTCAATATTAAAAAAGTAATTGGTTGAGAAGTTTGCACAAAGAAACAGGACAGCATATACTAAAGTGCAGGAGTTGCTTTTTCTTTTATCCTTAAATGTTTTAATTTAAATTTAAATGTTTCAAAATAATTGTGCCTTCTGGTTTAGATAAAGCAGCTTTTAAAGTTGCTTCATGTAGCAAAATCTCTATGACTTAGAACCCTTTAATAAGCCATTGCAATGTAATGTAAAGCTGCTACTTGTCATGACTTCAAATTATGAATGCAAAGTGGCCAAAAAGCAGTTTAGAACTTTCATTAATTGAATTACCTGTATGTCTTTCACAAAGTTGTTGGGGTTTTTTTTTAAATCTTCTCATATTTTGTGCCTTGAAATTGAGAAATAATTGAGAAGTCTCTCAAGCAATCCTTCTGTTCCCTTTTTTCTCATTTTCCTCAAGCAATTTATTATTATTATTATAGTTTTTCCTTCCAGCTTAAACATTTAATCTTTATAGAGATAACTATTATTTCCTACCTTTGCAAATATATTAGTTATTACAGACCGCAAAGCAACATTATTATGTGGCTTCCAAGTCCAGTTGATATATGAGAGACTGGAAATATGTTCAGATCATACTCTTATGTCACAAATTAGATTTTCCATTTAAAAAGTTAAAAAAAAAAATATGCAAAATCACAAATGCAGCTGACCTCTCTGTGAAATCTAAATTAATCTGTAAAACATATTGTAAGAGCAAAAGTAATTCATTCAAATGCATTGACTTCCATGAATTTGTTTGTTAAGACATTGTCAATTGGGATATCAGGTTTTAGCTGGTTTTGCATTTCCCATATTGGTCATTTATGCAATTCCCATATTGGTCATTTATGCAGTCCATTATGCAAGGTTTTTATTATTTTATTATTTTATTATTTATTTTATTATTTATTTTATTTATTTATTTTATTGCTGGTGAGGCCGCACCTCGAATCCTGTGTTCAGTTTTGGGCCCCTCACTACAAGAAGGACATTGAGGTGCTGGAGCGTGTCCAGAGAAGGGCGACGAAGCTGGTGAGGGGTCTGGAACACAAGTCTTATGAGGAGCGGCTGAGGGAACTGGGGTTGTTTAGCCTGGAGAAGAGGAGGCTGAGGGGAGACCTTATCGCTCTCTACACCTACCTGCAAGGGGGTTGCAGAGAGGTGGGTGTTGGTCTCTTCTCCCAAGTGACAAGTGATAGGACAAGAGGAAATGGTCTCAAGGTGCGCCAGGGGACGTTCAGGCTGGCTATTAGGAAAAATTTCTTTACTGAGAGAGTGGTGAAGCATTGGAACAGGCTGCCCAGGGAGGTGGTGGAGTCGCCATCCCTGGAGTTGTTCAAGGAACGTGTGGACGTGGCATTGTGGGACGTGGTTTAATGGGCATGGTGGTGTTGGTTGATGGTTGGACTTGATGATCTTGCAGGTCTTTTCCAACCGTAGTGATTCTGTGATTCTGTGATTCTGTAGTAGTTCTAAAGCAGTAGAAGAAAAATATGCTTCGTTCCTTACTATGAAATACAGAACTGATATAACCAAATTTCCACTAAAAACTCTGTGGGCCAGTCTCTCCAACAAGTTACTAGAATGTGTTGTTGGAAAACATGTGTAAGATGAACAGGGAAACTGGTGAGTAGATATTTCTGTTCTGACTAAAAGGGAAGGACCACTTGGAAATCAGGAAGTGGAAATTGGTTTGGGTTAAACGTACTGGGTTGAATAATCTTAAACACTAATCTCAATACTACATACAGATTAAAATATGTTCTGAAAGTGCCTTTACACTTCAGCTACAGACAGACCTTTGGGTGGGATTCAGCTGCTGATTCAGATTGATAAATTCAGATGAATAGGAGCAGGTCAACACTCACATAGTAAGGATTCATTATAGTCTAAGAAAATATATTCTATATAGTCAATGGAGTCTAGAGAATTTTTCATGTTCCCTAAACTGAACAAATCCAGGTCTCTAGACTCCTTTGACTGACTGGTTCTCCCAGGGATCTAGCTTCAAGTTAATTGCTAAGCATTACGCAGAGTCAGTAGTAAATCATGTATTGGAAATTGAATCATCTTGACTAAAACTATGCTATGAATAAAACCCCGTCAGGCTCGTTCTCTGTCCCTAAAGAGAGATACTAGGCCACAGTTTATAACTCTGTGATTGAACTTATCCCATGAAAAGCTGGATGACCTTATTCATGCTATTTATCAGAGTTAGTGTTGGAGCTAGCTCTTCAGCTGTTCCCAAGCCCTGTCTAGAAAAGTGCTAGCTAGCCAGAAGAACCAGACACTGTGGAAGAGCATCTGCCTATGCCTGAATAGAGTCCTTGTTCAGTTTGCTAGCGTGGAGCCCTTTAGATTAGCATACTAGCTGTGGGTTGAATTCTTTGATGCAAATCACCTGAGCAGAGAATTTCCATTTATTATTCTGAGGCCTCAGTTGCAACACTCAGCATACTAGTATTTAACTCCTAAGATCATCAACAGAAGACAAGCAACAAAATATTTCTGGAGGATCTGTCTCCATTCTGTTATGCAGGCATTATCTACATATTTTATGTTGAATGCTAAGTCAATATAATTGTAATTTTCTATAAATATTTAGAATTAATGACCATTAGTAAAGTAATAATATTAGACAAAAATACACTGATCAAAACAAAAGCTGAGTTTTTTTCCAAAGCTCTGATAATGATGGAAGAAGAATGATTTTATTTTCGAATGCAAATAAACTTTCTATAGCCAGAGGGGTATTAAATTTTCATTGTGGTAACAAATAAAGTGATTCTTGGGTAAAATCTCATAAAATCTCTGTGATTCAGCAATAGCATATAACATTACTTGAGTACCAAAAGAATCCACTCAGAATTCTGTTACACTTATTTCCCATTTAAAACCCAGGCTAAAGAAAATACTAGTACAAAAGGCTTGTATATGGTGCTAATGTATTGATTTTTGCTAATTAAATTGGAATTTTCCTTGAAAGCTTGCAGCTCTGTATCCTTTTTTTGCTAATAGGAAAGCTAAATAGATAACCTAGTGCGGTGGGTTGACCCTGGCTGGATGCCAGGTGCCCACCAAACCTGCTCTCACTGCTCCTCCTCAACTGGACAGGGGAGAGAAAATATGATGAAAGGCTCATGGATCAAGATAAGGACGGGGAGATCACTCATCAATTACCATCACAGGCAAAACCAGACTCAACTTGGGGAAATTAATTTAATTTATTGCCAATCAAATCAGAGTAGGATAATGACAAATAAGAATCTTAAAACACCTTCCCCCCACCCCTCCCTTCTTCCCAGGCTCAACTTCATTCTTTATTTCTTTGCTCCACCATGGACCTCTATGGGCTGCAGGGGGACATGCTGCTTCACCATGGTCTTCACCACGGGCTGCAAGGGAATCTCTACTCCAGCACCTGGAGTACCACTTCCCCTCCTTCCTCACTGACCTTGGTGTCTGCAGAGTTGTTTCTCTCACATATTCTCACTCCTCTCTCCCAGCTGCTGTTTCACAGCGGTTTTTACCCTTTCTTAAATATGTTATCACAGAGGTGCCACCAATGTCGCTGATTGGTTCAGGTTTGGCCAGTGGTGGGTCCATCTTGGAGCTGGCTGAAGCTGGCTCTGTCGGACATGGGGGCAGCTTCTGGCCACTTGTCACAGAAGCCACTCCTGTAGCCCCCCCGCTACCAAAACCTTGCCACGTAAACCCAATACACCTAGTGTTCACTGTATCACATCTGAGTTCACAGAAAAAATATCTCACCCTCTCTAACCGAGCCATGTTCAGATGTTAGGACATCAATTCTTTCTTTCTTGTGATAAGGAAATAATCAAGTATAATAATTTCACAATATATTTATAAGCATTCTCCATTTACTCAAGCCAGTTATTGCATTACAATTTTGAGGAGCAACTTGGGGAGAAAGGGAAGCAAGTGCAATGAGATGTATTCCATCTCCCCAGGTAGCAATTTATCTATTTTTATTTTATTTATCATCTGATCATTTGTCTTGTGAGCAGTTTTTATAAATGTTTAATGTTTATAAATGTATAAATGTTAAATGTTTAGTTAATTTTTAAGGTCTGTGATGTCTACCTTTAATCTATGCTTGGACTTCTCACATTCTAATTACTATTAGAAAAAAAACAGAATAGGAATGTACAGGGTACTGCATACCTTGCTTCTTAATTCTCATGTAAAATAACTATATTTTTTGCCATCTGTGTTATGATATAGAATATCCCTATGGAAATAAGCTACAGAACACACAAGATCCAACTACCCTGTTTCTTTGTCAATGAAAATGCCATAATGTAGCAATATGTAAAGTGCATACCTACTTTAAAATATATATAACCCACAGAACCTTAAATATAAGAAACATGTATAAATGTTTTGTATATATTATACAAAACAGGTGGTAGGCAGTTAAGGGAAGTTTATTGACTGGCTATTGTCCTGTCAGAAATAATAGGTCTAATTCAAGAAAGTTGTGATGGGTGATGATTGTTCCAGAAACAATTGGATCACTGGAGAATGTAAAGAAGTATGAATCCGCTATTGTCCACATACTTGGGGACAGCACATAGGCCCAGTCTTGCCCTAAGAAGTGGTTATTGCCACTGTTATACAGTAAAAATCTGAGGAAAAGCCCTGAGTCCTGAAGAATTTGCTTCCTCCCAGTTTATCCATAAATATTAATGTCTTAGTTGTTGTTGATATTGAACAACCTGGAGGTCAGAAAAATTGGTCTTACTCTGGATCACACCTTTATTCTGCTATGCAGAGTTGTCCTAAGAAATCATGTTCAGCTTCGTTGCAGTCAAGATCACTAAATTCCATTCAAGGTCGCTCAGGATCAGAATACAGCTCCCTTGTTCTGAAAGGTGACTGGTTTTCCTTGCTTCCATCAAGGGAACTCTTGTAAGCTGCATGTTTGAGTAATTTATCACATCACCCCATTAAATTTACCTACCTTTGTCAAGTTTTGTTGCTGCAAATGCTATGCCATTTCAAACTTTCCTAACAGTAATTGTGTGTTGTTTTTTTTTTCTCATTTTTCAATAATGTGATATTTATATTATTCCATCTATATAATTGCATATTTTGCATTATTATGAACATGGCTATGAACATAGTGTTTGGTATGGATACTTCTACAGTATTGCCCATATGAAATTTATAAAAACATTCCTTATTTCTTTAAGTTGTTCTTTCCATTTTTGGGGATTTTGATTTATAGAGAATGGCAGTAATTCTTTCTTTGCATATATACTCTGTAACTTAAGCAAATGAAAGCAGCATGTAATGTCTGACTACAGTATTATATCAATAACAAAAAAGACTTTAAAAGGTGCTATGGTACTATAAATGTAAAAACAATAAATTCATGAATTTGCTATCTTCAGACAAGTATATCTCTCAGAACCAGATATTTCTAGCTTAAATTAGAATATTCTGACTGTTATAATTCAAACTGCTGAGCTGTTTGTTTATCTAGATCCCTCTAAGTTACAAAATACATTGGTGTTCACCTGCACACCTTTCAGCCTTATATGCAAACATAGAGATTGTCTGTGACAGTTTCAGATAAGTATAAAATGAAATAAATTGTATGCTGCTTAATATTCTGAGGTTTGTGCCTTCTGTATCCTGCATTAGCTAGGGTATTTTACTCTCATTTCCATGGGAGCAATACAATATTGAATAAAAAGATCCTCTGAAGCCAGTTTGGTGCAGTAAATTAATCATCTTCTCTGCTGTATATAGGCAGAATGAAACCATCAAGATTGAACAGATACCCTCAAATAAATTGCTCAAGTTTCAGTCACTGTAATTAATTATAAGCCTTAGAGAAAGGAATGTTCCTAGTCTGGACACTATTACACATGGCATTTCCCAGAAAAAGTCTCAGAATACAAGCGTGAAAATATTATCAAAAGTGTTTTAGACAGCCACGTCCAGCCAGCAAATCATTCTCTGAAACAGAAAAACAAACTAGCAGCAGCCTGTGGAACAGTCAGGTAGAAATGTATGATATTTTAAAGATATAATTTTTCATTCATTTAAATATTTAATACTTGGCATTGTGATAAGTACCAACACCAATGTCTTAAGACATAACCATGATTTGTGGCTTTTCTTACAGATGAGGACTTCTGACTGTTTTTTGTTCCTCAAGCAGCATATCAAACACATTCAGTTTAGGGCACTGTGCAATATTGGCCTTCAAAAAGGATGTAAAAGGAACTGTGTAACTTACGGATTCATCAGCATTGTATTCTACAGCTCCACCAGTTTTATCTCTGCTAGCAATATATATATCCCAAAAAAGATGACATTTGTCTTCATAGTGGGAATTTCCAATGAGATAAGACCTGACACTCTGTTTTGTCATTATGACTCAGTTTATTCTTGAATATGTCTGAATCTTCAGCATACTTTTATTATAGATGTTGTTTATATCTCTGGTTTTTAGTTTAATCATCAAGACACTTCCTATCTAATATTTATCTGTTCATCTGGAGGAGCACCTATTTTCTGTAAATGTATTCAGTGGAGATGATATAGAAGACACACACACTGACAGCTAGAATAATGCTGGTACTCTTCCTTTTTTAAATCACTACTGCTTCTATTTTTTCTGCTTATCTTTAGAATTTCCCCTTCTGATACAGTGCATAAAGTATTATGCCTCTCCTCAACAGTCCATCTTGTCTCTGGCTTTGGTAAAGGTTGCTCGGTTCTCAGCAGCAGTAGTGTTAAATTTAAGTAGGTTGATACTGTGATTCAGGCCTTACCGAAAGCTATGATTTATTCATTAAAATTAAAACTTCTGTTGTAGGTATTTGGAATGGGAGGCAGGGAGGAAGGGTGGAAAGGAAAGAGTTGGCTAAATTGATATTTTTCAGTGTACAGAATAACTGAATAGGCTAATTTTAAGTCTTTTAATTTCTCCGAGCTTCAAGAACTCTTTTTCTGAATGAGAACATCTGTTCCAGCACCATTTTTGGCTCTTCTAGGTCAAAGCATTTCATTACTATGCCTAATAAAAGAAGTATTTGCCTCCTCTTCTCCTTCTTATCAAACTTTTTTTTTTTAAATCACACAATTTATACATTGATTCTCCCACCTCCAAACCAAGATCTAAATTTGTGTGAAGCTTGCTCATGGGAACAAATATATATTAAGAAACCCTCACCAACTATTCAAATTAGATTTTTTAATATTCTGTTAATTAGAAGATTTTACTTAATTATTGTTATTGCTAGTACTTGAAATCTAAAGTGGAGTTCTGCTAGCTGTTCAGGATCTTGAATCAATTGCTAACTGTGGCTTTCATTAGCTTAACTGGCTAAAGAAATGTCAAAAGGTAATGCTTGTGCTTAAGACTGTTATCTTGTTCTTTAATAAAGCCTCATCTCTATGTCATAAAAGTATTTCCTAGAAGGACTAATTACAAGACACTGTTCTTTGAGAAAATTTTTTTCCCGTCATAGAATTAAACCCTAATAGGCCTTATACATTATGTTTATTCAAAGCATATGCATTTTTCAGCAAGCGTTGATTGTGGACTATGTTAAAGACAGTGTGGTTTTTTTTTATTTAACTGTGTTCCCTGGGAAAACAAATTTTAATTATTATCTTATCAGTGTTTGTTTCCCCATTGGTAATCTCTGGATCATTTTTTTTCTCATTTCAGGCAGAACTAGGCGTGAATCAGGGCTCTCTGAGAGGGCCACCTTCTCAGGAGTGTCACAGAAGTTAGTAGCTGTTAGAGAAGATACAAGCTATTGATCATGAATAAGTTTTTTGAATACTTTTTGGCCCTGTAATGCAATTACTCCTGCTGAGCACCACAGTGTACGTGACACTTAAAACAATCTTGAGTAAAGACAGTATCAGTATATGGAAATATTACTATAATTCTCTTAAAAGAACCCAAACAAACAACAACAACAAAAAGCCAGCCAACAGACAGTTAGACATAAGAAATTATTAGCTCCATAAAACTACTTATGTACTTGGTATAGTGTAATTGTAACAAGTTCTTGAAGCACCCTTACAATAAAATGGAAGGGGAAAAGAAGTTCTCTAAAAACATTTTGCAGCTAGCATTCCTTCCAAAAAAACCTCACTTAAACATTTCTGTTCTGTTTTATAATGTGAGAAATAAATACTTCATGCGAACTACATGGAGCTAGTTGAAGGCAGCACTGGACCCATCGTGCACTCCTGTGACTGCCTGGAGGGGGCTGCTGCTGGCTTGGGGAGCACAGCGGACCAGACAGGGGCAATGGCCTGGCTGACCTGGGATGGAAGCAACAACAGTCATTTGTGTCATGGGATGGGGGGGCACCTTCCACCCCCCCATGGGGCTCCTAGAAGGCAGCCAGCGGGTGGGGGTGGAGGAAGACACAGAAAGGTGTCACCAACTTTAGCTGGGATTGAGGAAGAAGGGCCCTGGCCATGACTTTCAGGCTGTTCCCCAATGAGCCCTGCCATGGCACTGACAGCTCAGCACAGCCCTCCCCTGCTGCTTGGGGATGCAGGAGGAGCCAGTCATAGCACCCAGAGAAATCCTCCTAACGTCAGAGAGGAGCTGTAAATACCAGTTGGAGGGAGGGGGCTTGTAGAACAATTTTAACTGTCTTATTCATGAGGCATTGCTGTATTAATCTGGACTATAACTTTTCGTATTGATACAACTGGACTATAAATGTGTTGTATTTCAATTTCATTGTAAAGTTTTCAAGTAGTCTAACAATTTATTATTTTTCCACATATGTTTAGTATTTTTCTTTTTGTCCATGACAAAATTTTGAATGCAACAGTCTATAGTTTCCAAGATCCTCTATCTTTTCTTGCTTGAAGACGAAAGAGGCATTGTCTTTTTCGAGGCATCAGACATCTGCCCTCTGTCTGCCACCACAACCTTTCCAGGACACCTGAAGGCAGCACACTCACGGTGGCTTTGGTCACCTCCTCTATGTCCTTGGATACATGCTCTTCCAACCTGTGAACCCCTATAGCCCACTTTGCATAAATGATTCCTACCTTGGTCCTTTTCCAGAACATGTGATACTTCCCTCTCCTAAGCTCTGTCACCAGACACAGCAAGCAGACTTGTCTGAGAGCAGACCTTGTTGCAGATTCATGCAAAGAAAAGAATCACAGCTGAAAATGTAGATGTGTGTATGAGTGCATACATATATACATACGATGTTTCCGTCTCTCAGAAGTCCATAGTGCTTGGTCTTCACCCTGGATTACATACTTAAAAATATACAGATCTCTGAAACTTGCCAGTTGCTAAAACAGGACTGTTCAGAAGACTGATAAATCAGCCCAATTTCAAATTTTTAAGCAACACCTTACTGGACTGACATCCATTAATAACACATGTTTTCAGTGGTTAATTCTTACTCATTGTCAGTTATTGCCACCTGTTGAAAGCAGTTGGTCCTTAACACACATACCCTACATTAGCTGTGAGCATACATGACCACAGACACGATACTATGTGCTGATGGCTGTAGTCCTTGATCGTTCGTAGTCAGTGAGATCAGTGTTATCAGGCTGGAGACCTCTTCCATGAGGGAAGCAGGAAGTGGAAGAGGCATGTCTTCTTTCTCCTTCTCCATCAAATCCTCCCTCCACCCCCACTCCAGGTGTTTCCATCTCTCAACAGTCCCTAGTGCTAGCTTGCAGCTAGCATTCCTTCCACCCTGGTCTACATACTGCAGAATGTTTTCAGGGTGGGGGATCACTTTCCCAGGACAGGGCAGATGACTTGTTCTGTTGCTTGATGATGCTTTTGTACTTGCTTAGCTGCTGCTGCTTGCCTTTTAAAAACAAAACCCCCTTAGGTCACATTTATGCAGGGAGCAGCAATGGACAGTCACTGAGTTGTTTGTGGTTGTATGTCCTCTGTTATCTGGCTGTGCTCATATTTTCAAGGCCTTTGGAATTACCAAAAACTGAAACTGCACATCATAGCAAGAGACACCTGGTTCTAAACTGTGGCTCATACAGCTGGTTCTTATAATTAAATCCTACTTAGTGTTTCTAATGTTTTGAGTACAACAAGCCTACTACCATAAGACTCTATCTAATTGTCTAAAGAAGACCTCCCCTTAGCTCTTCACTCCATCAGGTGGTCTGTACTAGATGCCCACCACCATGCCCTCCTTGATGGCCTCTCCTCTGATAAAGATCTCAACTGTCTGTAATTAATACATATTATTACATTGCTATTCTTACAATACTGTGAGACATGTATTGTTCTTATACATATCAGAATCTGTTTTACAAGCTAAATATGAATGTGAATTTAATAATTTTAAAACATAGTATGTAATTAATAAACAAGTTCCTACTTTTGGCAACTGTTTCTCATTCTTCTGAATACTTTTCAATGTAAGGCCAGAATGTACTGTTAAGAAATGGATCTTAATATGAAAAGAATATAAAAACATATCAACTCTGTTCTCCTCAAAAAAAACCCCAAAGAAAAACAAAAAATACTTTCTTTATTAATTTTGCAATTTATAGTATAGGTTACTATTTCTTATTAAGATCTAAATGCAAAAATTCAAACGCAGCACTATTTGAGTTTCAGTATTCAATTTATTTATTAAGGGGAAAGGTATTCCCCTTAATAGCTTTAAATGGCAAAACTAACAAACAAACAACCCCTCATCCCTAAACAAACACCCCAGAAATTACACTTCAAGTCAGAATAACAAAAACAAAAATCCACTAGATCCAGTATTTCAAGGATTTTCATTATAACTCTGTAGAATTAAAAAAAAAAATACAAAACACAACTATTTTGATTTCCAGATGCCAAAATATCAAATCAGTAAAATTTCTGAAATACTTACAAGGCTTTTAAAATCACTTTTTAAATTTGTTTGCCTGACCTATTGTTTCCTGAATACCTCAAAATTCTGTTGCAATGTGCAAGACTACAAAGAACAGAGATCGTAACCAAGATGAAAAGAAAGGAACAGGTAGGAGAAAAGAGAAGGGCATACTGGTTTTTATGACATGGGAATCATGATTGACACCAAATGAAGTACTAGCAGGCCTGTCTTGGATATTGAAAATTACTTCTTTGGATGAGATAATCTAACATCTCTGATACACTGATTACACATTTGGAAGAAGAACTCAGGAAAACCTGAGTTCTAATTCATATGCAGATTTGCTATGTGACACCAATAAGATGGATGACAGACCTACTTCACAATTATATTGTAAAGATTTTTACCTATTTATATTTTAATTTAACAATATCATCATTATCCTCTGTCATAAGCAATCCAATTTTCCCTGATGGGACTTTGTCTACCAATGAGAGGAATACAATTCAGTATTTATTATATATATGTACAACATACTGTATTCCATTTTAATTACTGGAAAACATTTTCAGCCCTTAGATACTGCCAAACATAGATTTTACAACCTTTTCCATCTGTTTCTTTGCTTGTAAACATCGTAGAACTCAATCTTGAATAAGGTTTGTGTTATTGTTATGCAGATATAGAAAATCCTACCCAACATGCTTGCATAGCTGAGTTTTATTGTGCATCTAGGCTTTCAGGATAATTTCTTCCATGTATTGCTAAACTTTGCTATTACACAGTAGGATACCTGTCTTTGCTGAGATGACTGCATACTGTTGGCAGCAGCTACATATATCATAAATAATGGTTGTCTGTGACCTTGAATACAGTGAGTACTTGGTGGGGGGTGGGACCCAAAGAAACAACTAGCCACACAGAGGCGGAGCTGTGCATCCATCCCCTTTGGTTCCATCTTCTTTTCACACAAATTCATACTTCCTGAAGTAAAATTTCAAACACCACAGGTCAGGAATCATTGCCATCACCTTATCCACCTATCTCTAGCCTCATCAACTGATTGCAGTTAAGCTACCTGTATGAAGATACATAGCCACAGCTTTAGCACACAAGTGTATGCGCAGGCAAATTGTGGAGGCACCACTGCCAAGTCATGTTAATGCTTCCAGACTGAGAGCACAATTCTCCTGTTCTCTGAAAGTAGGCCTGTCATAAGCAGTAAGTTTAACTATATGTCTGACCTAAGATCCTAAGGTGACACAAAATTCAAAAATAACCCCAAATCTTTCAAGCTTAACACAGGAAAATTATGGGGACTCTGAAAGCACATCTGCTCCTGGATGTTTGGTTGTCTGGTCTCAGAGCCAAGTCAGTGTTAGTGTCACTAAGTGCTAACTCCCAGGCTGTCTGGTGACACCTGAGCTGGTCCCATGATGACTGGGGACTCGTTTATGGTGGTCCCAAACTAAAGAGCTCCACAGCCCCTGAAATATCCTATGGTGACTTCTGAGTTGGCCTGGGAACCAGAAGACAACATGTGTGCTCCTGCTACAACCAGGGTGTTTCATACCAAGTGCCTCTGACACTAGATCTGTGTCAGATGTGAGGATAACCTTTGTTGAGAGGTGTGGCTGCTGTCCTGGCCCTGATTGCGTCCCCACCTCCTGGAGGTTTGGCTGCTGGGACTTGGGGCCAGCACAGAGATAGTACAGCTGAGGGCTGCCCCCTTTTCCCTTTGGTGTTGCAGGGAGCCAAACCTCCATGATGATGAGGAATGTTCACAGGACCCTTACAAATTAATATTATTTCTAGGCATATTTTCTCTAGACCTGATTCACTCAGATGACCTTACAGTGTCCATCTTTTAAATAATAACCTGCTGGCAAGATTGCTTATACCAGATAACGGCATCCAGATTGTCAGCTCCCCCTCAGCCTGAAGGAGTGAGTCAACTTCTCCTACCAAAACTCCTTAGCCTCACGTGATACAGCACTATCAGAAGACATTCTCCACTACACTTTTTACCCTAGTTTATTGATCCTCCAAGACCATAAAATGTATTAGTATTTTATTTAATAAATTAATTTTCTCTTTATTTCTATTTCTCTTGCTCTGCTATATCAAAGTAATATGAATGGGTGTAACTAGTATGAATATCTGTCACTTTTTTTACTGGCAAAATGATTACAGTTTATATACTATAAAGAGGTAATATATATCATGTAGTATTATGTTGAAATGATGATCTTTTCATTTTCTCAAGCAGCATACACATTTACATTTCCATCAACATAGTAAGTTTCTAATACTGTAGAGAATACAGCTGGGAAAATCTTGTAGGTCCCAAAACCATGAAACTTTCCATTAGCATGTTTTACAAACTAAGATACATCTTGTGTGTGAAGTTTCAAAATTCAGATCCTTAAAATGATTTATATTAAACCCATAAAGAGGTCAAACTCAAGTACGTATCTTCATTTAATTGCTTACTTTCACATCTTGGTTTTGGGGTTTTGTGTGTGTGTGTTTTATAGGAGAAAATTACATAGACCATGTTTCTATCATAATTATAAAATATTTCTAAATATTAAACAACCTGGCAAGTTGTTTTTAAATTTCAAGCACTTAAGTTTGAAATGACTGTTATTTAGCTTTCGATCTGTTATGAAGCATATTCTGTGAATGATCATTTTCATTTCCTTATGAAGTAAGAGTGTTCACGTAAGTGTGGGTGAGTTGTTAAACTACTTCATTAACAATATTTTATTTTATTTTTTTCCAATAATCTGAAAGGTATAAAAATACAGATTGCAATAAATGCATTTCACACCAAGGATCTGACTAGAATTCATATAGGAAACTTCCATCAAAAAAGTAACATAGGCAAACTGTTAAAGAAAAAATAATTACAGATATATATTACATTGCTCTGACAGCATGTTGTCCATGGACACACATAATGATAAAATATAACTTCCCAGAAATAAATCTAAAAAAATAGCAAAAAGGATGAAGAATATGTGGGTAATCGTAAGAAGAAAATGCTCTAAGGTAGGGGCCATTATTACAAAAATAATGAGGAAGAGAATATCACCATATACTGGGAAACAAATAGGATTTTAAGGATAGCAAATTAACTGACTTCAACAGTAGGAAGGTTTGCCATTTGAAATTATTGAGTTGTCAAAGCAAGACGGCAAAGTATAATAAACACTATTTGTGCCTTTAAAAATCTTGCCCAGGGATTTCACAAGTATTTAAGCCTGAGATGTAACATCAGTGGAAGTAATAGGTGAATAACACATTATCAAATATTTAGCCTCACCAAGGAAACAGGCATTTGAGCATTTAAGGGATAATTAGGGATAATAAGTGAAGCAGCTTCAGCATATATATTTTTGATACAAATCTGAAGGAATGTTTCAAGGAATATTCTCAAAGTTGCTACTATTCTTCAAGACATCGATACCATTCCTTATGTTGTTTACAGCAAAATATTAGCTTATAGGTTTCTGTATTGAAATGACACCACATGTAAATTGACACATGGAACTTTCTTTGACATACAAGATTAAGACTTGGGAAATCTGTCTAAAGGTCCTTGCTGTGAAGCAGATTTCCAAATTGATGTTATGTGTCTATGACTGTAAAACAAGTATAATGATATAATTTCATAAAGTTTCAGAGATGTTTCATATTTTTATCAAGTATATTTCATACATTTATGATGTGAGCAGCCAGAAAGGCAACCTGGTTAGAAGGGAAAATTACTGAGTAAAAGAAAACATCTGCTGAAAAATACTGACAGAGAAATTGCCTGCCAGACTGGAGAGCTGTGAGCCTGAGAACTAGACCTTGGAACTAGAAGCATCATTGAGAAATGCAGCTAGCCTCTTTGAAGTATAGCTGGGGTACCTAGAAACTGGAGACACCCTGAGAGGCTATCAAGAAGTGCAAAACCAGGAAACTGTAACGGCAGCTTATCATCTGAAAAAGTATAAACCAGTCTGGGAAAATAAAACTGGTCTGAAAAAAACAGAAAATATCATCATCTATTTGCTGTTCCAGGTGAAAAATAGAAATTAACAGCATCTATTGGCTGCTCAAAGTGGTGGTGTCCAATGCCCTCACAGGTCTCTACTATATAAAAAGGACTTAATTTTTATCCACAATGGAGCCTCTCTCTCCCAAAACTTCCCATGCTGCATGTACTTTCCCTTTTCTAAACAGGCTGAATTCTCCACATGATCTTGGGCTCTCCCTGGGGATACCTGGATGACTCCAGACTCTGTGACACAGACCATCTTTGAAGTGAGTCTCTGTTATCTTACTATTCCTCCTTTGGACCCACTTTTGGAGTTGGTTCGGTTTGCCTTCACATTTCTGGGATGGTTGGGTCACCTTCTGGGATTGGTTTATCCTCCCTTTTGGGATGATTTGGCCACTTCTGAAGTCTGTCTAATTCATTTGATACTGGTATTATAGGGAGGTAGATGGACATTCAATTTAAACTTTGAAAAAGAAATTTAATATTGCTAATAAATACTATAGGAATCATCCCTAAAGTCTTTATTGAGATCACCTATTCCACATCCCTAAAGAATGCTAAGCATCTTTACAGTATATATCAGATTAAAAAAAAAAATTGTGTCTTTTATGATAACAGTACTGGGAGGCACACAGCTAAATTCTCAAGAATTTTATTGTGAGTGTATCTTATTATCTTGAAGGAAGATTGAAATAAAATTATATAGCGAGGAAAACAAAATTAGAGATTTAGCATGTTTTTTTGTCTCTGTGCATACATATATAATGCACCTCTGATTCTGTGATATGTGTCTTTTGGGATAAACCTAGTATTAATAAAGTAACTGAGAAACAATAATGTCCAGCAGTGTGATTAGCAATTTAATATACAATACCAGCACAGTACAGCTGTAAAAATTACATGCAGTGAGCTAATGGATGAAATAGCAGAAAGTGTTGATTTGGAAGTCCTAAAACTATTCAGGCATTTATGTATAAGGCTTGCCACAGACTTCTATGGAATTATTATCAGAAAACCATAAAGCCCAGGAAAGGAAAAGGTTGAATTATGAGAAAGTGAATGAGAAATGTATAAAAATAAAAGATAAATATAGTCTACCTTGCTCTACAGGTACTGGTTTCACTTAAAACAAATTAAAGTAAGTCAGTTTCTTAATGTTTAAGCATACATTTTTTTCTTATAGGCAAGACAGAATTATTTTTTAAGAAATAAATAAATAATATTTCTTTAAGAAATAAATAAATATTTCTGTTGCTTTTAGCAGAAGGAATACTGGGACCTACTTGGCTAGATGACCTCACTGAAAATTTTCAAGTGAATGTTTTAAGACATGGATATTAAAAACAATTAGTAATAAATAATACTATATTTTTTCACTGAACTGACTCTGGTGTGTCACTATTTGCCATGAAACAGGTACTGCATTCTACCTTCAGTAGTGCCTCACTCCAATGGAAAGCAAAGCCTTTTTTTTTTAATCAGCTGTATGTAAAATCCTTGTGAATGGCTATAGAATGTTAAGGGAATGTAGTCAGATAGCACTTAAATGTGTGTTTGTATTCACTTCTACTCAAGAAACAACTTCACATGCCCTACTCAGCCTTATGGCATATATAACTACAAGGCACAGTGCTGCATTGTTGGCCCAGTGCTTCTTTAAAAATATTTTGAGTTTGCCTATTCCAGATTCTGAAATACAGAGCAAGAACACATGTTCAGACCTTGCTAATGGTTATAAATGCACAGGTGGCAGGACTAACTGGAAGTGATGGCGCAGCCTTCCCACAATTCCATGAGCATTGTTCCTCTTCCCTATACAACTTTCTCACTCTTATTCCTACCTAACTTACTAGGTTTGCCACTTACTAGAAAATTGGATGCTCCAATTGTCAGGCTACCACATCTCAGCTCACTTTTATGAGGATCTCCATCCTGTTTACATATGTTATGCGTATTCTGAGAGTGCTTACTTGATGGTCTTCAACTGTTTCACTTCATTTTCTCAAACACTCAGATCATCTGATGAAATGTGGACAACTACATTTGAGTAGTCACAACTAGTGAAATAAGGACAACTAGGCAGCAGTTCTTCTCATTCTAAGTTAGACATAACTCTAACCATCAGATTAATCGTTCCCTGAATATATTTCTCTCCATTTTATTGCAACATAGAGGAATGCAATGATGACCCTGCCTTAAGAAGAAGATGTGAGCAGATAATAATATCCTGAGGTTCCTTCCAATTCAAATAATGGTGATTTCATACAATTAGACAAGAACTGAGGTTTCGTTTCCTGACCAGACTTATGAGTAAGGCAGGATAACTGGCTGCTGTCTTGAGAAACTTAGGCACCTGGGACTTCTAAAGGAAAAAAGATTAGTTACTATCTGGACGGTACCAGGCCCAGCTCTGGTATGGCCCGACTACAAAATGGGGGTTGGGCTGCTGAGAGAGAGTAGTGAGAAAGTCTGCATAAAGATGAGAAAGTCACAGGTGTGGTTGGTGGTGGGACTGGGGAGATGGGGTCATTAGTATCTCAAGGGTTCACGAGGGAAAATACCAGCAGCAAAGGTACACAACCCTAAAAGACCAAAGCGAGGGAGGCCAGGCAGGTAGCTTGGTCGTGTCCAGAACTGGTTGGGGATCGCTGTTGTTGGGTTCGGCCTAGCCATCAACATCCATAACATTGACAGTGCTGGGGCAGACAAATGTTTTTCAAAGTATAATTTCATTTATTCCTAAAGGTAAATTACTGATAACAAGAATTAACTAAGATGATTAATAAAGCAAAATAAAGTTACCCTTTAAAAGATTATTGAAACTGTTTTCTTTAGAGGAACTGCTATTTTAAGATTAAGTCATTTTGTAGTTCCGGTATTAGAAACTCCTGCATCACAATGTCAGACTTGTTCTGCTGGTTTTGCCTAAAGAAGGAGTTTAATTTAAATTAAAGATATTCCCTTCAATGGGTTCTTTTAAACAATTCCACCTCAGGTATATAAATGCCTTCAAAAATTAACTTCATATACTAAATTTTGTATTATTTATTCACAAGTAGATATAATTTTGATTTGTTTATAAATCCAGTATTATTTTAGAAAGGTGGGGTTTTTTTCTTTGTAATTTTCTTTTTCTTGTGTTAATGGCATAAATCACACTGCAAAATATGCAGCTTTTTTCCAAATATCCATCTATTTAGTTGGTCATATTGCTTTAAAGGATATTTATTAAGAATATGACCAGAGTGCATTTTTGAGTGAAGATGTTATTTTAGTTAAAAAAAAAAAAAGTGGTAGCCTGACAATTGGAGCATCCAATTTTCTAGTAAGTGGCAAACCTAGTAAGTTAGGTAGGAATAAGAGTGAGAAAGTTGTATAGGGAAGAGGAACAATGCTCATTTTTTTTTTGCCTTTTCAGGCAAAATTATTTAAAGGACCAAGACATGCAAAACTGATCGTGCAGCAATGGTATTAAGCATCATCCAATTACTAATACCTCATAATGACTGCTTTCTCAGCCACATCTGCTTAAATAAATATTTTTCTTTAGATTTATTCTATGCAGCATATCTGAGATTGGAAAAACTACATAAAATTATTTTGTGATTGATACTGCTCATAAGTGGGTTTACTTCCTTTTTTTTTTATTTATCACCCTGTTTGTCAAAATACTGATTATCCTTTCTTCTGTATCAATCTGTTCTCTTTTCCATACTCTTTTCTCTGTTGCCAGCTCTACTAGGCAAAAGGTACAGATTTATACAACTAGTGTATCCACTTCTGCTTGAGCACTTCTACTCCAGGTTTAGACAGCCATTCCTTGGGGATACAAGGCCATACAAAGATTTGTATTATTCATTCTTTCTTTATGTGATAAATTCCTTTAAACTCAGATTTAGGTATCTTAATACATACCGGACTTTTACCAGTGAGTAAGAATCTTACCCTACTTATTTAACCAGTAGACTATATAAAAATTTAGTTCTATTGGAAGGCTTGCATTTCACATTTATTCTTGTGGACATTCATCTATTTTCTATTATTGTAGTTGCTCTAGATAATTTGTTCTTTCACTAAAAATTATGCTGTAAGTTGTTGTTTCAAATTGTTTACACAAAATTTCACTGCATTCTGAATTTAAATAAATGAAAATCTGTTAATAACAGTCACTTGGCTTTTTTTTTAACAAAACAAGAAATTGAACTGATTTGTCAGAATAGAATGAAAGAAAGCAGTTATTCCTAACTGAAAGTTGTTGCTGAGAAAGTGTTTAATAAATTGTGTTCTATTCAGGTGAAACTATTTTTAGGTTGGTACAAATGTGTTACTTTAAATGTAAATGTTTAGATTTTGTTGAGTTTGTTGGTTTGGTTTTTTGTTTGTTTTCTCTCTGGAAAAATTTCTGTAATCCATAACTGCAATCCATTTACTTGTTCTATGTTCCATGTTTTGGACTTGATATCTTCTGAAAGGATTTTCAAATTAATTTTAATTAACTAGTTTTATAAGGGATTTCTTGGTAGAAACGTAAGGGGTTTTACCTATCCTGTGGCCTAAATTTCATGTAAAATTTCTTCTGATACTGTTATACTACCATCTGACACAGGTAAATTTAGGGGCAAAACAGGCTCAAGAATAGAAGCACACCACCCAGTGACATAAAATCTAGTATTTTTCTCTTAAAGTTGGATAGGCATAGTGGGTGGGTAGCCATTTCTATTCTACAAAACACACATATACGCATACACATACACAGAGTCTGCACAGAACATGCTCACATCAGCCAAGGCCTCTGGTCCAGGTACAACTGGTACTATGGTCTCCAGGGAACAGGATACTCACTCCAGCTGGTCAAAGTGTGGTCTGGTGCCTGGCCTTTACATGGCTGAGGTCCTCCTTGGACCCAGCCTTCAGCATGGTGCTGGTCATTCATTGATGTATTCCCTACCAAGAGGCTACTGTTTTCACTATTTACCACTTTCTGATTTAGGTATTCAGCATAAATGGACAATGGCCTTGTTGGCCATGTCATCCCAAGTCAATGTCTCTTACTTTCTCAAAGTAACTTAGCAGTCTAAAGCCTATTAACAGTCAATAGCCTAAAGTGTATTATCACCTTTTGACTTTCCTACCCCCAGTGTATTAGAAGGAAATAAAGTTAGTAAGAGCTTCTCTCTCATTTCTTTCTTTCCAAGGCATACCTAAATCATTAGACTGCAGCAGATGAAGTCCAGAGCTTTTGGAAAGCCACCCCCCCTAAAAAATTACCTGGTTTTGTTTGTTTGTTTGTTTGTTAGCACATACCAGAATAATTTAATGAGTTAGAGCTGGGCAGATGCAGTAAAAATCTCATTTGTCTGAGCATGCTTTTAGGTAAACGTCACCATATGAAAATTTTTAAATATTACCAAACACCAAAAAATGTTGTATAATATTTATGAGCTATTTATCATACCTTTATATAACAGTAGCTGTGTTCAATTTGTTAATATTATCTAGTATAGTTTAATGCAATTTCTTAGTTTTGCTAAATAATAAATATCTGCAAGTCTGTAGCTAGCATTTGGCAAAGAATGAAATTCACTTCACCTGAATAGATTATGAAGTACATCACTTACTTGAGTTCCAGTGAACTACCAGTGTACAGTACTTTAGCTAGAATAAGCAGCCAGCAGGAATATTTATTTGTACCCGAAAGTAAAAAATACAATCCTGCTTTTTAATTTTTTATATGATTAGGAAGCTCTGTTTTCTATTTAATCTTCAAAGAAACCTCATCAATAAGGTCATGTTTTGTGCTTCATTTCAGAAAACCTTTCTGAAAAAGCCCCAGTTCTAAATATTTCTTTTCAATTCAGAAGCAATTTCATGCAGTACTTTTAGGTCCATTGCACCAGGTTCCAACCTTAGTGTCACTTATTTTTATATCTAATATTCCCATGTTAATTTATTTTTATAAGATCCTGCCTTACTTTGCTTATAATTTTACTTTTTTTCCTTTTTTCTTTCCCACGTCTTTGCTAGCATTGCAAATAAATCAAAGCACAAATGCACCCATGAAGTCAAGCAAGATACAGTGCAGCTCTGTTCCATGTTTACAAAATAATATCCTAATATTCATACTGTGTTTAATTTCTTCCAGTTCTTATGCCTGTTAATTTTAGCAATATTCACAAAGATTTTGACATGCAAGAAAGTAATGAATATTAAGATACATGTTAGTTAATATATGTTAACATTGCAGAAAACATATTGTTATCAGGATCCATTGTTTAAGATTATTATTTATTTGAAGTTTTGATATAACCTTCATATGGACTGATTGCTTTTCAACTATCTGTTGTGCAATTTCATACTTCTTCCTCTTCCTCAAATTTCTGTAGTAAATTTACTTCAAGGTCATTTCTGCCATAATCCCACATTCTTTTTTTTTTTTTCTTTCTTTTTTTTCCTGATTCGTATGCATCATGATTCTTCCAGGTAATAAGTACCTTCCATTTTGGGTTGGAATATCAAAACTTGAAAGAACTCTATGCGTGCCAATATAGAAGCTACAGTAGAAGCTCATAGTAGTACAGCTGCCCAGAAGGTATAGTTCCAATTAAAAAAATCCATGGCTAAAACTACTTGTTACCTATTTTTATATTCTACTGAACTGAAGAATAGTTAGCATAACGAAACTATAATCCTGGAAGCCTAAATTTTGTAATTTCTAGGAGTTAATGCACATTTCCCTTTAGCTAGACAAGTCCTTTAAAACTGAACTGTTACTTATCTGACATGGTATATTTAATTTTAATAACATCAAACTCTCCTGCCACAAATGAAAAGTAACATTCAAATTGCATACAGCTTTTACTGGTAAAACCTGCCTTAAAACAAATCTATCTTTTTCGTTATGATGCATTGTTATTATTATCACTTTCAGCCTCTTTATTCCCATTCTTCCTGCTCTTCTTATCCTTCCTTGAAAAAAAGATAGTCAGTTTGGGGCCAGCCTCAGCTATTCACATATTCACCTTCTGGTTTTCTTCCACATAAGAATTAAGTGTTTTGGGGCCCATGTAATAAAGCACAGAAACAAAAAGAGACAGTGCTGTCTCTATGCCAGTTCAACACATTACTCAGTCATTAGACCACTCTTAAGTCTTACCTAAATGCTTTGTCAAACTGAATGAATTTTATGACATATTCCCTACCTTCTGACGTGAGTCACATTCAGTCTTTCCACTTGATGCTGTTCCATTTGGCATTCAGTGACCTGAATGCAGAACAGTATTACACCATGGCAGTGAGGTCACTAAGACAGTAACTTATTTCAAATTTTCTTCATACTTGATTCAAAACAGAGACCTAACATCACTTCCTGTAATTTTTAAGAGAAAACTGACACCAAACTCTGAATGAATTTCATACTGTGTGTCTAAATCAACAAAATTCAAAATGCAAAACGTTATTTCACGAGGAGTAAAGCATAGATAGAACATATATAGAGGAGTCCATTGTTGTTTAGCTCTACTGTAGTAAGGCTTAGTAAAGTGTTTGACACTGTCTCCCATAACATCTTCATAGGCAAGCTGGCAAAATACAGGTTAGGTAAGTACATGGTGGGATGGATTGAAAAATGGCTGAATGGCCTGGGCCCAGATGGTTGTGATCAGTGGTGGAGTCCAGCTGGTGGCAAGTCATCAATTTTGTTCTCTGTAGTCAGTGCTAGGACCAAAGCAGCTTCACGACACCAAGTTGGGCAGGAGTGTTGATCTGCTTGAGGGTCGGAAGGCTCTACAGACAGATCTGGACAGGCTGGATCGAAGGGCCCAGGCCAATTGTATGAGGTTCAACAAGGCCAAGTGCCGGGTCCTGCACTTTGGGCACAAAAACCCCATGCAACGCTACAGGCTTGGGGACGAGTGGCTGGAAAGCTGCCCTGCAGAAAAGGACCTGGGGGTGTTGATTGACAGCCGGCTGAAGATGAGGCAGCAGTGTGCCCAGGTGGCCAAGAAGGCCAACGGCATCCTGGCCTGTATCAGAAATAGTGTGGCCAGCAGGAGTAGGGAAGTGATTGTTCCCCTGTACTCGGCTCTGGTGAGGCCGCACCTCGAATCCTGTGTTCCGTTTTGGGCCCCTCACTACAAGAAGGACATTGAGGTGCTGGAGCGTGTCCACAGAAGGGTGACAAAGCTGGTGAGGGGTCTGGAGCACAAGTGTTATGAGGAGTGGCTGAGGAACTAGGGTTGTTCAGCCTGGAGAAGATGAGGCTGAGGGGAGACCTTATCGCTCTCTACAGTTACCTGAAAGGGGGTTGCAGAGAGGTGGGTGCTGGTCTCTTCTCCCAAGTGAGTAGCGACAGGACAAGAGGAAATGGCCTCAAGGTGCACCAGGGGAGGTTTAGGCTGGATATTAGGATAAATTTCTTTACTGACAGAGTGGTCAAACACTGCAACAAGCTGCCCAGGGAAGTGGTGGAGTGACCATCACTGGAGGTGTTCAAGGAACGTGTGGACGAGGCATTGTGGGACGTGGTTTAGTGGGCATGGTGGTGTTGGGTTGATGGTTGGACTTGATCTTACAGGTCTTTTCCAACCGTAGTGATTCTGTGATTCTGTGATCTGCACTAATGACCTGTATGCTGGGACAGAGTGCCCACTCAGCTAGTTTTTGCAGATGATATAAAACTGGGAGGAGGGGCTGATACACTAGAGGGTTGTGCTGCCATCAGAGGGAACTCAACAGTCTGGGTAATTGGCCTGAGAAGAATCTCCTGAAGTTCAACAAGAGGAAATGCAAAATTTTGCACCCTGGGAAAAGTGACCCCAGGCCCTGGTACATGCTGGGGGTTGACTGGGGGCTGACTGTCTGGAAAGCAGGTCTGCTGAGAAAGACCTGGGATTCCTGTTGGACAGCAACCTGACCATGGGCCAGCAATGCACCCTTGTGGCAAAAAAAGCCAACAGAATCTTGAGCTACATTAGAAAAAGCGTTGCCAGCAGGTCAAGGGAGGTGATCCTTCCCCTCTACTCAGCACTGGTGAGGCCACAGCTGGAGTGCTGTGTCCAGGTCTGGGTGCCCCAGTACAAGAAAGGTATGGATTTATTGATAAAACCCAGAAGAAGGCCATAAAGATGTTTAAGGGATTGGAGCACCATGGGAAACCTCACCCAGCCTGGACACAGGCAGGACTGACAGATTGAGAACTGTTTCTCAATTACATGGGTGGTGGTGCCTGGCCATTCTTGGTGGAGTGATTTGTCTGGTTATTTCCAATAACAGACAAGTCTCTGGCATGCTAACTCGTTACATGACCCCCCAGTGGTTGATGTCCAACTTCTTCAAGGGACAAGTGGCATTCAGCAACATGAGATAAAGCAACAACAGGTCTGTGATGCCCTTTACTGTGAGAGTAACCAGTCCCTGGAACAGGTTGCCCAGAGATGCTGTGGAATCTCCATCCTTGGTGAAATTCAAAAGCTGTCTGGACATGGTCCTGGGCAGCTAAGAAGGGGGAGTTGGACCAAATGACCTGCAAAGGTCCCTTCCAACCTCAACCATTCTGTGATTCTGTGGTCCTTCATATAAGGAAAGGCTGAGAGAGCTGGGACTGTTCAGTCTGGAGAAGAGAATGCTCAAAGGGGATTTTACCAATGTGTAAAAATGGCTGATGGGAGGGAATGAAAATGAGGAAGTCAGACTATACTCAGTAGTGCCCACTGACAGGACAAGAGGCAATGGGCACAAGCTGACATGCAAGAAATTCCATCTAAACATACGAAACCACTTTTATCATGGAATGGACAGACCCTGGAACAGGTTGCCCAGAAAAGTGGAGTCTCCATCCTTGGAAATGGTAACAGAATAACTTAGGTTGGGAGGGATGGCTTGAGAACACCAAGCCCAAACCCTTTGTTCCATGCATGATCAGCTAGAGCAGATTGTCCTGGTCTGTGCCCAGTTGCATTTTGAATATCTCCCAATCACCATGACCGTTCCTTGATAATCGAGAGTGGCCTCACAGTAACATCAGCCAGCTCCCTCAGCATTTATGGGTGCAAACTGTCAGACCCCATGGACTTATGTGTGTCAATTTTAAGAGCTCCCTCACCTAGTTCTTGTCCACTGAGGGTAAGTTTTCCTTATTCCCGACTTTCCCTCTGATCTCAGGGGCCTTGGATTCTTGAAGGCCATTTTTAATAGTAAAGACTGAGTCAAAGAAGGAATTGAGTACCTCAGCTTTCTCCATAACTTTTTTCACCAGGTCTCCCGCTCCATTCAGCATCAGGCCCATATTTTCCCTAGTCTTCTTTTTGCTCTTTATGTACTTGTAGAATCCTTTGTTGCTGCCTTTCATGTCCTTTGCCAGTTTCAGCTGAAGGTCACCTTTGGCTTTCCTTAATCCTATCCCAGCAAAATCAGACAGTAACTTTAAACTCCTTCTGGCTCACCTGCCCTTGCTTCCACCTATTGTACACTTCCTTTTTTGTCTGAGTTCAGTGGCTCCTGCCGCTTTTGCTTGACATCCTACTTGTCAGGATGGACCTTTCTTGATCTTGGAGGAGATGATCCTTCAATATCATCCAGCTGTCCTGGACCACTCTTTCTCTCCAGGGACAAATCCCATGCGATATGATCCCAAGCATATCTCTGAAGAGGTTGAAGTCTGCTTTCCTGAAATCCCAGGCTGCGTTCCTGCTTTTTGCCCTGTTCCCTCTTAGTATCCCAAACTCCACCATCTCTTGGTCACTGCAGCCAAGGCTGCCTCCGACTTTTATGTCCATGACCAGTTCTTCCTTGTTCATAAACACCATATCTAACAAAGCACCTTTCCTTGTTCGTTCCTCAAATACCTGTATTTGTTAATGTGGGTTGGCTTGGTTTGGTTTTTTTTTGTTTTTGTTTTTTTTGTTTGATATTCTTATCAAAGGTTTGTGGGGACTGGATATAGTTTACTTGTTTGCTTTATAGACTCACCCTTGAAGTACAAAGAAATAAGGAGCAAAACCCATATAAGAACATGCTTATTTCTTCATAAGGAAACAAATGAAAAAGAGAGTCAAGTGAGGAATCAAGCAAGTCAGAGCCACAGGCACGGTATTGAAATGTGGTCTACTTTTTAATATGATAGCCAAACATGTGCTTTTGATTTCTTGTGGTGTGGTAGAACACTGTGGGATGCTGAACCTTCTCATTTTGCTGGTGGTGTAGATACTGTTTTTCACACTGTGGTTCAGTTCTGCTATGGTAGAACATAGTTCTGAAATCAATTCATGTTGTCACTGAGACCTTTTTGTATTTCCATGGCTTTTGGGTTCTGAAAACCATAAAAGAAAATAGGGAATGTCAGAAATATCAGTATGCGAGGAAAAAAAATCAGTTTATAAAGAATACTGTCAGCTGCTGGATTCAATGAACATATGATAATATGTTCTAGCAATTCATTTATTTTTTATGTCTTCAAGGTTTTATTAAACATTTTCCTTAGCATGTCTACAACATAAAAACAATAGGTCCAACCAGACCAGAAGTCAATCTGTTTCATTGTCCTGTCTTTAACAGTGAGCAGTAAGAGATGCTATGTGAACAGAACAAACATATATGCATAATGTCTTAAAATACTCTTCCAATCACCACGCTTTTGGAGGTCATTGAATCATGGTCATTTTTTGAACCATGTGTCCACATTTAATAGTATAATATGTTCTCATGGTTTTCTGAAGAAGTTCTCTATTTCTTATTTATGTAATCATTTAACAAGTATTCATATTCAAGGTTTTCATATTCAAAGTTCAAAAACATTAATATTCAAAAGCGTCTTTGTTTTATTTTGCTCTTAATTCCAAAGATGAGCATTCAGTTACAAAAAAATCCCAAAAGCAAACCAAAACCAAACAAGTTTGCAAATGTCCTAAGTGTTTGGGGTTTCTTCCATTTCTGAGAGAGATAAAGTATACTTCAAGTGTCTTGACAGGTATTCATTACCCTCCCCTTAAATACAGCAGCAATAGATATTCAAAGTAAGGAACGCTCAAAAATTCTTATGCTTAGAAAGTTTTCTAACAACTATTTAATTTCCAACTCCCTGACAATTACACACATTATTTCTTGCCCTATCCATTCCTGCATAAAAATAAATAATAGCATTCAAAAGAAAAGCATTAAGACTTTCGTTAATCATCCCTTTAAAACATCACTTTCAATAATTTCCTACACCTCATCACTTCTAAATTTGATAAGTATACATTTGTATACATTCATATCTTCTAGAATTTATCTAAAAACTGAAACTAAAATTTCAGCTGAAATTTTAATTCTTCTGTGTTACATATGATTTTCTTTTAAATATACATTTGACTGTTGTGCAACATGATCACACTGTTCACTCAATTCAGTTTATAACCGATCATATTCCTTGAGCATTTCCTTCAATCAGTAATTTCCCATTTTCCAATTATACCTTTGATTTTTCTCGCTTAAACACAGTACTTTGCCCTTGTCTTCACTGAATTTCATCTCATTAATATTAAATCATTTCTCCAATTTATCAAGATGAGTTAAATTCTAGTTTTGTCAGAAATTGCAACCATTTCCAGCTCTGAATCACCAATAGATTTTATATACACCCTTTTTATTGTATTATCTAAATCATTCATGAAATTATTTAATTGAACCTGTTATATGTACTGGACTCCATCTGAAATGTTATGATAGGTTTCTTGTGAGGCACTGTTAACCACTCGTTAAAGTACAGGTTTTTAGTGAGCTGTACAGTCATCTTACTGCTGTGCCTCATTTTCTAAGTTTACTTATGAGGATGCCACGAAAAACAAAACAAGCCTACCAACCAACCAAACCAGGTATGCTACCTTTCTCTTTTTCCTCTTATCCACTAACCCAGAAATTGTGTTGAAGAAAGAATTTAAAATTGGCTTGATTTGTTCTTGACAAATCTACCAGTATGAGTATTACTATAACACTAAAAAAGCCCAATCTTGTGTCAGGATCCTACAGTGAAAACAGCCATGCAAGCAGCAAACAGATGGATGATACCTGCCTCATGACATTTACAAGTTAAATATAGTTCAGGAGATAACAGATGCATTCACACAGACAAGGGAAAACTCAGAAAGAATAAGGCAATATTGGTCAGTGAGAGAGGAATGATTTGTGCACAACAGCAGTCTAAACATCATTGTACTTTTTTCAGAATATAGCTACATCTTCATTTTATAATACATATTCTTGCATTTATTCCAAAATACCTGCATATATTTTTAGGTTTTTTCTTTCCTTAAACATACTCCCTCTTTGCAGTCCAAAAAGCTGCTGCTAAATTATCTGTCGTTCTGCCCACCTCCCTCCCCATACTGTTTGAAACATTTCAGTAATTTCCCATTATGTTCCAAGTCAAATTCATATCAGTTACTTTGTTAGCTTACTCCACATTTCTTAACACCTTGTCTTTACTTCCCACAATTCTATTCAAAGGATGGCAGCCTTTATTGCATCTCTATTTTTCTATAACAAGTATCACTTGACAGGATATAGATTTCTAAATACAACTTGAAAAAAGCCAAAAATTTAAGTACTTGCCTTCAGAAGAATGATCCAAACTACCTAATTTTTTTATGTATTTAGTGGAAAAGGGCTGCAGCTCCTATGTGCCTCCAGAGGATATTATTTAGATTTCTGCTTCCTGTCTGTGTGGGAACCTATATTTCTCTGAACTCCTGCTCACTAAGATGGGAAGAATTTTGGATCACTGAAATTATTTTCTGGTGGTCTAATGTAAATAATTTTTCTGGCTTTAACCCTGGTAGGCAGCTAAGCACCACACAGCAACTCGCTCACTCCCCCTCAGTGGGACTGAGGAGAGAATCGGAATGGTAAAAGAGAGAAAACTCGTGGCTTGAGATAAAGACAGTTTAACAGGTAAAGCAAAAGCTGCATGAACAAGCAAAGCTAATTAAGGAATTTGTTCACTGCTTCCCATCAGCAGGCAGGTATTAGCTATCTCCAGGAAAGCAGGGCTCCATCATGCATGACAGTTGCTTGGGAAGACAAACGTCATAACTCCCAGTATCTCCCCTTCCTTCTTCTCCCCCCAGCTTTATATGCTGAGCATGACATCATATGGTATGGAATATCCCTTTGGTCAGTTGGGGTCAGCTGTCCCAGCTGTGTCCCCTCCCAACTTCTTGTGCACCCCCAGCCTGGTGGGGTGGTGTGAGAAGCAGAAAAGGCCTTGACTCTGTGTAAGCACTGCTCAGCAGTAACAAAAACATGGGTGTGTTATCAAAAATGCTTTGGTCACAAATCCAAATCATAGCGCCACACAAGCTACTATGAAGAAAATTAATTCTATCCCAGCCAAAACAAGTACACTACTATCTCATCTGTTAACTTTCAAAACATGTGCAGAAGCCAAAGTCAAATTCTTTAATGTCTCTTCCTTCTGAATTTTTCATATAATTATTGTATTCCCAAAAGGGTAAATTGAACTTTAAAACCTTATAGATTATATATTATCTGCCAATATAACAGGTTCAAAGCCATGTCTCCATATTCCTGAGCAAGACATCTAATCTGTTCACTCACATAGGACTGGAATCCACCTCTATATGGATTTGAATGCAGCTGGAATATGTTACACATAGTCTAACCTGATCTTATTTTTCAGCTTCTCTAGGGACTTCTCGTTGGCTCTTATAATTAGGATCCTTGTATACTGTGCACACCTACTGCTGGAAGCACTTTGGAGGGGGAATTGGAGGCTTTGAAACTGTATGGTATATTTTTCTGCTGCTCAGACAAATATGAAGAAGCCAAGGAAGGAAAATGCATGAAGTGCTAATGCAGGCAAACTGCAGTAAAAGTTCATCATGCTAAAGCATGGTAGAACTGGGAAAGACTTTCGGCATTTTGTAATTTTTACTCCCATGTCTTGCTTTAGCATAGAGATTTCTATGTTAGCTCTTTATTCTGTCAAAACCAATATATTTCTTCTTTTTTTTCTTTTTAAACTTTGAACCTCTACATTTATTGGACTTTCTTTTTTTCTTTTTTAACTTTTGCTATTAGGTGTCTCTTTTAATGAGAATAATTATTTCCCCAGTTTGGACCATATGAACAGTTTCATACAGAAGCCCACTGATAATGTCAAATCTTCCTAAAACAAAGAAAACCAAAGAAAAATGTGTGAATTATAATGAATTACAAAATACTAAAGTATTTTGCTAAGCTATGTCTACAACACTAAATAAAAGATGACCTAGGACCAAGCTCTGACCCTGAGGCTAAATGGCCCTGTTTTGCTTGCACCCATTCCATTAAGAAGTACCTCTAAAGCGGATTTGTTCTGGAGAGTTAGTTGGAGATTTCCTGAAGGCAGCCAAGGATTGAGATAACAATGAAGAACTGTGGAAAAGGAGGTGGCTGAGTTCTTGAACGCACCCCTTGGACCTCTGTTAATGAGCAGAACAGAAGTACTATTTTATGCAGTAAAAACATGAATAATTAGAATATTAACCTGGAAAAAGTGTCTACTAATGTAGCGAACTTGTATTTTTTTAGTAGAAGGATTTTATGTATAACAAAACTGAAAAAATAAAGCTCATGTTCATGAAAGCTTGAGTTTCTTGGGTTTTTTTTGAAGAAAGCATCTCTGAGGACAATTTTTGTTACTTTTTGTTGAACACTGCTGTATGTTCTGCCTAGTTCCCTTGGTATCCCTTCAGGCAAACACACCATGAGAAACTATTTCAGCATGGAGACTGTAGGTACTGAATACCTCTGCATATTTCTCAGAAAGGAATGAAAAATATTATCTGGCAACACAAAATGTTTCTCCTTTCTTCCAAAACTTTTAAAATAAATATTATGTTTAGATACCTGTAAATATTCAGAACAGATGAGGGCAATGTGTAACTGTGTGTTTACACCACAGAGCCTGCCAACAGTATCTCCAGTAATGGAACATTAACGTATCACTTATTGCCACTTTTACATTTTTGATAGACTTTGGTAGTTTATGAAGAGACAAGAGATAGACACTGAAAGGAAGCAAACAAAAGAAATCCCCTTTACTTCTCTGCTTTCACACACTATCAGTTTACTAAATAAAAATGTACTCTAAGATTTTATTAAGATAAAAGCTGGCTTAAATTTGTGCGTCAAACACTTTTTGTAATGCTAACATTACAAAATATTCATATGACACTTCTTTCTGCAGTTAGTTCCATATATAGCACTGAATGTCAGAGAGACATGGGATTTCACAACACTATGAGCTAGGAATAAATGAGAAGGTTACACCCTTTCATTTTGTTTCAAATAGAGGGATCCTTCGTTTCTGCATTTCCTTTCTGTATTTCGGGTTTTAGTAAGCCAAAGTCCAACCTCCTGCTCAAAGCAGTTCAGCTATGATATCAGACTAGGTTGCTCAGGACTTTATTCAGTTGGATCTTTAAAATGTCCAAGGTTCCTTTATATTGTCTAGTCAAGTGGGTGATTTATGGGTAATTTTTGAAGATTCTTGTCATGTACTCATGTACAACTATTGCTGTGACTGTAATTCATTTTCTACCCCTATGTACGGCTCTGGCCTCCTTTTCAGTACAATCTTTTCACCAGGTTATCAGCACTGCGAGGAAATTGAATTGGAATTTATAGCGATATGGACACAAGATTCCTAAATCTTATTAAAACCTACAAAAAAAGTAGAGGAAATATCATCTCCTTTCTGGACTTCAAAGCCTATCAAATTGACCTCTATGTATCCTAGTGTGTGATAAATGCCATTGAACCTGTGGCTGCATTGTGGCTGTAGGGAATCTCATAAAATACCTGTTGTGATGGACTGACACATCCAGAATATATTCAGCTTGCCTCGGTAAAAGGTACCAGAAACGTCTAATATTCATTTAAGTGGTTTGGAATCCGCAATATTAAAGAAGGTGGGGTGGATTTTTTTTCCGTTTAACTTAACTGATATTTAATGGAGGTGCTAGGCTGTAGGGTCCCCAATTCAGCAAGAATCTTAAGCATGCCTATTCTCATTTTTAAGTGTGAAAGCATTTAAATATCCATGTTAGGTACTTTTGTGGCCTCTAGGATTGCAGTATCTGAAAATGTCCCAATCATGTAAAGCAGATTGGTCTTTCCTATAGCATGTTTCATATGGAAATACTATTTTCTGAATAGCCTGCTTCAGGTCAGTTCAAGTATCATTAAATTGGGCAGGTGATTGTTAAAATATACAGTATGATTAAGACTCTGTTTACACTAGAAGATAGTGCAGTGTGATAGGAGTGGACTGGTAGAGTGTAAGACTTTCAAAGGGTTTTATATGATCCAAATAAAAGAATGATTGGAGCCCATTCAGTTTAGTCCTAGTTTATTTTCAACTGAAAGAAATGCGGTTTGCAGGCTCCAAGACCAATCTGCAGTGCAAATCAAAGCATAGTAGCACAGTAAATGAGAAAATGTGGGAGATTTGCTTTAGAAAATATGTTCTGATCCAAGCTAAAAGAAATTGATGTAAAACTCTAAATATATATATAAATCCTCCCCATTGGAGGAAGGAAATGAGTTGCCTTAATGTTCTCACTCCTTGAACAAGATGCTTAGAGATGACTAACAAAATGCAATAGATGAACCCACCCAGGATCCAGTCCTCTTCTTAGTTTAGACATTGTGGTGATGGTGTTAGAGTTCATCCTTTTAATAACTTTTCAATAGAACTATTTAGATGCATAGCAATTACTTCTTTTCAGAGTACTTTTTCAGAAAGTGCGAGCTGCAACTTCGTATTCCTTTTCAGATTAGAACCTGTTTCACAAGAGGACCTTCTCTCTAGGTTCACTCTCCATCATTCACCTTCAAATTTTAATACTGTGTATGTAAGACTATATGTTTCATAGGAGCTAGAGAAGAACAATCACGGAATTTCTAATGATAACCTATATATTGTGCTTATCTAGGAAAACAAACAGTCTGAAGTTTGGTCCCTGCTTCTTTTATCCAACTTTTGTGTGATTTGGTACACTATTTATAAAGCACTTGCTTAGCACAACTTGCTTAGCATTAGTAGCTAAATTTGCTGAAGCCTTAGGCCACAAGCTGTGAACTTTCACCTAGATTTGTTGAACTTTTACCTAGTAAAGTAAAAGAAGGCCCCAGAGCCAGTTCAAGCTGGAAGATAAGGAAGCTACAATCAGCAGCAGAAACTGCAACCTTAGAGATAAGAGAAGAAACGGCCCACCTAGAGACAATGAAAGGACCCAATGAAGAACAGGAAGACCCCAGACTCTAATATTGCTATTTGTCCAAACTGTCGCATGACAGGCGGGGAAGTTAGATTGTAAGGGTATAATTACCCAGGGATTTCTTTGTTCAGGGTCTGTCTTCGGAGGCACCCAGCTCAGCCTATAGTTCTATTAATAAATAAAAAAGTACTTTTATAGAGGAATCTATCTTTCGGCTTATTGATTCAGCAGAAACCCAGAATCAAACCCTGTTATGGTGGTTGGCATGTGTAATTTCCATAACATAATGTTGGTCTAATTTAAGACAAAAATACTCCAGTGACAGAACTGGAGTATCTCACCCCCTCCCCTCTTCGTCCCCATTCCAGCTGAGTTTGTTATCCTCCTAGTTTCTTGCTTCCTTTTTTTTCTTTCTTTTTTTTTTTCTTTTTTTTTTTTTTCCCCTAGCTATATGCATGCATCCCTGACCCAAAACTGGGCAAGAAGTAAATACCAATTATTCTGAAACACTGGGCTTCTGACCATGTGTGGATAACTAAAATGGAACCATGTGGACAGACAAGTAAATCAGGAAAGTATCTTGTTTGATTTAGCGATATTGTTTGGAGATTCTGGTGTGCAGTAAGTTTGGTGGAATAGGATACTTAAAAAGATGTGTTAACATAACTCACACTAAAGGGCTGTATTTTTCTAAAACTAAATATGGGGATTGAAATAAAAGAATTTCAAGAATATGACCATGCTTGGAAGTTTAGGAAGTATCAGGACTGGGAACTTTATCAACCACAGGAACTCCACATTTTTGAATGCTTACTGTACTAAGCTCTGTATCGTGAGACAATGAAAAGTCAATGATACTGAACATTTTATGCACAAAAGTTTCATTCTTGTCAGTAAAGACCACAGGATCAAATTCCTGAAAAAACCCTACTAAAATAAAAAAGTAATTTTCTAGTGATGAATGTATGAATGTCCAAGTAATGAGATCTTGTCTTGCAAAGTTTGTGCAGTATTTTTCAAACATTTACACAGTCCATTTGTTCTGAATGGGACAGCTCATTTGAATTAGAGTTACTGTAGTTGCAGCCTGTAGTTTATAGACTTTATAGATTCTTGGAGTTTAATTTGAAAAGGACAATCCAAACATATGGGTAAGCTTCCTATATACCACTGAGTTTCACCAACTTAAGTTATGAACCTGACTACATGCGAAGTTTGCAAAAAAGTACATTAATAATTCTTTCAGATGCATTTTAGGGAATGCTGATGAAGTTCAAATATTCTCTAGATATTTGACAAGGTAAGGAAAGTTTTGAATAATTAGCATGGAGTAGCATACCCTATAATTACCAGGCAGATCCTCAGCAGTGTTACTGACAGTCAGGAAGATTTTCTTTCCCCATGTTATACAACATCAATTTTTATATTTCTTTAGTATCACAAATCATATTTTGGTGATATATTGATATTTTTGTTTGCTCTCACTGGAATGTTTAGCAGAAAATTTAGGAGAACCTTATCGATTAGGTTTGCAAAATCCTGCAATGCAGGTTGATTGCAGTTACTTTGTAATAATTTTTCTAATAAATTTTCAAGCATCTATGAAGTTTGGATTAGTAGTAGTTCTCAGTTCTCAGAAAGTTATTGACTTTCTGTCTCCTAATGTAAAAAATGTCAGCCCATCAACTGAATAATAGGAACATATATTGCAAACTGCAGTCTAGGGTGCATCAAACACAGTATAACCAGCTGGTCAAGAGAGGTGAGTATTGTGCTGTATTCAGCATTGGTGTGGCCTCACCTTGAGTACTGTGTGCAGTTCTGGGCCCCACAATTTAAGGAGGATGTGAAGGTCCTTGAATACATCTAGAGGAGGGCAGCAAAGCTGGTGAAGGGGCTGAAAGGCATTTCCTATAAGCAGCGGCTAAGGACTATGGGCTTGTCTAGTATGGAAGAAAGGAGGCTGAGGGGAAACGTCATTGCTCTCTGCAGCTTCAGGAGGAGGGGAAGTGGAGAGGGAGGTGCTGAGCCCTTCTCCCTGGTATCCAGTGACAGGACAGTGTGGGAATGGTTTAAAGCTGCATCAGGGGAGGTTCAGACTAGAGGTTAGGAAGCATCTCTTTACTGAGAGGGTGGTGAAACAGTGGAACAGGCTTCCTAGAGAGGTGGTCGATGCCCAACACTGTCAGTGTTTAATAGGCATTTGGAAAATGCCCTTAATAATATATGCTTTAACTTTTGGTAATCCCTGAAGTGGTCAGACAGTTAGACTAGATGATCCCTAGATGGAGATCCCTTCCAGCTGGAACTATTCTATTCTATTCTATTCTATTCTATTCTATTCTATTCTATTCTATTCTATTATTAAGCTTTGTAGATTTCACCTTATTGATTTCAGACCATTTCTTCACATTACTAAGATAATTTTGAATTCTAAAACTACACTCCAGAGTGCTTGCACTCCCTACTGCTTCATGTTATTGGGAAATTTTTAAGTGCACTCTCTAATTCTATCCAAACGACAGCTGAAAATACTGAACAGAACAAATTCCAGCATAGGTCCCAATGAATCCCCACTAACAATGCAGTCTGATAGCATAACTACACTTCAAGTAAAGTTGTTCAGCTGATTATACACCCACCTTTCGGTTATTTCATCTACTTCATCAGGGATTTTTATGAAAATGTCATTTGGAAGTAAAGTTCCACTACAGTCAAAGTGAATCAATTTTATTATTTCTTTTATGAGCTCTGCCAGGTTTTCTATGGAAGGACTAAATTACATTAGTTTGACACAGTCAATTCTTGACAAATCCATATTTGATGACTCCCGACAACTCTATTTTTGTCTTCTCCGTATATTTTTAATACATTTAGACATTTAACTGACTATTCATAGGCTTTTTCTTATTTTCTGCAGTGTTGATGATAAAGTATTTTGTTATTAATTAATTCCATAATCCTCTTTTTCTCACTTTCACATACAGGTCCAATGCTTCTCCTTCTAAAGCTGTAACATCAGGAAGAGCTGAACAATCATCATTGGTGGTTCAGAGACTATTTTAGTTAGGTCTTTACATATTGGAATTTCACCAAGGCATCTTACAATCTAATTTACATAGTTATTCTCTAATTTCTTCCTGCCTTATTCAGGTCCATGCTACTATCCTACTGTTCAGTCACAACTCAACTATTATGTTCTAGACATCAGAACATAATCGCCAATTCAATGATCTTTCCTGTATCACCTATACTTTTTTATACTTCCCAGTTAATTAAGGTACCTGTAGTTTCTTTTATCTTCTTCTTACTTATGTTTTTCTGTTGATTTTATGATCCTCACAAATTGTAGCCAAGTTGTAGCTCATCTTTGAACCTCTAAACTTTATTCTCATGTGTTTGATTACTACTTTAAACTTACTTATTTACTAGAACATTATTTATATTTTTCTATGACTACTTTTTATGTTCAGGCTATTAAAACAGTTTGTGGCATATAAAAAGTTTCTTACCACACTTCCTAACTTTATTTAACACTGAGAACACGTACTGTGTTCTCTTTTTAGTAATTCCTAGCTGTCCTTTTATTTGGGTATAAGCCAAGGAGCAAGTTATTGATGTGTAAGTTTGCAAGAAAAGTAACACTTACTAAATAGCCGCTGTGCATCTCCATGGCCATGGTTGTCCTTGATAAATATGAAGCAAAACAACAAAGTGTTCAGACAACAAAAGAATAGGAGGCTTACCTTAACAGATGATGATAACAAATAATTCAAAAACCAGGAAGGAGCTGTCATGTCACAATATCAAATTTATGTTTATTTAGTGGTATGGGTTTTATATTTCTGTATCCTCAGAATGATTTCTCAGGTGACTTTTTTTAAATATTGCAGTGATATTTTCAAGTCGTTCAGCTATTTCCTATTCCACTCTTAAAACCCCATGCCAAACAGAGATACTTCATATATATAACTTTTTTTTATTTATGTTCTCTGGCATACACTTATACGGCTATCCCAATTTACTGGTATTTCTACAAGGCAGAGCTACAAGGCAAAGCATGTTCTAAAACAAACATTAAAGGCATACCATGTTGTGTAGAGGAAGCTTTATTGGTTTTGGCTAGTTCTTCTAAGTCCACAAATGGTTGTTGGGATGTACAGTCATGTTTTCTATTGTTCTGAAGGGCATAGATGTATTATGATTTACGTTATTCATCACATCTTTGCCTTTTATTTATTTTTGGTTCTTTGAATTGAGGAGGTTTTTATCATCTCTTTGCAACATGGCATTCAACTCTCAAAGGCTGGGATGTGGAACAGCCTTAAAAATGCTCCATTTTAGTCTAAAATTAACACTTAGTCAACTGAATAGGTCTCCAGACTCCACTGACAGTTCTGATTAGAGCACCATTGACTGTGAAAGGGAACTTCAGCACCTTGTTCATCTCTGAACTGTAGAAACTTGCATTTGGATGTACAGATCTGGAGCTGAATCAGTGTCTTCTTTGTTGTTGCCTTAGAAAGTATAAATATTTTTTATGACATGATTATAACAGCATTTCCTGGGACTCTAAAGCCACGAATGAATAAGATAATGAAGTTGGCATGGCAGCATTTCTATCTCCTACCTAATTAAATGAAGCAAAACAGTCTAGTGATGTTCTGTTTGGTTTTGAAACTCTCACTACAGAATAGATTCCTCTATTGTCCAGTCTTTTACATATCTACAATTTCTAGGTAAACTAGTTAAACATCTATCTTTCACCTCTTTCTTTCTTTCTCTTCCTTACTTCATAAATATGTCTTATCCTTTCTAGGTAATAAAATATTATTTACACAAACTTGGTAGAATGCCCAGATTTTCTGCAGGTCACATATGTTTGCTTGTGAATGTGTATTTATATACATATAATAAAGTGCTATTTAATAACCAATCTAATTTTCTAACAATTCTCCTGTGTTTCTAATTAGTCTTTAAGGCTATACAAAGGCTGAAGCTTTGTTCTCTTCTTTCTTCCTTCAGCATAAAACCAAGAATTACAATACAGTGGGACTGAACTTAGTGTTTTCTCTTTCCAGTATCTGTTTTTCAGTCCTTATCTGTAGCAGGAAAGTGGAAGGCATCCTATTTACTAACTTACACTCCTTATAGCTCTGACAGAAAACTACAGAACAGGGAAGTCTTAAAACAAAAACTTTTCATTTTCTCCAAAGATCAAATTGTCTCCAGCTCACCAAATATTAGTAGGTATGTATATGCATATTATACATTCCTTTAAAAGACCAAAAAAAAAAAAAAAAAGGAAAAGAGAAAGAAACAAATCACCAAATCTCACAAATCCACCTTTTTCTCCATAAAAAAAATTTCTGGTCTAGGCTCTAATTGAGGTTGTTCAGTATTAAAAGTGAATGGTTAAGATAGGAGAAATGTAAGCTATCTTCTGTTTGTGATCACTCATTCTTAGGTGTATATAAGGTACAGATTTTGGAAGGCCAAATGTTTTTGTTCGTATTTATTCATACTACTCAGATCTAAGGTGCAAGAGGAGAAGCAGGAGACTTACGAATGAAAAAACATTTTTGTGCATCTCCATCATGTCCATTTTTTTGCATTTTTCACTTAAGGTTTAGCATGAAACCTTCTCAGAAATTATGAACTTAACCTTAACCTCACACCACTGTTACTATATATCATGGTGTTTGAGCATGATTCAGCTAGACAGTACTCAGACTTCAGAGAATCCAAGCAGAGACAGGAAAAGGGCAAAAAAGACAAGGAAACCAAAATCCTTAAAAGTTCTTTTGGTTTTCTTGAGGGTCATCTCTATCTATTCAGTTATATGGATCCATATACATTACAAATATGTAGATTATTTTATATAGGGTTTTTTCCTCCTGATTTGAGAGCAAAAAGATTAAAAAATATATTTTTTTTCCCTCAGGTTAGAAACTGTTTCTGAATGAAGTGGAAAGAAAACTGAGTGGAAAGAAAATTATTGTGTGAGTTGTTTTGGCAACAGAAGAACATCATTGAATGTAAATACTAATAAGCCACTTCACACAGAGAAAGCTATTACAGCAAATGGAAGGGCCTTAAACTTGTTAGCAACAAAAAGCTTTCTTTAAGTAAGTAAGTGCTCTTTAGCTGCAATAGTTCCATTTGGTCTCAAAAAGAGGAAAACAAGAACTTGGTTTATTTTTGAAGACTAAGCAAAAGATTAAATCCAGAATAACGACACTTTCCAGAAAATCAAATAAATTGTAAAATAGAAAAATGCAATATTTGTTTTAAATGTGGCTTGAGTTTATCTCAAACTCCATTGTAAAATCAAATTCCAAAATATAGATGCCTCAATTTTTAACATTATAAGTCAGTCACATCAATTTCATAGGGATCAAACTTTGTATGTTCTTTTCAGCGAAAGAAACATAATGGAAAAATTTCACAGAAGTGGATGAAACAAAACCTTTTTTGGCACCCATGCCTTATTTAATAGTAAGTGTTAGAAAAGAAATAAATGAATAAGAGCTAGGAAAACAGAGTAGTGAGCAAATTTCATTACTTTTTCTTGGATTTTTTTTCTGTCATGATAATCTCCTCTTGTTTAATTTCTTTCTTCTGTAGATGAAATAATTTGCAATATTCTATTACTCTAATGAAAAGGTCTTTTAAATTATTATTGTTGTTGCTATTATTACTGAAATTTTGCTCTGTTTCTCTGTAACCAAAATTAAATATTTCTCTTATTATCACATGGGTGTTTTTTGAATTATGATCACTGAAAGCCAAACTGAAGGTGTTTGTAGATATTTATATGTTAATTCTCTTCTGTATTTTGCTAGGAAACATTTTTTGGAAAAAAAAATCTGCAAGATACATAACTGAGTGTTCATAGATAGATTAAGTATAAATCTGTTGTAGTTCAACATTACCTTTTAAAAATAATATCTTCTTGAAGTGTTAGTTTTAAATGTGATTGTGCTGGATTTTAAATTTATTGTTATTTTAAGAATGAAACAGATAATAAATAAGAAGTCCATCACAAAGTATGACATTAATTTAAGATAAATTTTGGTATTGGCAATACAAAAAAGTTGATTACCTGTCACGCATCAGAACTATGATACTTTATTTTTACCCTAATACGTCCAAATTAGGAGTGCAGATGCTTTGGTTCTCAAATTAGAGCAATTGTCTATTTTTATATTATTATGTGTAGATTTCTCTTAGGCTGTGAACTAACGTGACCAATACCAAAGGTACTAGGACTCCTTCTGTATGTGAAACATTTTATTTTAAGTATGGTATTAAACTCATTAGTTTCCATGGAAACAGTTACTGGTTTATAAAAGATGAAAGACTATGTTTTTACAGAAACACCATAAACAAACATGGAATAGGGTGAACTTGACAGACTCAGAAAGGATACTTTTGTCAGAAAGATTCTGGAACATCCTTTTATATCAGAAAGAATGTAAATCCTAGTCATGGTAGATGAGTTGATAGGCAAAGAAGGCTGAAAGAATAATGGAAGATATGGAACAATTCAAGCTTAGAGATTTGTAGTGATGACTGTAAGGTCAACACTTCACAAAACTGAAGTGTCTGTTTGGTTCCTTGTTAAACTGCAGGAAGTGGATTCTCATCTTGATTCATAACACGTTATGCTGACTATGGCAGTCCAGTGCCTAATAATTCTAATTCTGGCAATCAGAATAGGATTCACAAAAGTGAGATTTCTTGCCTAGAGATATTCTTTTGCTCATTCATTTCCTCATTTGCCACCTCCCTCTCCCTTTAGAAATGTTCCATGCTTTTATACAGTTTAATGATTGGAGCAGTTATTTGGAAAGTGGAGAGCAATGTTCCAGGCTCTCCTGAAAGGAAACCCCAGAAACGGATTTCAGGAAAATCACTTCAGAAAGTAGGAGTTGTTGGTCTGAGCAACCAGACTGAGAAGGATTTAGAAATCAGGAGTTATTCTCCTTGAGCAGGTATTTTCAAAATTAAGCTATTATTCAAAAAGTGTATACAACCTTTCACTCCACTATGTGTTAAGGAAAATTTCTATACCTGTGGGGAACTTCCTGCTCAATTGTTTATTTGAAATTCAATTATGTTAGTGTGATTGTATGTGCATACTGCATTGAGTCTCTCAGGGAATGTAGCTGAGGTAGGTATCTTTCTGCTTAAAGTAATCTGAGATTTACAGTCAAGATTTTTCCAAGTCTCCTGAGATGGTAGCACTTTACAACTTATATTGCAGCAGCACCATGTGCAAAGTACATTTCTACCAAAAAATTACAGTATTTACAGACACAAAGGCTCATAAGAGACTAGGCAGTTTTGATCTTTTTTAATTTCTCAGAAGTACTCATGCAAAACTTTATTTGCACTGAAGTTGAAAAGACTGCTTGTGTACGTGAAATTGAATTTGTTCCTATGGTCACAGGTATTTTGAGAAAACCATTTATGCAACACAGAGAGTAATCAGTTTATCAAACCTAAAATCTATTAAAAATTAATGTAGTCAAATGTTTTAATTATTTTCTGGTTTAGTTCTTTTATTATAGCCATATTGTTATGAATCTTATTTATATTCAATACTTATTATTTTTATCAGTTAAATGCAAATCCTTGTCTTACTGTATTTTGAAATTTCTGCCCTAACTTCCATTGTGTTATAAATCCTTTTCTAAAAAACCTTTTTCTGTTTCCAAATTTTTTCTTTTTTTTAATCTCAAACTGAACTGAATTATTTATATATTGCTTAAAATATAATGAATTTTTTTTTTGTTTGAAGCTGTATCCTTTCTACATCTCAGTTCAGTTATCTTGATGTAATATGTTTAAATAAATAACAATGCTAGGCCAACATCCAAACATACACATCACGAAAAACAGGCTATCAGCTCTTCTTGACCACATCCCATTATTTTCTAACTTGTCATGGGAGTTCCTGTGATATTCACTGTAGTTTTTTCCACTGGTTTTATGTTATCTAGTTTTATTTTCAGGTCAGACTATGAAATCTTTAGGCAGTCATTTCTCATGTAGAACTCTTATACCAGTCAAAAATGGTATAATGCTTTCACAGTTCATAGGAGTATTCGAAGATATGATTAATTCAAACTAAATTTAAAAAAATGGGAGCCTAAAATTGTATTAAAAAAACATTTTGATAACTAAATGGGCTGCCATTAAAGCAGATAAACACTTAGCTACTGATTCCTATTTCTATGAATCTGGATCCAGTATCTGTGATTCCATTCCCACTTTAACCTTACAAAAATGCAGGTAAAGGGAAGTTTCTCTTAACCTGCTACCTCCCTTCTGCTACTGCTAGCATTTGTGCAGCTGCTTCATGAACTAGATCTATAAGTACCTGTTTTCAGTAATGCCATATTAAGGAGAGCAGGGAAATGCAGAATAATTCTAAGTACATATATTCTTAGGGAAAAAACTTGGTCTCATTAGCCTTAAAAGCTAGCAAGTAATTATTTGTAATTGTTGCATGATCAATCCCACCTTCATGTTCTAGCAACTAGAACATTCAGCAATTAAGTGAAGCATAAACCTTACTTCATTCTTCAGCTATGTGAATTTTTTCTGCAGAATTAGTACAACACTTCAAACTAACCACATGCAGAAAAATGTGCAGAAATTTCTGCAGAAAAATGCAGAAAAATTTTCCTAGGAAAAAATAGGAACAATGGTCATAAACAATAGATTAAGATAGGCAGAAATATTGTTCAACAAGGACACCAAGCATAGCTTTAACCTTTTAGCTTTTATGTTAAAAAATGACAAAAAGTTATTCAGACATGTTTCTTCCCTTTACCATTTTTCTATTACTCAGATAGGGAATGTTCTATTCATGCACTCAGAGTTTTTGTGTCTGGGTTGTTTTTTTTCCCAACTCACTTTTTAAGTTGAAGAAAGGGTAGAGAAACCTGACATTTTCATAAGAACAGTGAATTTGGTTTTGTAATATTGCAGAAATCAAAACTGAAGTACAGTAAAGTCAGAATTCCTCAAATTAATAGGGTTACAGTGGCCTCAAGCTCATTAGTCATTAGAAACCTAATTCTGTGTGTACTCTTCTCCTACAAACATTAATTCTCCTGGGCAAAAAATTATGTTGACTCATCCTCAATGTTCACTGGAATTCAATAGGAATAGAGTATTTGTCTAATACAGCGAATTCTATCAGCCTTCAGGATCCATCCTCTTTTAAAAATGGCCTTCGTTATTTTTCTAAAACATCATGATGTATTCCTTCTCCTATTTCTGTCTTTAGCTCATAACTCATATTCTCCAGTCATTCCCTCAATATTTCATATTCCCTCTCTGTCTTTACACTTAATCACAGAATCACAGAATCACTACGGTTGGAAAAGACCTGTAAGATCATCAAGTCCGACCATCAATCCAACACCACCATGCCCACTAAAACATGTCCCACAGTGCCACGTCCACACATTCCTTGAACACCTCCAGTGATGGTCACTCCACCACCACCCTGGGCAGCCTGTTCCAATGTTTGACCACTCTGTCAGTAAAGAAATTTTTCCTAATATCCAGCCTGAACTTCCCCTGGTGCAACTTGAGGTGATTTCCTCTTGTCCTGTCACTAGTCACTTGGGAGAAGAGACCAACACCCACCTCTCTGCAACCCCCTTTCAGGTAACTGTAGACAGTGATGAGGTGTCCCCTCAGCCTCCTCTTCTCCAGGCTGAACAACCCCAGTTCCCTCAGCCGCTCCTCATAAGACTTGTGCTCCAGACCCCTCACCAGCTTCGTCGCCCTCCTCTGTACATGCTCCAGCACCTCAATGTCCTTCTTGTAGTGAGGGGCCCAAAACTGAACACAGGATTCGAGGTGCGGCCTCACCAGTGCCAATACGAGGGCAAATGCCATTGCAACCAAGAGGGGAATGAGCAGGCCAACCAGAGCAGCAGTTCTTTAGCTGCCTCCCAAGACGAGAACCAGAAGACCAACCACCTCAAGTGCATACATACCAATGCACGCAGCCTGGGGAAGAAACAGGAGGAACTGGAGCTCCGTGCCCAGTCAGAAAGTTATGATATCATAGGAGTAACTGAAACGTGGGTCAAGATCAGAGGGCTCGTCTCCAAGGGGGATCTTTGTGATGGAGAGAAAGAGACTTCACTGTAAGGTTCAAAATAAAATTTTATTTGAAATTCACTCACAGATCCAATATGCCACTATTGGAGATTTTTACGGATACAATGGAGGAATGAACTATTGCAATTAAATACATTGTTACAACCTACAAGTGATTTCCAGAATGTACTAACACAAACCACAAGCGCACTAGATATTAATACCTTAAAAGAGTGCACTAATCATGATCTTAAAGCATGCCAAATATCATACGTATGTTTCTTAATCACTTACCATCTCTCTCAGGTAAGGCCTCTTAATCCCTGGGAAGTTACCTTGTACAGTGCCCTGGACAAGGGGGAAAGAATCTCCTACAGGCCAGCTGTAATGTTGGAAAAAGCCTCCCTGCTCTTCTGCCCAAACCTTACTGCTTTTATTCCATGATTTGATGCGTGGGGGCAGGATTATGCATGAATGTTTATCTCTGGTGCCTTGATGGCTCCTTAGTCTGTATGGCTAATTTAGTGATGTCTAGCACACAAAGTTACTGAAAAGTGGTGGAATGGTACTCAGGGCATTTTGTTTGTTAAGGGATCATTCACAGCTCCATTCGGGTTTCAGTTTTGGTTCTTGTCATGATGCAGTGTTCAGGCAACCCGGGCTGCGCCGTTTCCACAGCTCCCCCCAAGTCATCTCTGCATAAATAAGGATCTGTCAAGGTGAGACAAAGCTGAGACAAATCCCAGCTCCTTGCATCTGGCCTTTGTGCTCCAAAACCAGTTTAGCTGGGTGATCCCATACAATCTTACAGTAGGCATCTGCTACCGACCTCCAAACCAAGAAAATAAGGCCAATGAAGCAATATTTGGGTCACTTAAGCAAGCTTCGGGTCAACAGAACCTGGTTCTTATGGGTGATTTCAACTACGCAGACATTTGTTGGAAGAACAATGCAGCAGCTCACATGTCATCCATGAAGTTCCTGGAATGTCTAGAGGACTGCTTCCTCATACAAATGTTAGATGTGCCAGCCAGGAATGAGGCACTGCTGGACTTCCTACTCACAAACCAAGAAAACCTGCTTTGTAATATCTCGGTTAGTGATAGCCTTGGCTGCAGTGATCACAATATTGTGGAGTTTGGGATCCTGCTGAGCACGCTGAAGGTTAGTACTAAGGCAAAGGTTTTAGATTTTAGAAGAGCAAACTTCAGCTCACTCAGAGCTCAGTTGGGAAGGATTCCGTGGGAAACTTCCATGGAGGATAAAGGATCTAGCGAGTGCTGGGAGTTTTTCAAGAATGCTCCCCTGGAAGCACAAAAGCTGTTCATCCCCTTTAAAGGTAAAGGAAGTAGGCAGAGCAAGAGACTCCCTTGGCTTAACTGTGAGCTTCTGAGTCTGCTCAAAACCAAGAGAGAAGTGTACCAGAGATGGAAAAGTGGACGAATACTCACTGAGAACTGCAAGGGCATCAAGGGCATTGCCAGGGCATGCAGAGATGCAGTTAGAAAAGCAAGAGCTCAGTTCAAATTGAAATTGGCTAGAGATGTCAAAAAATACAAGAAAGGGATCTTCAGGTACGTAAACAACAAGCAGAAACAGAAGGAAAATATTGGCCCACTCTTAAACAGGGGAGGTGAATTAGTCACCAACAACACTGAAAAGGCAGAGGTTCTCAATATTTTCTTCACCTCTGCCTTTACCAGCACTGTTGGGCCCCAGGCCTTGGGAACAAAAATCCAGGTTGATGCAAATACAGACCCACCATCAGTGAAGGAAGAGGTGTTATGTGAACTATTATGGGAGCTTGACCCTTACAAATCGATGGGCCCTGACAATATCCACCCAAGGGCATTAAGAGAGCTGGCTGATGTCATTGCAAGGCTGCCCTCCATAATCTTTGAGAAGTCGTGAGATCAGAGGACATCCCAGAAGACTGGAAGAAGGCTAATGTCAGCCCCATCTACAAGAAGAGCTTAAAGGAGGATGCAGGAATTTATAGGCCCATCAGTCTTACTTCAGTCCCTGGGAAAGTAGCCTCCTGGAGGTTATCACAAGTCAAATAAAGTATGTGATTGAGAAAAGCCAGCACGGATTCACCAAGGGCAAATCGTGCTTGACAAACCTGATTGCCTCCTATGACAAAACAACGTGCTCGGTTGATGTGTGGCAAGCAGTGGACATTGTCTGCCTGGATTTCTCCAAAGCTTTCGATACAGTTTCCCATAGCCTCCTCCTAGAGAAACTGATGCTTTATGGCCTAGACAAGTGGTCTGTGCGGTGAGTGGGGAACTGGCTGACAGGCTGCACCCAGTGGGTGGTGGTAAATAGCTCCTCTCCAAACTGGCAACCTGTCACAAGTGGGGTCCCCCAGGGATTGATATTGAGCCCGAGGCTGTTTAATAGCTTCATAAGTGATCTGGATGATGGGATCAAGTGTACCCTGATGAAGTTTGCCAACGATACCAAACTGAGAGGGGAAGTGGACACTTTGGAAGGGAGAGCCACCCTGCAGGAAGACCTGGGTAGGCTCTAAGAGTGGGCTAACAAGAACCTTACAAATTTCAACAAAGACAAATGTAAGGTCTTGCACCTGGGAAAATATAACCCAGGAGTGCAGCACAGGCTGGGATCTACCCAGCTGGGGAGCAGCTCTGTGGAAAGGGACCTGGGGGTCCTGGTGGACAATAAGCTCAATATGAGTGAACAGCGTGCTGCTGTGGCAAAGAAAGCCAACAGGATGCTGGGTTGCATCAACAATGGCATCACCACCGGAGATAAAGAAGTCATTATCTCACTCTACTCAGCACTTGTCAGGCCACACCTGGAATACTGTGTTCAGTTTTGGTCCCCGCTATACAAAAAGGATGTGGACAGTCTGGAGAGGGTCCAGAGAAGGGCCATAAAAAGGATCAAAGGACTGGGAAGTCTGCCATATGAGAAAAGGCTGAAAGAACTGTGTTTGTTCAGCCTTGAGAACAGAAGGCTTAGGGGAGACCTTATCATCATGTTCCACTATTTGAAGGATGGCTACAAAGAAGATGAAGACTCCCTTTTTACAAGGAATAACATGGATAACACGAAGTGTAATAGGTACAAATTACTCCTGGGGAGATTCTGATTGGACACAAGAGGAAAATTTTTAACAATGCGAACAGTCTGCCATTGGAATAATCTCCCCAGGGAAGTGGTGGATCCCCCAACATGGGACACTTTGAAGATTCAGCTGGACAGGGTGCTGGGCCATCTTGTCTAGACCATGCTTTTGCCAAGAAAGGTTGGACCAGATGATCCTTGAGGTCCCTTCCAACCTGGTATTCTATGATTCTATGAAAAATTTAGACATTATGAATTGACTTTTCATCATCCTGAAAAAATATAATTGTCTAGGAATAACAATCATACATAGCTTTTGTACATACAAGATGAAAAGAGCATTAAAGTTGAGAGACCAAGCGCCGAATAATTAGGAATGCCTATATGAAACTTTCCCAGGTAATTTAATATGGCTCCATTATAACATTATATATTGCTTAGTCTTTATTACAGTGCTGATGTGCTACTCTTCTACTGCACTGTTATCACAGTATTTTTAGGTGTTTTCTGTGCACTTGTTTTTCACAAGAAAATTGATTTAGAACTTTAAGAACAGGAAGCATTTTTCAGCTCTGAATCTCACCTTCGCAGTGCCAGCCACCTACACAGTACTATGTTTTAAATGAAAGAAAGTATTCCCTCACTAAACATCCTTGCATATATGTCCTCCTTAGACAATCACCCAATGTACCAAATACTCAGAGCTCCTAGGCTGTAAGGCAAGGTCAATGTTGCTTTTACTGTTTTGAAAGAAAATAGTAATCCAGTGATGAGATACATTTTGGAATAGGACACTTCCAGTTAGGTGCCTAAAGTATTTACATGTAAACTAACTGTATAAATTCTTACATAGTTACTGTAGATTTAGTAAATACCATTGTTGGATCAGCAAAGTAATTTCACTTGAAAGTTTAAGGCTTGACTCTATTGCTCCTATATGATGTAGTTTAAGATACCCTTGGACACCTTACCTGACAGTTAGCTGATGCTTCAGGAGCGTGACAGTTTTCTATAGCATCTTAGTTGTATCTGCCAGATCAGCAAAGATTTCTCAGATACTCCAGGGCAGCTCAAAATGGCAATACCTATTCAGGCAGCTAAATCCTTCCCCTAATAGCTGAGAAGCTGATCAGTCTGTAAACATTTTCTACTATATTGATCCTCAGTCCTACTTCAGGGTGGGCTTTAAAATTTTCAATCCTGGTTTCAGAAGAGTGGTTATGACAGAGACACCTAAGATAATTTTGTGTTTCATGTTTATTGACTAAACTATCTCACTTTATGTAATAGATTGGCCATAGTGACTCCCAGAATCTCTGCAATCTGAAATCACATGTTTACTGTAAGGAGTCTATTATGGGGATCTATATTGGTGTTACAAATTCTATTTCACAGAATAGGGTCTCTAATTTAGTAAATTTGTGCCGTTGTTTTAGATACCTATTGAAGGATTCCTGCTAAATTAGCTGTTTTGTATAGTTAATGTAATAGAGATAAACACTATTGATTTGGGGAGGGACCCTTCTGCTCTAACTTAGGTACCGATGTATGTATATGGAATCTCCTACTGAGTCCATTAAATATACTATATATACATATATATATATGTGTATATATATTCTTCTTTTAGCAACCTAAGTATTAGCAACCTAGGTATTGCCTTTAGAAAGAATAATTCGCAAAGCAGTCAGATAGGGATCATTAAGGAACTTCATTTCATTGCATCTCATTCTGATAACTTCACAAAGCTTAAGTTCTACTTAATCCACAACCTTCTTTGATTAATGTCAGAATATCTTCGTGTCTAGAGATGTAGTCTTGAGGACTTGAAGACTTAAATTTCAAGTTTGAAGCATTCAGACTAAAATTTTAAAACACAGCTGGCATATGCATTTTTAGTATTTTAAGAACCAAATTATGGAAAAAATAAATTAAAAGCTCTAAAATGAGAAAACATCTTTTCCACAAAGCTGTACAAAGTATTTGAATTCTTCCCCAGCACTAGTGCTATGATGTAACTGTAAATATCGAGCATCGTCATAACTAGCATATAGATAAAATTATTCTTTTGCACTCTATTTAGATGAAGCAACCTTAGTGTGTAAGATTTTGCAGCTGGTTCAAAATAGGGAAATTTGGTGCAGATTTTCATAAAAATGTTTTACAAAATGTAATAGAAAAAATATACATTTTCCTTACGTAATAGTTCTTTTGAATTAAAAGAGAGCTTATATGCTTATATCTGCATGGAAAGATAAATTTTCTATTAAATTATATAGGTTCAAAGGATGCATCAGTTCTATTTATTTTATATATTCTATGTATTTCTATTCTATTCATTTTTTTCTGCAGAAATTTCTGCTAGGAAAACAGGACACAGCTTTTTATAAGATTTGACCAAAAAGAGTGAAATAGAACATTTGCCCTCGTTAGCCTATCACACAGGAGAGAACAACATACAGTTGATTAAAATAGAAAAACATGCTCAAAACGTTCACTTAGGTAACGGTTAGGACAGAAAGATATACCACTAGCACTGTCACCTCCAGATAATAATGGAAATAACAGTTTTCATGACCAGTTGTCATGAGCAGATGAGTGTAAGAAAAATGGTTCTGTCAGTTCTCACTATACAAATAAAACAACACTGCCAGCAAATTATCTGCCACTGTGACATCAGATCTATTAATCTCATGCTACAAATGGCACAATTTTTAGTGATCTACTTTTTTAATGGTAATCTACTTCAAGCTCACTTATAAACAACCTGTGTAACTACAAAATATATTGGGATCCACAAATTACATCATAGCCATTACCTCACATGCATGCAACTGCCTACATGCAACTAACTCCATATGAAGACATGAATATGTCACAACTGTAATGCCTCATCATAATAATGCATGATAGTTATTATATAAGTATCTTAAAATAACCATTTATATAATTTTCATAATTTATAAATATTTTTATACTGTATGTTGTGCATGTAAATATATGCATTGCATATAGCTAAACTATATAATATATTCTATAGAAAAATATGTATTATGTAAATTAAATTTCATAAACATCCCTAGAAAATTCCATTATAAGTTTTAGCAATATCAAACTTATGTAACACCCCCGCATCTCATAGCAAGTCCATGTGGCACGGCAGCTGGGTCTTGCTGACAGCAGTGTTAGCATATGAACTTTACCTAACCCTACCGGATAAGAGAATGTGCTGGTTTGGGCTGGGATAGAGTTAATTTTCTTCATAGTAGCTAGTATGGGGCTGTGTTTTGGATTTGTGCTGAAAACAGTGTTGATACACAGGGATGTTTTAGTTACTGCTGAGCAGGGCTTACACAGAGTCTTTTCTGCTTCTCGCACCACCCCACCAACAAGTAGGCTGGGAGTGCACAAGAATTTGGGAGGGGACACAGCCGGGACAGCTGACTCCAGCTGACCAAAGAGATATTCCATACCATATGATGTCATGCTCAGTATATAAACTAGGGAAAAAGCTGGCTGAGGAACCGCTGCTTGGGCTGGGCATCGGTTGGAGGGTGGTGAGCAACTGTTTTCATTTGCATCACTTGCCTTTCTTGTTTGTTTTTGTTATTTTCCTTTTCATTACAATTTTTATTAGTAGTATCATTATTATTGTATTTTATTTCATTTCACTTATTAAACTGTTCTTATCTCAACCCACGAGCTTTCTCACTTTTACTTTTCCTATTCTCTCCCCCATCCCACCTGGGGGGAGTGAGTGAGCGGCTGTGTGGTTCTTAGTCGCCGGCTGGGCTTAAACCACAACAGAGAGTAACCTAGTTATAAGAACAGAAGAGTATCTTGACCTTAAACAACCTGTCAATCACTGTGAAGTTGCAGACTCCCAAGAACCCCCCAGATGGGCAGATTGTGAGTACGAGTGACAGCAGCAGCCAGTTGTTAGATTCTGGGTGATGCAGAAGAGGCCCATCAGGAACCGGGTATTCTCTGCTGCATCCTTGCCCTGATGGTGCCTAGTGTGACTCCAGATGAGCCGTCAGGGGCAGGAGAGCAAGATCTAAGAGATTCCAGAAGCACCCAAGAGACACCCCAGGGACCCCCAGCCCAGCCCAAGGACTGTGCACCCCACAAATTGAACTCCTTCAATTTTTCTTCTGAACCCTGCCATGTCCCCTGTGGGACAGGGGGACTGTATAATTCTTAAAAATTGCATATATCTGTGATTAAAGTGTTTGGTGTCAAGGTCTATTTAGTCTCCACACTGTCAATTTCATCTTAAACCACAATGGTCCTACACCCCTTGAGGCAATATTGCCCTTAATTTGTGCGGCCTCACAAAGAATTTGTTTAGTTGAGTAAACTTGACAGGTTTCACATCAAGGACAATGATCTAATCCTTCTTCTTTAATCATCTGAAGGAGTAGCTAATTCAAGGTGCTGGGTTTGCACTGATTGGGTTACTAGGGTTTCTCTGTCACTGTTCCCTTGATCCTCCCTGGTCTTTCTATTTGTTCTGATTAGCCTTAATCAGATAACTTAAGAAAAACACATCCCTCATGTGGGAAGGCAGGATGCGGGCCCCTGGGGTGGTCCTGTGCAGGGCAGGATGCGGGCCCCTGGGGTGGTCCTGTGCAGCTGATGGATCAGAGCTTGTTCTGAGAGAGACAAAGACGGGCCTGTGGAAAATTACAAGCGAAGCAATAAATAAGGGCTACGTGGCAAGGACTGGGCGTCCTTGAGAAATGAGGATGTAGATAACAAGTAGTTATGATCAAAGTAGAAGGGAGTTATACAGCTGCTCAAACTGCAAGTAGAAGAACATAAATAAAAGTAACTGTTAGGCTCAAACTGCAAGTAGAAGAACATAAACAAAAGTAACTTTTAGGCTCAGCCAATTAGGATCTAACAAGTAGGCGCGTATTAGGTCTAAGGATATAAATATGTGTTGCTTGAATAATAAAGACGGACTATGCTTTATCACTCATATTGAGTCGGACGCATCCGTTCCTTCAGCCGCGAACCGTCGGTCAACTCCTGGCATCGGGAAACTCCCGACATCTTCGGGAAACTCCCGACACCCTCATAGGAAAAAAGAGTGTAGACACAAGAAATCTGCTTTGACTTTAAATGCTCTAAGTTTATTGTTAGTTACTACAGTACAGGGACCGCTACTCAGGATTCTGTTGGAATTACGTAAGTTTTCTTTATCAGCTTTTAAAAATAGCTCTTGGTAAACTTTCAACTCTGCCTTTCACAAAAGCCATGCTTTATGTGCTCAAATCAGTGGATGTCTCCTCTCCCCTCCCACATGTGGTTAAATATATTGGTCCCAGATTTCTTTGCAGAAGGATCCAAATCATAATGAACTCAACCCAATCCCACAGTTACGGATTTTAACACTCACATCTAATGGATATTCCTACACTCCAAGTAGGAATTTCCTTGTATAGACGTACAGTAACTTCCAACATCTTCCTTCTTTCATGAAATCACATAGACTTTTTTGTGATTCATTTGGATTCCTTGTGCATGATTCCAAGTCTTCCCTGGTAAGATTTATCATCACAGAATGTGCTAATCTTGGTTCACTGTGCTAACTTCCAGTATGAAATGCATTTTATGAAGAGCAATTGTTTCTTTTCTGCTTCGAATTCCAACTTGTGATTGAATGCACAGCAACCACAGATCATTTTACATAGATGCATCTCCACAGTGTCTCGGGGTGAGGAATTGCTGTAACATGAAGTAAAATCTGGTGTCACTTCATTGTAACTTGGCTCCCTATATGGAATGTTAGGTTTTGTGACTAAAAGCTAATCCAGTCAAACACAGAGACCCAGCTAGGATCAGATGAACAATGACAGACCATGAACCCTAGGAGCTGAATCAGCTACTCCTAAAACCATCAAAGGACAATGATTAGAGCATTATCCCTGGTGTGAAGCTCATCAAAGGGTCAAGGAAAAAAAGTCTCTCTTGGAAGCGTCATGCAAACTAAATGGGATTACTGCCTAAAGGGCTATAGGATTTATTATGTAATGCAGTGAGGAAATGAATTTTTGTACTGTACAAAATTTAAAATGGAATGTCTCAGGAAAGGACAAAAGGCAGGGAAAAGGATTGATTAAGGTGGAACAGGGAGGAACAACCATGGGAAAACAGAGGGAAAAGGGTAAAAAGGGATGGGTTGACTGTAAGCAGGGCTTGATCAGTACACCTGTTTGACAGAGCCCTATGTTTCATTGACACAATCTGTCCTGTCTTCTCATTGAATCATATTTCTAACATTTTTCTGAATGGCTGAGCTCCCTGCTCTGAGTATATGTGTGTAACAGCTAGAAAACTTCAAGTTGGACTATTCAGGGAGTAGGATATGAGCCGCAATTACCAGCATCTGGAGGGAGAGAGACCCCCCCAACAAAGGGTCCAACGGCCCTGGAGGAAACTGGGGACTGGGAAAACTGCAGGATACCACAATCTGGAGACCAGCTACAGAACAGACACAAACTTGTGTCATGACTAGCAAACATGACATGGTGAGAGATAGTGACTGCATAAGGGGCCTATGGTCTGGGCATAGATATTGGACAGAGCTAAAGTTTGTCCTAGTACCTAAGGGATCTATGAATTCGGGTGTGCTTGTGAATCAAGAAAATGAGGGTGATCAATCCTGGTCAGCCTAAATGGGCCTAATGGGGGCCCAACATTGGCCCCCATTGTCCATGTTTCTGTGACTGCTAGCTGTGTTTACACAGGTGCTGGTAATGGTATTGCTCTCTGTGTTATTTGTGGGACTTGCCATGACTTCTGTGCATGCATGCTTGTATATGTGTGTTTATCAGGAATACATCCTCAGCCTCACCACTGACTGCACCTAGGAGTACAGAAACATATGCATCCATTCTGCTGTGATGGAGTAACCTGCTGTGCCTTAAAGACTACCCAATTTGACTCTATTTTCTACTGTAGTGGTCTGGGAAGGAGAAATCCTCTGAGTCCTGAAGTCCTACAGATTCAGCTACCCTTAATAAAACTTGTTTCTTGTCTGTTGTGAATTCCAACTTATGATTCAAGGAACCACAGATGCAGAGACCATTCTACATGGAGGAATCTCCACACTGTCTCAGGGTGAGGTGATCACATAACATGAAGCAAAAGCTGGTCCCACTTCACTATAGACTTGGCTTCCTACCTTGTCCTGTTGTGTTACCATCTGCCCCGTACAGTTAAGGGTTACAGATGCCAAAGCTCATTCTAGCCAAAGTTAAAAGGGCTTTTTTAGCCTAAATAAAGATTTTGTTAGTTTTTCTTTTTGTGAAAGATTCTTATGCAATAAAAGAGAAACTGTTACAAGAAAAGTTTGTGGCAAGAAACTATGGAAATATATTGTGAAAAAGATTAGGATTGTTTAATTGTTCTTTCTTGCTGTTTCTGAATCCTTTTAGTAAATCACTTGTCATATGTAATGTAGACCAATGATTTTAAAACATGGCTAAAAAGTAAAGAACAGTTTTGAGATTAAATATTGAAACAGCTTGATTAATATAAACTGCTTATTTTCCCTCACATTGTATTTATGAATAATGTATTTTTTTTAAAAAAAATCTTAAATGAGAATGGGGACTATTTTTACATTAAAAAATCCAAACAACAAAACCACACCCCAAAACAAACCAAACCATTTCTAACACAGGAAAACTGTTTCTTTGTCAGCAAAAATTTTAGTCTAGCCTAGTAGTACCACTCTACTGCATATCCTTCTCATTTAGATAATTTCAGTGCTATGTAGCAAAGTATAAATACATTTTAAAAGTGTGTATGCTTATGTGAACACTCTAATTTTGGTATTTTATTTTTAGAGAGTTTAGAATTTGTCCTGATCAATGACTTACAATGAATGAGAGTTAAACAATACTGTATTACTTTGCATTTTCTAGGAACAGAAACATGACAGTTATCACAGCTTAGAGGACATGAAGCAATTTGGTTGTCAGTCTGAACTTTTAGGTCAATTAGGATGAACAAGCAAGAGAATTCAAATCTCCGTAGGAGCAACCAGAGACCCTACCTTTTTATTTATTTATTTATTTGTTTGGATTCCAGGTGCATTAGTGGATGTGCTTTTACACATAAACTCTTATTTTCATTTGTTCATATATTTATGCTGTCAGCCTTCATAAATATCTGTATTTACTGTGTAAATTGTGCACTGTATATACTCAATTGAGTGTTTCCTTGTGTACAATGCAAGTTTGTTGCTTCTTTGAAGTAGAATCTCCAAGCAGATAAAAGTCCGTACAAAAGTAAAGATTCAGTTTAAAAAGCTTTATTACAGAAAGTTTCAAATAGGTCCACTTTTGGTGACTTAAAGTTCATAGAATCACAGAACAGTTTGGGTTGGAAGGAATCTTTAAAGATCATTTAGTCCAACCGCCCCTGCCATGGGCAGGGACATCTTTCACTAGATCAGACTGCTCAAAGCCCTGTCCAGCCTGACTTTGAACACTTCTGCTGATGGGCCACCCATAGCTTCTCTGGGCCACCTGTTCCAGTGTCTCTTCACCCTCACCATAAAAAAATGTCTTCCTTTTGTTCAATCTCAACCTACCCTCTCTCAGTTTTAAACCATTGCTCCTTGTCTTGTTGCTATAGACCTTGGTAAAGTCTCCCTCCATCTTTCCTATAAGCCCTCTTTAAGTATTGAAAGGCCACAATAAGGTCTCCTTGGAGCCTTTTTTTCTCCAGGCTGAACAACCCCAACTCTCCGAGCATCTCTCCACAAGAGAGGTGTTCCAGCCATCTGATCATTTTTGTGGCCCTCCTCTGGTCCATGTCTCTCTTGTGCTGGGGGCCCCAGAGCTGGATGCAGTACTCCAGGTGGGGTCTCACAAGAGCAGAGTAGAGGGGGAGAGTACCTCCCTTGACCTGCTGGCCACTCTTCTTTTTATGCAGCCCAAGATATGATTTGGTTTCTGAGCTGCAAGTGCACATTGCTGGCTCTCATTCAATTTTTCATCCACCCCCAAGTCCTTCTCTGCAGGGCTGCTCTTAATCCATTCATCCCCCAGTTTGTTTTGATATTGGGGATTGCCCCAACCAGGTGCAGGACATTGCGCTTGGCCTTGTTGAACTTCATGAGGTTGACCTGGGCCCACTCTTCAAGCCTGCCAAGGTCCCTCTGGATGGCATCCCTTCTCTCTAGCAAATCAATTGCACTACTCAGCTTGATGTCATCCCCAAACTTGCTGAGGGTGCACTCAATCTCACTATGTATGTCATTGATGAAGACATTAAATAGTATTGGTCCCAGAACGGACTCTCGAGGGACACCACTCATTCCTTGTTTCTACACAGACATTGAGTTGTTGACTGTAACTCTTCGGACACTGCCATACAGCCAATTCCTTATCCATCTACCAGTCCATCCACCAAACCTATTATCTCTCCAATTTAGAGGTAAGAATGTTATGGAGGACCATATCAAATGCTTTATAGAAGTCTAGGTAGATGACATCTGTAGCTCTTGTCCACTAACGCAGTCACTCCATCATAGAAGGCCACTTAGATTAGTCACACATGACTTACCCTTGGTGAAGCCATGTTGGCTTTCTCTAATCACCTCCCAGTCTTCCATATGCCTTGACATTTCTTCAGGAGGATCTGTTCCATGATCTTACTGGGCACGGAGTTGAGGCTGACTAATCAGTAGTTCCCACAGTCCTCCTTTTTAATCTTTTTAAAAACTTGTGATAGTTCAGTTCATAGCCAGATCAAGTTTTTAATCAATGCCTCCAACAGTGAAAAACTAAATAGATCAGATATCTAGATACTTAGATCAACAACACTGAAGACATAATTTCTTTCTGTTTTGGTTTCTTTTATGAAACACATTCACAGGACTGTAATTCATGTCCATGAATTGATTACTAATAATATACCTAATGGAGAAAGATAAGAGAAAATACAGAGGTATAAAATAATAGTTCTTGAATTTGTTATCTAATTTTGACAGAGAAAGCAATTCCACGAAGTAAAATAAACCCAGCCAAGACCAATGTATTAATTGCATGTTATTTCAGTGGAGAGGGGAATGTAATACTAATCCCTCTTTTCTCTTTTTAGCTAAGATTTAACATTTCTTATTATTGAAAATGAAAAAAAGTTTGTTGCAGAAACAATGGCTTGGAATGTTTTATAAGTAAAAATATTAATTCTCATTGCCTATCCCAAACTTCTTTTTTTTGGTTTTATTTTGAAATGTTAACACCTATGGGCATCAACAGATACACAGAACTCATAAGGGAGGCACTGATGAAAAATATTACCAAGTTAAATTTTTCAGTAAATCATCCTGCAACACAGAGATTAACGGTATGTAATTCATCATGGATAAATATCATTTCAGAAGATTGGATGTTACGAGCATATCTGTTTTCAGTTTGCACATCAGAACTCCAGTAGCTTTGTGTCTAATTGTGTGACTAATAGTTGTCCTCTTCTATAATGTGATGAGATAATAAAGACAAATGCCATTTTCTTTCTTCATTTTTTTCCCCATTCTGATTTCTTCCGCTCACTGAGGTTAACAGATTGCTCGTAAGTTTTTAAGTCTTGACCTCATGCCTGTTCAACTGAACAACTATTAGTGGAGGCATAGGTAGATGTGAAAATCCTAAATTCTACTAGTCTGACTGGTACCTGACATATAAAGAACTTCTGGGTTCTGAACCACGTTCTCAATTCAACTACAGTAAAAGAAGGTGGGACCAATTTCACCAGTGTTAGCTACCTAAAAGCCAATCAGCTAGCCAGAATTAATTGCTCGTTCTGCTTTTACAGAAGTAGGACAGAAACAACCAGCTCTGACAGTCAGCTTGTTCACTCAGCCTAATCAGTTGAATCACCACTGCAGGCATTTGTATCAATTTCTCTGTCAAGATGGGGAGCCTAGCTGATCAGCTTAAAATAGCCACTTAACTCTTAAGATGGCTATGGTTAGGAATCAATCCTACCATTAACACCATTAATAAAAGTTAGATTTCACTGTATCATCATGAAAGGGTGAATCTGAGCAAATAATTAGTAGCATAGTTTCCATATGCAAAAAAGATCTGGGCTTCATTAATTTTGTTACATATTCTTACTTGCTAAGGACCAAACCCTTGGTACATTCAAGTTAATGATAAAGATGCACATTTTTTCCTGGAACTAGGACTACAATTCCCAAGTAGCTTGAGCAATCACTTAATTTTCTGTATTGTCTTCAGATTACTTGATCTACATATTGATTTTAAGTTAATACACGTGTCCTATTATATTTCTGATTTGATGAGGTCCACAATCATACTGCGTGATTACCTACTGAGGCAAATTGCACTCAGCTCAGGTTCTTCCAATAACTCGTATTTTCAAACTACACTACTGCTGTTACCTGACCTATATACCTGGTTTCCCTCCTTTAGAAACCAAAAGATCAGATAGTGGGGTTTTTTCACCACAGGCTGAAATCAGGAGACAGTTGCTACATGTGCCCAAATCCAAGAAATACTACTGGGTTCAGTGGTAAAGCATGTGCCTTGATACCAGAGAGACCAGAATATACATCTGGGATGATAAAATTACTGCCTATATGATTTTTTCTTTTCATTGTAGGAGTTTGCACAACATAATGTACCTCAAAATCAGGCTCAAGAAGTTCAAGGTGTGAAATGAATGTTTCACCTAGCTCTGCTCCTTAGCTCTGGTGTAAGAGACTGGTAAGCAGAGTGTTATTTGCAGCGAGAAAAAGCTGCAAAATCAAATTGTTATTTGTATGAAAGCTGTTTCTGTAGAGAAATATCATCATAAAACGGACCCCTCTACTCAGAAAAGCCTGACTGTTGTAATATTCTAGGACTCCTAGATTTCATTTCTTTTTTTATGTCACCTACAGTGAATGCAGAGACATATTAAAAAAGCAGAGCATTATGGAAGGGGCATTAAGAGTCAGCAAGAAAGAACTGGATCACTGAGTGAATCACAAAACCCTTGAGATTTTTTTTTTGTTGAAGATGATGACATTTATATTTTAACATAACTTCTGCTATCACCTTCTTGATTGATGGCAACTGACAAGAGGCCAACCTTTTCCCCAAAAGAGCTGTATATGGAAAACTCTATATGGAAAAGTACAATTATGTCTGAGTCACAAAACTAAATGAATCATCCTAGGACTCTTCAGGTGCAACTACACTCAATAGCCAACTCTTCTCTAAAGGACTAGAGTGTTTTGAAACAAGGGAAAAAGTACTGGTGACAATAAAATTACTTGACTGAAACAGTAACAAAAAAGCGGAGCACTTTTTTGACAAATCTCAGAGCCTTTCATCTTTATAACCGGCTTATGCTTCAAATAAACAAAAGAAAGACATCTGCAATTTTATAATATGCATTTAGATATTTCTCAGGAACAGAAGAGCGGTTCCATTTTTTACAAGGGTTTTTTTCACTGGTATCCTCTTTTCCTTGGAAGCTTTTGTGACCTCCCTCCCCCCTCCCTGGTGGCTCAGCCCCAGCAGGGGCAGGGCAGGTCTCTCTGAGGGGGCCAGGACAGCCTTGGCCAGTTAAAGCTTGTTGGAAGCAGCTGTTTGGAACTGCCATGTTCACATGACTGCCACTCTCTCCAGGGGCACAATCAGCCAGCCAGTGACAATGGCATGACAGACCCCAGGGGTGGGGGAGGACAGCCCATTGTGTCAAGGGGAAGGGGAGAAGTGCATCTCCAGAGCCCCAAGGGCAGCCCCAGGAAGAGGCGGCCACACCTGCTGTGGGCACTCTGCTCCTCCCGGTGGGGACTGCAGGGCACCAAGTTGTTGTATCCTCCCCTTCCAACAGGCATATTCACTCAGGGAAAGTCTGAAACTGTCAGCCTGTGCCCCTGAAGGACACTGACCACAACAACAGAGTAAAAGAATAAGGTGATGGGAAGGGGCGCTGCGGAACAACTTTAAATGTGTTATTAATGAGGCTTTTCTGTATTGATTTGTGTATGACTGTAACTGTCCTTGTAACTAGACTAGTAATAGCTGTTGATTTTATTTTTGATTGGACTGTGAAAACATTAATTGGACTAACAATAAATCCTGGTTCCATAACTACTGTGCATTCCCTTTTGCCCATTACAAGATTTTGAATAAAAAAAACCTTATTCCCCGATTACTGGCTGGTGATGTTCCTGGCATCTGAAGACAAGGACCCTGTCAGAGCTCTAGAGAGATGATGATGTTGTCCAGGCCTTGGATTGGAGGGAGAGCAAGTACCTATGCCTGGTGCTGGGGTAATGTCACAGATGGGACTGATAGAGTGCACTGCACTAGTAAGAGAGAAGCAACAATATATTTTATTGATATGAAGTATTGAGTTAACAAAAGTTCAATGGTAAATGCAACTGGTTTAGCAAGATTTGATGGCAAGGTACACTTTGATTATTTACTGCATAGAGGACAGGATCAGACAAAACTGTCTGGGAGACCCTCCCGTTGAGTCATGAGGTTCAGAAAGGACCCCCTTGCATTATAAACTCCTTCTCAGAGAAGAGTTTAGGTGCGGCTGGATCCCATCCTAGTCCCAAACTTGGTCAGCAGTTTATGTCTAAAGGATTATATATATGCAATCAATCCTTTCTATCACTTAGCTAAGGTTTCAAAGTTTAGCATGCTATTAGTCACTTACCAAGAATCTGTTGCAGTGAGGAACCTCTCAACCTCAAGGAATAACCTTGAGAAGCATCCCTACTCAAGGGGAGATCCTGGTGTGCAGCCCGCTGTTGTTTCAGGAGAACTCAGTGGGCCCTGGGCTGTCTACTATTTACGGAATGAGATGATTGACTTATACTCATATTTGCATACCAGCAAGACATCTGGTCACTACTCCAGACAGCCCTTGGCTACTGTGTTGCCATCCCTCTCCCCAAAGTCCAACTCAAGCTAGATGCAGCCATCACAACCCCCACTGGTGGTTATGGCTTAAGGCGGGGTGGCGGGGGGGGCGGAACGCACTGCCACAGGCAAGGGTGGCCTCACCTGTAGGAGGTGAGCTGTGGTCCAACCGAGCACACAGTCACCAGGATAAGGAGCTGTTGGAGGACATGGACAAGCAGCATAGCCCCAAGGAGGGAGAACAGCTTGGCAACTACATCAACCAATTCCCTCAGGACTCTGGGATGCATCTCATCAGGTCCCATAGACTTACGTATGTTCAGGTTCCTCAGGTGGTCTCAAACCTGATCTTCTCTTACGGTGGGACTGACTTCACTCCCCCAGTCCTTGTCTTGCGGTCCATCCACTCAAGAGGCGTGGCAAGAGAAGTTGCCAATGAAGACTGAGGCAAAACGTTGTTGAGTACCTCTGCTCTCTCCTCGTCCGTTGTTACAAGTTTGCCAGTCTTGCTCATCAAGGGGGGTTCACTTTCTTTGACCTTCCTTTTCTGGTTGACATACCTTGCTAAGTTCAGCTCCAGCCACACCTTGGTTTTCCTGACCCTGTCCCTACACAACTGGGCAGCATTCCTATACTTTTCCCAGGATACCTGTCCCTGCTTCCACTGCCTGTGCATTTCCTTCTTGCCCTTTAGTTTGACCAGCACGTCTTGACTCATCTGTCACAGTCTCTTCCCTTCCTTTCCTGATTTCTTATACTTGGGGATCAAGAGCTCTTGGGCTCTATGGAAAGCATCCTTAAAGATCTGCCAGCTCTGCTGTGCTCCCTTGTCCCTGAGGGCAGTTTCCCAGGGGCTCCTATTGACTAACTCCTTGAACTGCTGGAAGTTTGCTTTCCTAAAATTCAGGGTCCTGACTTTGCTCTTTGCCTGACCCATATCCCTCAGGACTGCGAACTCCACCCACGCATGACCACTGCAGCCCAGGCTGCCTCTAGTCTTCATGTCTCCAATTAGCTCATTTGCGTTGGTGACCAACAGGTCCAGTAACACATCCCCTCTGGTAGGGCTGTCTATTGCCTGGCCTAAGAAGTTATCCTCAATGCATTCCAGGAGTCTCCTGGATTGCCTACAGCTCGCCCTGCTACTTTTCCAGCAGATGTCAGGACGGTTGAAGGCCCGCAGCAGGGTGAGAGCCTGCGCATGTGATGTCTCCTGTAGCTGGAGTAAGGCGGCTTCGTCAATAGGCTCCTCTTGATTGGGCAGCCTGTAGTAGACACCAACCACAAGGTTCCCTTTGTTGCCTCGGTCTCTAATTCTTACCTATAAGCTTTCAACTCTTCCTGTTTGTTGCCCATACTGTGCGCATGAGTGTAGAGGCACTTAAGCAGGGCTGTTGGCCATGCCAATTCTTAAAGGAACACACACCTTAATTCCTTTGAGGTATTTCACTGTGTCCCTGTTGGCTCTTAATACCTCAGGAGCCCCTGGCTCATCTCCGTAAAACTTCAAGTGTGCTCCACTGTACCCAGCATATCTCAGAGCAACAGGCTGAGGGTCCTCGCTAGCACCCCGCCCCTCTAACCCTGGCATGTCACCCCATGGCTTGTGACAGGCAAGCGTGATGTTATCCCCTTCCCTCTTCAAGTCTAGTTTAAAGGTCTTTCAATCAGCCCAACTAGCTCATGAGCAAAGACCCTCTTCCCCCTTTGAGAAAATCCCATCTGACACCAGCAGGCCTGGTGCCATGTAGACCATCCCATTATCGAAAACCGCAAAATTCTGGTGCTTACACCAGCCACGGTGCCATGTATTAATAGACTAGGTCACAGAATCATAGAATCACAAGGGACCTCTGGAGATCATCTAGTCCAACCCCCCCCAGAGCAGGTTTACCTAGAGCAGATTGCACAGGATTGCATCCAGGTGAGTTTTGAGTATCTCCAGAGAAGGATCTGTCTCTTTCAATATCACTGCCCACAACTGGAAGGATAGAGGAAAAAATTACCCGTTCTCCAGATTCCCTTACCAACCATCCCAAGGTGCTGAAGTGTCTTTTGATTGCGCTTGGACTACGTGTTGCAGCTTCACTGCCACCCACATGGAAGAGCAATAATGGCTAATAGTTTGAAGGCTGTACCAGGCTAGGAAGTTTCCTAGTGATATCCTTAACCCTGGCCCCAGGGAGGCAGCAGACTTTCCTAAGAGGAGGGTCTGTTTGACATATTGGAGCCTCTGTTCCCCTCAGAAGGGAGTCACCCTCAACTATTGTTGTGGGTTGACCCTGGCTGGATGCCAGGTGCCCCCCAAAGCTGCTCTATCACTGCCCCTCCTCAACTGGACAGGGGAGAGAAGATACAACGAAAAGCTCCTGGGTCGAGATAGGAAAGGGAGAGATCACTCAGCAATTACCATCATGGGCAAAACAGACTCAACTTGGGGAAAAATTAATTTAATTTATTGCCAATCAAATTAGAGTAGGATAATGAGAAATAAAACTCAATCTTAAAACACCTTCCTCCCACCCCTCCCTTCTTCCCGGGCTCAACTTTACTCCTGATTTTCTCTACCTCCTCCCCCTGAGCGGTGCAGGGGGATGGGGAATGGGGGTTGCAGTCAGATCATCACACGTTGTTTCTGCTGCTCCTTCCTCCTCAGGGGGAGGACTCCTCAAACTCTTTCCCTGCTCCAGCATGGCATCCCTCCCACAGAAGACAGTCCTCCATGAACTTCTCCAACATGAGTCCTTCCCACAGGGTGCAGTCCTTCAGGAATGGACTGCTCCAGTGTGTGTCCCCTGTGGGGTCACAAGTCCTGCCAGCAAACCTGCTCCAGCATGGACTCCTTTCCCCACGGGTTCACAGGTCCTACCAGGACCCTGCTCCACTGTGGGCCTCCCATGGGGTCACAGCCTCCTTCGGGCATCCAGCTGCTCCAGTGTGGGGTCCTCCAGGGGCTGCAAGTGGATATCTGCTCTACTGTTAACCTCCGTGGACTGCAGGGAGACAGACTACCTCACCATGGTCTTCACCATGGGCTGCAGAGGAATCTCTACTCTGGCTCCTGGAGCACCTCCTTCCCCTCCTTCTTCACTGACCTTGGTGTCTGCAGGGTTGTTTCTCTCACATATTCTCACTCCTCTCTTTGGCTGCAATTGCTGCTGTGCAGGTTTTTTTCCCCTTTCTTAAATATGTTATCCCAGAGGTGCTACCACTGTCGCTGACTGGCTCGGCCTTGGCCAGCGGCAAGTCCATCTTGGAGCCAGCTGGCATTGGCTCTGTCGGACATAGGGGAAGCTTCTGGCATCTTCTCACAGAAGCAACCCCTGTAGCACCCCCGCCCCCCCAAAACCTTGCCACGCAAACCCAATACAACTATAACCTGTTTATTCTTCCTTGTCAAGGTGGTTGTGATACAGGGGGGTAGGCCTTTCTGACCTTGGCAACAACTCTCATGTAGACGGATCATCATCCACATCATCCATTGACTGACCTTCCAAATCCAGATCCTCATACCTGTTGTACAGAGGCACCTGGGAAGGCGAGGTAGGCAGGGAGGGCATTCGCCTGCTGTCCTGCGAGTGGACTTGCCTCCATTCACTCCTTCCCTTTAAGTTACTGCCTTCTGCGTGATGGGAGAGGATACAGGCTCCCCTTGATCCTGCATTTTTTCTGGTGTATGTTCCTGTTTCTGTCTCAGGGAGGGCAGAGCATGGTAGCACCAGTCTGTATCTTTCTCATACTCCCCGATGATCCTTAACCTGTCCACTTCCTCTTGAAGCTCTGCCACCAAGCTCAGCAGATCATCTATTTGGTCACACCTCACACACGTGTTCTCACTCTGCCATCAGGTGTATTAGTGAAAGGCTCTGGCACACCCTGCAGCCTGAGACCTGGATGGCTGCATGTTTTCATGGGAGCTCTGTCTGGGTAGCCATATCAGTTCTGGTGAGTACAGAGGACATAGCTTTCTGCTGGGTGGTTACCATAGCTAAGCGACTTCTGGGAGGGTGATGACCACCAATTAAACTGACCTTTTCATCTGGTAGGGTGACAACGCCCTTCCTCCATGCCCTGCCATGCAAGCTGCCATGCCACGCCCTGTCTGCCCGCTCTGGTGGCAGTGCTCCTGGTCACTAGCGCTCCCTAGGCTGTTTTTTATAGGTGTGGGGGTGGCTGCAGTTGCTCTGGCAATGCCCAGACCTCATCAGCATCTCTCCTGAGAGCTGCCAGCTCGTGGCAGGTCTCTACACCGCCTTGGTGTTTCCCTGCCTCAAACCCACCCCCTCTGCATCAAGATCTGCTGCTCTGCAGCAGATTGGGCCAGCTACCAAGCAGCTCGCCTTGGCTGTTCTTGAGACTCTGAGTGTCGGTGTGTAACACGATTTTGGAAAAAAATTGCTATTTTTTAAAAAATGGTAGCAGTTTAATATAGCCATAGTATATATAATTTTGTTACTTTATTTTTTAAATTAACTAAAGTTTAGATTGATTTTAAATGCTTTAATTCTTAAACTGTTCATATCAGGAAAAATATAATATATTCTGAAACTTATGGACTCTCCATTAACCTCTAATTTAAAGGCTTTCTGTAAGAACAAATGTTTGAATTTCAGTGCTCACTGCAAAGTTGTTAAAAATGCCCCACTAAATATTTTGAAGGAAATATTTTTAATTTTAAGCAAATTTCTTCCTAATACCCAATCATAACCTTGAAAAAAATTACCTTGTGAAGAATGAAAATAAGCAAAATGGCTGCAAAACTATATAACAGTTAAAACTGAGTGCTTCAGGGTGACCTCATAACTGGATAACCCAGGAAGACAGTTGCATATGTGGGAGCCTGCAGAAAAAAAAAAATAGTTCAGAAGAAACTGTTACTTTAGGGACGTTGTATATATAGTTATGTAGCTTACAGGAGTGCGACATCCGCACTTTTGGTTCTGTTTGGTTTTTGCATCTTCAGATGAGTATAATAACACTGGAAAGCAGAACCCCAGGGTTACTCTATTTCTTTTCTAAAAACAGGAAATACAAGTTAACATAAGCATCTTAATGCTTTTATGATTTACTGGTTGTACATTAAAAATATTCCTCAAAAGAATAACATACCTTAAGGTAAACACTTATTTCTGGGGTGGGGGAAATAGAATAATTACAGAAATACTGCTCTGCTATCACTGAAATCAGTGGACATACTACTGCAGCACTGGTATGTCTTTATTAACATGATCAGGAAAAAATGTTTCCTTTACCTCTATAAACATACTGTGCAAAGACCATCATTACATTCTTGCTGTTCCTGCTAATTTCTGAACAGCAACAAAAAAAATGCAACTGCGGAGTTCCAGGGTAGTAAGTACAATTTCTAACAACACTACTGGGGGATACATTCTCAGCATGTTTGGATAGATTTTTTTTTTTATTTTATTTTATTTTATTTTATTTTATTTTATTTTATTTTATTTTATTTTATTTTAATTCTAGGCATAATACAGTCAGGATGTCCTCTAAACTTTTCCCATCGCACAAAGTAATTGTTCAAGCTTTTTCAGTCCCCAGGGCTTAAGCTTTTAAACTGAGCACTTTCTTTTATTCTCTTTCTCATGGATATAGTGTAATTTTCACAGGAGTAACTGAATCAGTTTCTCCCCTTTTTTCTCTCTGTTATACACTATGAGGCTCACACTCTAGGAGCATCAGCTAAGGTGCTGACTAGTAGAATTCCCAGAACTTGAGAATTTACTTCTCCCATCTCTGCTTTTCACTCTTCTCCCTGTGGAGACAGCTTGTACTTCCACCAAGGCACTTACATGTTCAGTTACTCTCTGCTGGTTGCTCAGAAAGCCATACACCATTTCAGAGGAGATGATGGCTGGATGACAGCAGTTTGTTGGGCCACGGTGCTCTATGCTAAGTTAATTCATAGCAAATGAAAGTGAAATGTAAAAGGTATGTCAGGAACTCACCTCACCATATGCTTGTTACTTCTTTGACAACTGAACTCAACAAGTTCAGAAGCAGAAGGCATATAGGATTTTGATCAAATTAAGATATTCTTGCATTTGTCTGACTATACAAGTAAGCCTTGAAATGGGGACAAAGTTCACTTAAACTCTGTGATACCAGTCCCTAATTTTCTGAAACTCATTACTGAGGTAAGTAGTGAGCTGTGGCCAACATTATGACTTGCTCCCCATTTTGACCTGAACTTTAACTTCTTATTTGCCTTTGGCCATGGGAAATGTTGCCCTTGTAACATATGATCTGCAGATCACTGTACTAAGAACTTTTTATATTGTCAGAATGACATAAAGAGGACTTCATATAAATGAATAAGGCTAATGATAGATATTTTTGAGAAACATTGCTTTGCCACAATACATGGTATACAGTAAAAACATATATAAAGCTATCAGTAGTAAAGAAGAAGTAATATCATACTATTCCTGTAAGTTGGTTAATTAAAGGAGCAGAGGAAAAGATGGCAGAGGATTTTGTTAACTGTACACAAGCTTCTGTGATAGCAAGTTCTGCTTCCAGGTTGACTTATTTTCTTACATTCCTAGCCTGCCCTTTCAAAAATGGGGAAATTTTCAGTATTGGAACAAGCTTGGAATAAAAAGTGATATAGAAGTATTTCTAAAAACTCACTTACTACAAAATAAAAGCTGTATATAAATCGGTGCTAGAACTTTTGTTTAAGAATATTGCTAATATTTACTGCAATATGCAGTCTTTTTAATTTTTTTTTGTATTCTAATCAGGTACTTATATTTCTGTTTTCCCCAATGAGCTCTATAAAACCTAAACAAAAACCTGAAGTTGTTAAGAAAACCTGGCAATCATTTGGTTCAGCTCCCTGCTCAAAGCAGAGTCAACTAGAGCAAGTTGCTCACATCCATGTGCAGTTGGGTTTTGAATAGCAACAAGGACACTCTTATAACCTTTCTGAACAACCTGTTCCAGTGTTTTGACAACCCTCATGGTGAAAAACAGGTTTTCTTTTGTTGACTAATAAGCTTTTTTACATTATTTTATTTGGGACTTTAAATTCAATTTCCATTTTACTGGAGTGAGTCTTGCACTTTGGGGAGGGGTCTTTTTGTCTTAATTGTTTGGAAGTAAGTTAGAAAAGAGGAATAAGTTATGCTCTCTCTTCAGCTATCCTTCCCTCCACCTGAGATACCTATCTTATCTAAGTTTCTCTGAGATCCAACTAAAATGATTGAAAAAATGTTTACAGTATTTTCAAGTGAAAGGCTTCACTGAATAGGTGTTTTATGTGTTTGAAGGCTTTCTAAAATCAGGGCCTAAAATCAAGAAAAAACTTAGGGACCTTTTTTCTTCTTCAGTGAAGTTTTCAATGAGAATCCTAAGTCACAGTCTTAAGTCACAGAGAACAAGCATCTGCTTCTTGAACCAAAGGAACAGTTTCAGTAATAGGCAGTTGTAGTAGGTAGCCACATTTTCTAGAGATCAGGCACTAGAGCGGAATGCAACTCCAAGTCTTTGCTTATCTATTGTGCATGTGCTTATATATACAATGAAAGAGCCAGCCATAAAAAAGCCCAACAACAAAAAACAAAAAACAAAACAAACCAAACCCCTCAACATTTGAAATTAACTTCCTACTGTTAAACATGCTTCTAAAACACGGATATAAATAATAACAAATCAATATCCTCTAGTACTGAGAATATGACCTTATTCCATCAGGCCTTGTAGCAGTGTATAAGTAATAGAAAGGCTGTTACTCAACTCAGAGTGCACTTGGATGTATGGGAGGTCACCATGGATCTGTTGCCTACTGGTCTGTGGTTTCTGTTAGAATAATTACTAACTTCTCCAACTTGGTTGCTGGCTAATGGATCTCTCAACTTCTAGAATGTAACATTCACAAAACATATCAACTTGCAAAGTAAATTTTGTTTCATCTGATATTATCAAATATGAAATAAATGGGTGCAATTTTTTTTGCCTTCCTTGTTGTTTTAAAGCAGGATTTTTTCTGTTGTCTAAAAGGATGAAAGCTATTTTATGCACAGGATTATTTCAATGATGTACAAGACACCCTACAAACATGCTATGCAAACCTGCGTGTGAGGATGCATTGTAATACTTTGAGTGATGTAATTTAAGTCTTAGAGTTTATTTTCCCCCTAAGAGAAGAAGGGCTCTTAGAGTCGAAAACTTCTCAAGTATTTAATCTAGTGTTGGAGTCTCTCAAAAAGACACATGAACATTTTTCAATCTTAGAAAATAAGAATAGTAAATAAATAATTTATATTGTCAAAATAAAAATTAAGATAGTTTACATCCTAAATCTGCCATCCTTATTCTCACTGAATAGAATCTTATTCTTAAAGGAGTGCAATTGGTCCTAATTCTCCTGCAGTCTGTTAAACTGTCTTGGATTGGTTTCATCTAACTTTTAGTATTAAAATAGGACATTTGAGCTAAGAGTGTAGTTGCCATAAACTCACTATAAAGTAAGTGGAAAGAGGTAATTATTAATCTGAATTATCCTCTACAAATGCCCATCTCCCAGTATAAACTATATTCGCAATATAAACATCATCTCATTTATGAGCCTAAAATTAGGTGGAATAAATACAGATCAAAATAGTTCACTACTTTCTGTGATTATTGTAGCAAAATCTTATTGTAGTGTTTATTAGACAAAAAGGAAAAAAAAAGGGAGCGGCTAAACAAGCTTATATTAAGTAGAATTCATCAGTAATGGGAAGGTGAATTTCAACATAAAACAGTGGTTGATAATAGCAACATATTTTCAATGTTTCACCTACAAAAGAAAGCCAAAACTAGCTGCTTTAATTTTACACATAAACTTCCAATAGTAAAAATGTTAGGGGAAGAAGACAAGTAGAAATTAAGTATCAGTTATTCCTGTAGTTTTCTTTCTCCAGAGGCAGACATTGTGTTGATTTTTCATGAAGGCATGACTTATTACTCTTTTCGTAAGTTTTAGCAAATATAAGCTAAAAACTTTTTATATGTTGGTAGGAGTTGAAAAGTAGAAAAAAAATCGTATTTTTTAGTTCAAAAGACATTATTGAAAAATATGGTATGTGGGTGCTTTATTATGTACATGTCTGCAGTAAGCAAAAAAGAATGATAAAGGATGGAGCATGTTACGTGGACATGCTACTATCTATTTCCATTTGAAAGCATTTAAAAGTAGTTTTGCAATGAGAATGTTATAAATATCCATGCTGTCACAAAAGGAGCATTGAGAAGTGGTAATGGGAACACAGCATATGCCTCCTTCTGTTCATTTTCCAGTAGATTAATTCCCTGCAACAATGTATTGCAGCAGTATCTGTTTTTTCTTAAGGCTAGAGAGCTGCAGCTGAATCAGATCCTTATACAGCTAATTCCTTGTTTCCGGACCTTACCTCAAATACCAGTTTGTTACTGTTGTTTATATGCTTTGATATTTTTGTTTGCATTCATACTGGATGGGTTTTTGCCTCATAATTTTGAAATCACATATATCCTTTATATAAATAATCAGTGGGCACTATTCATTATTGTCTTCATAATAAATATTTTAAGGAATTGTCTAATAGTCTGTTATTTTAGAACTATTAGGTTTTTCAAAAATTACTGCAGTATGAGATCATGATGTACCTAAAAATGCTCCCTCTGAGCGTTTACAGCAGGTCAAGCTTATACTGAGTTCCATAATGGAATGAGATCATTAGACAGAGTTTACACTGAAGAAAATGGCCATGGCTACTACGTGTTCATGATAATGATATTAGTAAATGTCATCAATTCAGCTTGTTCTTTGAATTATGGCAAAGTACTCCGATATGAATCAGAAATATAAAGCCTACAAAGAAAATAAAAGCCTAATTTTATGAAATGAATAGGACTAGCCTATTTAATGATCTTGGACTAACTTCTTAAGGCAATGACTTGGGTCAGTTCAAAAGAAAACTAGTTTGCATAAGTTAGCTCTAAGTGATGCTTACCTATTAGAAATTATTTTTACAGAATAAAATAATGGTTTTTGCACTCCTTGGCAAATTTCCCCCCTAGCAGTAGAGAGAAAATAATATTTATTGGGAATTCCTAAAATGTAATATTAGTTGATACCTGCCATACAGGGAGAAAAATGTTGTTCAATAAAGGCAGGTTGCTCAATAAAAGGTTTATCTTTTCTCATATTCTACTTCCATAAGATCTTTGCACATAAGATTGTCCTTACAAGAAGAATATTGTTTCAGACAGAATGGCTGTTAATGCGGTTCAAGTCCCTTTAATGTTATGAGAACTGAATGCAAGGATGATAAAGGGAACTACCCATTAAATACCTTGAATTTGAAACTGAAAATTCTCAACAATCCAGTGCATTGTATCTATTCTATTTCATTCTAAATAACTATGGAATGTATGATTTTAGCCGTTGTCCCCAGTCATTACATGGAGAACAGATTTCATAAAATTAAGTACCATAAAATAATTCAAAACACTGGCTAGAGAAAAGACTGGAGAAAAAGAGATAAAATTAAACCAGAAAAAAATTGTATGTCATCTGGCACATCCAATTTAGGTATATTATTTGGTGTCTAATTTACAAAAGACATGTTCCTGGACCCAGAGGACCATCCGATCAACTGAAACTATACTTCTTTTATTGACTGATAAATCACTCTCTTGACTTGAAAAAAGATAAGTGATCCTTAGCGTAAGGCTATAATGAAAGGATATTCTTAGTACCCTCATGTTGCACAAATGTGGTGGTTAGAGCAGCCAAAGAAGAGTTGGAACATACAAATCCTAGACCTTTCTTAGCTAGAATGGATTGAATCTGTGCCTCCCACAGCTGAGGAAAGTTGTCTAAGTATTAGATGAGGCTACCTGAGGATCCCGGTAACTGTGTTCTCAATTCCTTATACTGGCACACAGCTACTTTGGATTCAGGAAGACATGAGTCCATTTAGGAATGCAAAAAAAAGCTGAAAACCCCTTACTTTAGAAAGCATTTATCTGGGAATTATTTCTGTTCCTCTGATTTCAAGACTGGATTTTTTTGATCTGCCAGGGGGATTAAGATTTTTCAATTTAGGAATGGAGTGCAGCTTGTTAACATCAAGTTTCTAATAGCTTTTTAAAGGGAATGATGGCATAGCAGAAAATTAAGACTGAAGAAATACCAATTGATAGCTCTAATGCAAATGTCACTGATCTCTCAAAAAACACCCAGAAATGAAAATTCAGATCTTACTGTTAAATTCTGCCATGGGCAAAAAGGAACACATTGTATCTATGTGGAGCTAACATTTACTGTTAGACCAAATAATGCTTTAACAGTCTAATACTCCAAATTATCTATTTGTACAGAGAAGCTTCATTAGAAAGGCAGCTAAAATAAAATAAGAAAAAAACCCCAAACCAAGAGTACTTATTATTTACTCTCTTTCTTCGGCATTGTGCTCTTCCTTCTAATGTCCCCCTGTGCCAAAAGATCTAAGCTGAAGCAGAAGGTAGTCACTGAAATCATGGGCGCGGCCCCCTCGTCCCAGCACCCTGCTCAAGGCTTTGGGGTGTCATTTTTCCTTCCCCAGCCTGTTGCTGGCTCCTCTGGGGGCCCTGCAAGGGAGGCAGCAGGTCCCCCCACCCCATGACACAAAGGGCTGTTGCTCCCTTCCTCCCCAGCTCTGTCAGGCCTTTGCCCCTGGCCTGTCAGAGGCACTCCCCAAGCCAGCGGTAGCTCCCACCGGGCAGCAACAGTCACGTGAGCACAGGAGAGGGGGAATCGGCTCCAACCGGCTCAAACTGGCTTTAACCAGCTCCAACTGGTTCCAAGTGGCCAAAATCCCCTGGCCTCTGAGAGACACCTGTCCTGGGCCTGCTGGGGCTGCCGCCAGCCCACAGTGCATTTCATCATTCACTGTATTTTCTTTCACGTAATCTATTAAATGTATTACATGTTCTCTCCAAATATGAACACACTCACAAACAACTGAACACCTTAACCACTACCCTCATTCATCCCATTTTTTACCCATCTGGTAGTTCTTCCATCCACGCTGTTATATCCTAACTAGGATGCAGGAATGGGAAGCTGCTGAAGCCACAGTGACTCTCACTTGTATGCTGTTCCCTTCTCCACAGACCTAGTTATTTTACCACAGAAGACAATCAGATTGTCTAGGTCTAGTTCACTCTTTACCTTTGGACTATTCCCAAAGCCATCTCCTTCATTTACCCAGAAACATGCCCCAAGGGAAATCACACAAAAATCTTCCCCGGGACTGAATTCAGCCTAACAGCAGTGCCCCAGTGACTGTGGGGGAGGCCGCTGAGAGGGGGAGCCAGGCTCTTCACAGAGGTGCTTGGTGGCAGAACGAGGGCGTGGCTGGAAATGAGACTCATGAAAGCAATCAAGATGCCCACAGAGGTTGTGTAGGCTCCATCTTTGGAGGCTTAAAAGATCCAACTGGACAAATCCCTAAGCACCCTGGTCTGACCTCAGAGATGACCCTGCTCGGAGCACGAGGTTGGACTGGAGACCTCTCGAGGTCCCTTCCAACCTGAATTTTCTTGTGATCGTATGATCCTAATTGCCTTTCTCCCAAATATAGTGCTTTTTAATTTTCTCTTTTGGGAAAAAATACATTACAAACAAACAGAAATGAGGACAGCTAGACCAAAGGACTTGTAGACATCTTGCTGGAAATGCCTTTCGCTTTCCATTCACAGGAGAAAGATGGTTGTTCTTCCTATAATAACATGAAATCCAACCTTATGGGGATCTTCAAGCTTGCTTTAGCACAAGCTTTTTACTTGTTTGCTTGTTTTCTTTGCATGGGCTTAATACGGTCATTTAATACTTACAGAAAACTGAAACACTTCTAATAATAAAGCATTGGATCTTTTGAAGTACTTCTTGCTTTCATGTAGTAGATATTATGAGAATTTATTGCCAATATGTTTGTTAAAATTCAAATTTTAAACTAGATCTGGTCAGATTTACTCTGCTAACACTCAGGAATCATTCAAGTGAAAAGAGTGGTCTAAATTGTAGCCCTACAAGACGTCACATAATTCAAAGACATTCAAACAATCAAGAGGAGTTTTTTTTCCATTTTCACAGTTTCTTTCCTGCTTCTCCTTGCTTCAGAAGAATAATAATTAGTTCTTCATATAGACCAGCAGCAAACTTTAAGCCCCAATAATCTGTTCATACTTCACTGCTTTCTAGTCCACAGACTCATGGGTATACATTAACCAGTAATTCTTGTGTGTCTGGAACAAATAAACATAAGGCACCCCCCACATAGGCTATAATTTCAGTATATGATGAGTTGCTACTCTAGTGAGAGAACTAGTAAAACAAGATGCAGCTCAGTATTAAATAGGAGTAAAAATGTAGACAGTGGAAATCAAAATGAAACCAAGCATATTGCATTTCAGATAAAAACCATAGAGAAATATTTATCTTTATGTTGGATTTATCTTTTTTTATATATATTTTGCTGTTTGTCTTTAGTCTCATTCAGAATGTTGCAAATGCCTACTCAAAACAAGAAAGATGAGAAATGTGGGGGAAAAAAAACAGTAAGCAGCAATTATTTGAAGACAATTGTTTTGTTAAGGAATCCATTATGTTTTCTGTCCTTGAAATTAGAAAACTTACTTCAGTTGATTTGTAGCTCTAAGAGAAATAACCTTACAATGTGGCACAGAAACATAAAAGCATAGAATTATCTGAAGAGCTGTATTCTAAATTAAAAACTCTGTCCTTAATTATCATCACAGTGATGTAGCTTTTGACTAGTAGACTTACAAGCTTCGTAATAGCTTCATTGGGAATTTGGCTTTTGTTGGAAATTGGAGCTACAACTTCCTCAATTTAAAAGGAAAGAGCAGTGTTAAAGAATTTGTGCAGCTAATTCTCAAATGTGGAATTTCCATGGTCTGAAGCAGTTTTAGAGATTGACCCTTAGAAAATGATCTAATATCCCCTTTCTTTTCATGGGCTTTTGAGGAAATTAGAATCTAAAGACTATAGATGTTACTTACCTCTGTGGTAAACCAAAATATGTGGTTATCAGCGTTCATGCTCTTTACTGATTAAGACATCTGAGAGAACAACCCTGATTACCAGCTCAAGTAAGATTGGTTTGTAACTTCTATTACTGAACAGAGGCCCAAGAGATAAATGTGAGGATAAATGGTCTTTTTTCATAAATTACTTTGTTCAAATGCAAATAAATAAAACCTAGCCAAATAAGTTACTACTGATAAAAATGCAAGTAGATATGAAAAAGGAAGATAAGGCATATCTGAGCTTAGGGATTTAATAGTGGATTATAACTCCGGTGTCATCAACTCAAGCCCCCAGCTACAGCAGGAAACTATGTTATACAGTCCCTAACAAAAGTTCAGAGAAAACTGAACTAACTATAAGGAAGACAAAAGAATTAGGTTTCTGATGGTTTAGAAAAGACCTAGTTTGTCACAGGATATGACAAGAGCTCTATGGAAGGCTGCCACAAAAAACAACAATAATAGTGTTTTCCTTATCAAGAGGAATAAGACAACAATTAATGCCAGCAAGACTATTTTCACTAGATACTAGGAAAAAAATAGTAAAGTCTAGTAAACAGCGCAATAGACTGTAATGGGAAGCTGGTACAGTTTTAATCATTTGAGTTTTTTAAAAAAATAGGTTAAAATCTGTCAAAGAATCACAGAATAACAGGGGTTGGAAGGGACCTCCGGAGACCATCTAGTCCAACCCCCCCGTCAGAGCAGGTTCACCCAGAGCAGATTGCACACGAATGCATCCAGGTAAGTTTTGAGTATCTCCAGAGGAGACTCCACAACCTCTCTGGGCAGCTTGTGCCAGTGCTCTACCACCCTCAAGGTAAAGAACTTCCTCCTCATGTTTAGATGGAACTTCCTATGACCAAGTTTGTGCCCATTACCTCTTGTCCTGTCACTGGGCGCCACTGAAAAAAGACTGACCCCATCCTCCTGGAACCCACCCCTTAACCAGTCAGCGGGAACTTCACCGGACTGCCACGACTTCTCAAATATGATGGATAGTGGATTAACAACTTCATCTGCCAATTACCCCAGGATCCTCAGATGCATCTCATGAAGTCCCATGAACCTGTGCACCTTCAGCTTCCTTAGATGGTCTTGAACCTGATCTTCTCCTATAGTGGGTGGTTCTTCATTCTCCCAGGCCCTGCCTTTGCCTTCCGTGACTGGGGTGGTCTGGCTTGAGCACTTACTGGTGAAGACTGAGGCAAAAAAGTCATTGAGTACCTCAGCATTCTCCATATCCTGGGTAACCAGGTCTCCTGTTTCCTTCCAGAGAGGGCCCACATTTTCCCTAGTCTTCCGTTTATCACTGATGTACCTACAGAAGCTTTTCTTGTTGCCCTTGATGACCCTGGCCAGATTCAATTCTATCAGGTCTTTAGCTTTTCTAACCTGATCCCTGGCTGCACAGACAATTTCTCTGTATTCCTCCCAGGCTGCCTGTCCTTGCTTCCACCCTCTGTAGGCTTCCCTTTTGTGTGCCTGGAACATAATCCCCACCCCAAGAAAATCTGTGTGCATTTTGCAGTAAGGAGGTATGAGACAAAGTATTCAATCAGTATTGAAGATTTCAATAATAACATTTCTACTGTTTCCATAGTATTAGCCTAGAGTTAGCTCTTGCTTTCTAGCTTTCTGGAGTTGAGAATTTTGGATTTTTCTTCCGTAACAGAAAGCCTTCAATTGTATTTTTTCTTTCCGATCGTGTCCCTTATATCCCCACTTGGTATTTTGCCTGCTACTCTCATAAAAGTGCAAAGGAAATGCTTGAAACTCCTTTGCTGAAGAGGGATGAGACTGTACCTTCCCACTGTGGGCATTGCTCATTAAATACTAAATAATTTTGTACAAGATAACAGCAAGCATTCTTGTAAGTTTATTGTAAGTACAATGTTTTTTGTTGAACTGAGTAACAGCAGTATCTTTGTGTGTTCTGAGAGTATTTAGCAGATCAAGACCCTCTAAGCCTTGGGTGAGAGAGTGTTTCTCCCATGAATCCCAAGCAATCTTAGGCAACATACAGATTTAGCTTGTTTAGGCATTCAGAGCAACAGATCTCTAGGAATTCAAAGACTAGTAACAAAAGAGATGGCATATCAATTTGTGAACATCTAAAGAATTAAGTGGGATTGTTGTTGCATTTAATGTCTCTCCTTCCCATTAACTATGGGAAAGAATAGAAACTTAATTCTCTGTATACTCCATGCAATCCAAAATATATTCTATTGACTTCCCATACCCACTAAAATTTCTCAGCAATTATTCAAGTTCAAGAGAAAATGTGGTAGTGATCCAACCCACGAGCAAGAAATATTTAAGGAACTGAGAGCTCGTAGTTCTGGATTTCAGTTTCCATGGATATATGCATGTGTATGTGTATATACTTGCACATATGTATGTATGTACAAAATAAGTTATACGAAGTTGTTTACATACATAACTATGTATAGAGAGACTATACATATGGGTACATAAATATCTATATACAGATATAGATATAAAATATCTATTGAAGTCAGCCATTTGAGGAAACATTTATTTCTCAGAAGATGAGAACAGTGTTTCGCATGACATGTTCATTCAAATGATTAATCTCAAATGTTAACTCTGAAGATTCCCATGCAGTGTAAGTATGACATTGTTGCTTAAAAGTTACGAGTGACCCTCTTTGCTCTGCAGTCAGCCAGGATTCACAGAAGGACACTGGCTGTTCCATTTCTTTTTTTTCTGCTGATGCAAGAATTTTTTAGTAGAGAAGTGTCAAGAGAACTGAAGAATATTTGAGTAAGATCCATCCCATTCAAACACGATATAAGTTGCACGCCAGAAATTTAACAGTACAATTTTGCTAGCAATATTAACCTTAATTAGTAGCAGTATTGTAGTTAGTGAATTTATCAACGGCAATCTCAAATCTGTCGCTCCCAATAAAATAACTAATTTTGATTTTTGTGCATCTGCTCAGTGCAAGTCCTTTTGCTGGGGCTCTGATAAACGAATCAGTGAAAGTCCTGGAACTGTGACAGACAAATTTCGAAACTACATTCCTTTTAACGTGGCAATGTGTTGGGCCTAGCTGACAGCGGTGTTAGCATACAAACTTTACTTAACCCTGTTGAGCTGTACGTTGAGCTTAAACAACCTGTCAATCAGTGGGAAAGCTGCAAACTCCCAAGAACCTCCCACAGAGCAAATTGAGAGTGATGATGACAGCTGACTTTTCTGCTGGACCCCACTGTCTTCCATATGGGACAGGAGAGTCATGTAATTCTTAAAAAAATGCATATATCTGTGATTAAAGCGCCTTGGTGTCCAAGTCCATTTAGTCTCCACAGTGTCAATTTCATCTCAAATTTCACAAGTTGTCGGAAGGGAAAATTAAACACCAAATATTACAATGTGTGAAGTACACAAAATAGTTTCTTTTCTCCTCATATACTTTCCTCTTATATTCTGCCATTTTTCTTTCATTGCTCTGAATTTTCTGTTTTATCAGTTTTATGGTGGTTTTCTGTATATAGGCATCTGGCTAATAAGTGCAAAGTTTGCCAGCTTAAACCAGGCTGATGATGTATAATGATCAATTACAACTACTTTAAACTTAGCCTTTTAAGTGTTCTAGGAATGTTAACACATGCTAAGAAAATGCCTACTCATATGAGACCATGGATGTAAGGACAGCGAGCTACAAGGTATGTAGATTTTTAAAAAAAGAGGAATGAAAAAAAAAAAAAGAAAATAGGATAATGAAGTTTCACATACCTGAAAAGTATAATTTTTGTTGGGAGGAGAATAATTTTTCCAGAATTCATCCAAGTTGTGGTGGGTTGACCTTGGCTGTATGCCAGGTACCCACCAGGCCACTCTTATCACTCCCCATCCTCAGCTGGACAGGGGGAGAAAAATACAAGAGATAAGGACAGGGACATCACTCACCAGTTACCATCACGGGCAAAACAGATTTGACTCAGAAAAATTAACTTAATTTATTACCAGTCAAATCAGAGTAGGATAATGAGAAATAAATCCAAGTCTTAAAACACCTTCCCCTCACCCCTCCCTTCTTCCCTGGCTCAACTTCATTCCTGATTTTCTCTGCCTCCTCCCCCTGAGAGGTACAAGGGGACAGGGAATGAGGGTTGTGGTCAGTTCATCACACGTTGTCTCTGCCACTTCTTCCACCTCATGCTCTTCCCTTGCTCCAGCATGGGGTCTCTCCCACAGGAGACAGTCTTCCATGGACTTCTCCAACATGGGTCCTTCCCATGGGCTGCAGTTCTTCAGGAGCAGACTGCTCCAGCATGGATCCCCTACAGGGTCACAAGTCCTGCCAGCAAACCTGCTCCAGTGTAGGCTTCTGTCTTGATGGGGTCACAGGTCCTGCCAGGAGCCTGCTCCAGAGCAGGGTCTCCATGGGGTAACCTGCTCTAGTGTGGGGTCCTCCACAGGCTGCAGGTGGGTATCTGCTCCACCGTTAACTTCCATGGGCTGCAGGGGGACAGCCTGCGTCACCATGGTCTTCACCACGGGCTGCAGAGGAATCTCTGCTCCGGTCCCTGCAGCACCTCGTCCCCCTCCTTCTTCACTGACCTTGGTGTCTGAAGAGTTGTTTCTCTCACATATTCTCACTCCTCTCTCTCCCAGCTGCTGTTGTGCAGCAGTTTTTCTCCCCTTCTTAAACATGGTACCCAGAAGTGCTATCACTGTTGCTGATTGGCTCAGCCTTGGTCAGCAGTGGGTCCATCTCGGAGCTGGCTGGCACTGGCTCTATGGGACATAAGGGAAGCTTCATGCGTCTTTTCACAAAAGCCACACCTGTAGCTCCGCCACTACCTGAACCTTGCCACACAAACCCAATATACAAGTGTATAACATAAAACTGATGTTTCTTATCTAATTTTTAATGCAAGAACAGAAAGGATTACCCCTGAAAGGTGTATTCCTACTCTACATTTCCTGGAGAAGTAACAATTATCTCAAGATCACAGAATCACTAACGTTGGAAAAGACCTGTAAGATCATCAAGTCCAACCATCAACCCAAAAAGAAAAAAAACCCACTACCATACCCATTAAGCCATGTCCCACAACACCACGCCCACATGTTCCTTGAATATCTCCAGGGAGGATCACTCCACCACTTCCCTGGGCAGCTTATTCCAGTGTGCCACCACGCTCTCAGTAAAGAAATTTTCCCTAATATCCAGCCTGAATCTCCCCTGGTGCAACTTGAGGCCATTTCCCCTTGTCCTATCACTCGTCACTTGGGAGAAGAGGCCAACACCCACCTCTCTGCAACCCCCTTTCAGGTAGTTGTAGAGATCGATGAGGTCTCCCCTCAGCCTCCTCTTCTCCAGGCTAAACAACCCCCGTTCCCTCAGCTGCTCCTCATCAGACTTGTGCTCCACACCCCTCACCAGCTTCCTCACCCTTCTCTGGACACGCTCCAGCACAACGTCCTTCTTGTAGTGAAGGGCCCAAAACTGAACACAGGATTCGAGGTGCGGCCTCACCAGAGCCGAGTACAGGGGCACGATCACCTCCCTACTCCTGCTGGCCACACTATTTCTGATACAGGCCAGGATGCCATTGGCCTTCTTGGCCACCTGGGCACACTGCTGGCTCATCTACAGCCGGCTGTCAATCAACACCCCCAGGTCCTTTTCTGCGGGGGAGCTTTCCAGCCACTCGTCCCCAAGCCTGTAGCGTTGCCTGGGGTTGTTGTGGCCAAAGTGCAGGACCCAGCACTTGGCCTTTTTGAACCTCATCCAGTTGGCCTCGGCCCATCGATCCAGCCTGTCCAGATCCCTCTGCAGAGCCTTCCAACCCTCGAGCAGATCAACACTCCCTCCCAACTTGGGGTCATCTGCAAACTTGCTGAGGATGCACTCGATCCCCTCATCCAGATCATTGATAGATATTAAACAAGACCGGCCCCAAAACTGAGTCCTGGGGGACTCTGCTTGTGACCGACCGCCAACTGGATTTGACTCCATTCACCACAACTCTCTGGGCTCGGCCATCCAGCCAGTTTTTAACTCGGCGAAGAATGCACCTGACTAAGCCACGAGTCGCCAGCTTCTCCAGGAGAATACTGGGGGAGACAGTGTCGAAGGCTTTACTGAAGTCCAGGTAGACAACAACCACAGCATCCACTAGGCAGGTCACCTGGTCATAGAAGATCAGGTTGGTCAAGCAGGACCTGCCTTTCATGAACCCGTGCTGGCTGGGCCTGATCCCTTGGTTGTCCTGCATGTGCTCTGCGAGCGCCCTCAGGATGAACCTCTCCATAATCTTCCCCGGCACCGAGGTCAGGCTGACAGGCCTGTAGTTCCCCAGATCCTCCTTCCCGCTCTTCTTGTAGATGGGCATCACGTTGGCAAACCTCCAGTCGTTCAGGACCTCCCCCGTTAACCAGGAAAGCGGCTTGGCAATCTCCTCTGCCAGCTCCCTCAGCACCCTTGGGTGGATGCCATCAGGCCCCAAAGACTTGTGGGTGTCCACGTGGCATAGCAGGTCGTTAACTGCTTCTTCCTGGATCATGGGGAGTTTGTTCTGCTCTCCATCCTTGTCTTCCAGCTCAGGGAGCTGAATACCCTGAGGGTATCTGGTATGGCTGTTAAAGACTGAGGCAAAGAAGGCATTAAGTACCTCAGCCTTTTCCTCATCCTTCTGACAATGTTCCGTCCTGCATCCAGTAAAGGATGGAGATGTATCTGTCCAACAAAGCAACAAGGAATTTTGGGGACTTCTACTTATATGGTATTTCTAATCTGTTATAATTTTTGTGGTTGGGATGTAAAGAAATTAAGTTTTACTCATTAGCAGAACTTTTGTTTTGAAGTAGGTTCTTTGGTCAGTGTGATGACTAATGCACCCTGAGCAGGGTGGCATTTGTCAAGTTTACAAGTTTACCTTTCCCACCACCAAGAAAGAATTATTTTCCGTCTAATATTCTCTAATATAAACATGTACCCCGAAGAGGATCAAAGGAATTTAAGCAAACAAGTAAAATAATTACAATTATTGTTGCAATCATTAGCTATTAATAACACGTAATTGAGAAAGTATTATATACACATTCATTTCTATATTATTCTAATAAAGTTGCTGAATAGAGTGAACTAACAACGACCTTTGAATAAGAATTTATGCAGAGGGAATGTTTCAACGAGGGGGGCGGCTCTGAGAATACGGAACACAGGATGCTAGCAGAGGTCCTGGGGCTGTAAACACAGATGGCCAATTATTGATCGCTAAAGGAGTACAGCCATTGAAAGGAACTTGTTTTAGGGCATAACAAAAGTAATGACCATATAACAAAGAAGTATGAATGGCTTAATTGTGTTAGTGTTGCCATTAATTATACTATCAGAAAGTTATATCCTGAAGAAAAAACCAGAAACCTCCTGTTGGAGCAAGCTATATGTCTTGAAAATCGGGAACCTTCCGTTGTAATATTTTCCAGGCATTTTGTAAGGAATACATAACACGGTCACGTACAGAATGGCGCAACCATCTGCAGAAACTTCCTGTAATTGATAGCATAAGCAGAGCTGTCTTTAGGCTGTATCTATAAGAGTGCAACAGAAACGAGTACTTATGCAGTTGCCTTGCTTGGGAACTGGGTATGAAGAATTGAAACTGATCACTCTGGTATCATTAAATGGAAATCTACCTTTGTTGCTTGTGGTTTGTCAAGTAATCTACTGCTAGTGTTTGATCTAGTCAAATCATCTTGAAGTGTGGTTGCAATTTGGATGTACAGCAGTTGGTGGAGAGGCATCCTCTCTTTCTAAAAACATCTCCTGGTGTCACACAGTCATTCTTTGCCATTTTTTCTAGGTTTGATGAGCTTTCTTTGATCTGGTTGTTCTTATTGGCAAAAAGACAGTATCACAGAAGCTGAGGGAATTTACTCAGCTATGGCTCTTTTCCTCCTCTTAGCAACTGAAACAATACAAAAACTGATGACAGTGACTCAGAACTGAGAGAAAATTTCCTTTGTGAAAGAGATTATAAAAGTCGTTTTAGGAAAAGTAAATTTTTGGAGAAAAGGAAGTGAACCACTGTAGGCATTTTTGGAACCATATCCTCCCAGTTCTCCACCTGCATTTATTACAATGGAAAAAACCCTAAACCCTCAAAACAGCTTTCCAGTAGTGATCTACTGGCAGATCTATAAAGATGCTTCAGAACTTTTTTGTCTCTGATAGTACTGCAACTACGGAACTTCTTTATGACCTCATTATATCCGAACCATTCCAAACTTGATATGGAGAGAAAAAGATGTGTAAAAAGAGTTACTGGAACTGGTGAGAGAAGCCATCATCTGCACTATCAAAATAAAAGGTTTTCTTCATACATTAATGGAACTGTGTGTGTTTATATATGTGTATGTATATTTATGTATGTACATAACTTTCATCAAAAATACTAGAAATAAATCCTTTTTGTGATAGAAAATCCGGAGTCTTCCCATGACAATAATAGAACGTCTTTCCATCCTTGTGTAGGCAAAACTTACTTTCTGCATATTCTTGCCTAGATTTTGGCAGTGGAAATAATTTGGTTGAGCAAGTATGTGGTACAAGACAGTTGTTTTTTGTAAATCATTTGTAACTGGAAAAAAGGGTCATCTTTTTTCTGTGCATGATGGGTGTTTTGTTTTAAAATATCAACTGCACTTGAGATTAGAGCTATGAAAATAACAAAATCAAAAGTAAGTAATAAATGATCACCAGGAAAATAGAACCAATAGGAATGCGGGAAGTTATCCACAAATGCCCAGAATACTTCAAAAATATTTCAAAGAACTGTTAAACATAGCAATTCAAATGTAAGTAAGAAATTAGTAGAGCTGAAAAAGAACTTCAAGACCACTTTGTCAAGATTGCCTGAACCAAGACTAAAAAGCTCTAAAAAAGTTCATGAAAAACAAAGCCCGCTGAGGAATTGTTGAGACCACTTGATGACACTCAGGGATTATGAGAATCCTATGAGCTGCTACCAACACTATCATTATCATCAACAGGGTAGGAATTAAAAAAGGCTATGTACTTATTTTTTCCTGGACCTTTTTTTTTTTT